>NW_023494790.1:39106247-39556247 GCF_904425465.1 Colossoma macropomum
CTACAGTTTCTCATTAGGCTGAATGAATAACCGACTCTAAATGTAGGTATTGTGATATAAACCGAGTCTGTTCTACAGTTTCTCATTAGGCTGAATGAATAACTGACTCTAAATGTAGATATTGTGATATAAACTCATATAAAGTCATTCATTTTTTTACCATTTTCTCTTTAGGTATGGATCTTATCAGTTTTCTATAAAGCTTGTCTCAGTAAATAGTGTATAAGACAACCTCTTGCTAATGGAAACAGCACAAACTTGGTAGTTTACTGAACAGTACTGGAATTATTGCATAGGTCATTTAAAGTCCATTGTTTAAACTGCAGCCACTCTGGCTCTGTATTTCTCAGATGAATGTTTTCCATGTTATGCCCAACAACACAAGCCCAAATGACACAGTAACCGTTAAAATGATGACCACCCAAAAGCTGGCAGAGTAAACCACATGGTCCAAAACATAGAAGCATTTTGGCAGAAGTAGAAGTAGAAGGTTAGAGATTACTGAAACAAAAATAACCAATGCAGCAGTAGTTGTCAGACTGTGGGTTGCAAGTCACGGTGTGGTGACGAGAGAGTCACGAAGAAGCTGAGGCATTTTAGATCAGCACAAGCTACCAGTCAAACTGAGAAGCACAAAATACTCCCGTTTGCAACTGATGACTGGTCATCTCCTGGTGAAGGTCCAGTGAAAATGCTGAAAGCAGAGTACAGAGCTAACCTACTAAACCATAATACAACACATTTAAATGAGACATGTAACATCTAGCATAAAACAGTTAAACGTAAAACAGTTAAAATGAATGAAATCGTTCTAAAGAGCTGCAACGCAGCCGATTAGATGAACAATTCGCAGATTCTCGTAGCTCAGAGCCTTCAGTCAGACAGCCACAGGTGACCAGCAAAACACCAAGTTGAAGTTGAAGTTACTCACAGTGAGCCTGATGACCATGACTGACCAGTTATTTCAGCAGAAAACAATATGTTTGTGAAAAGACTGTGTCAGATATTGGATTTCAGTTCGCCTTGACAGAACTTTGCGGGCGGGAGTGGGACAAAACCTTTCAGCTGCAGGCAGGAACAAATTATTGAGATTTTCTGCGGGAGTGGGTGGGAATGAAGAACAGTCCTGCACTGACCTCTAATTGTGAAAGCACAGTGTTGAATAGAATAGGACTGAAAATTTGAAGCCCCAGGAAATCTAATTCCATCTTTTATGTCTAAGCAGGTTAAACGTGCTCTTCTGGCCACACAATACATATTGTATATATCGCTCAGGTCTGCCTGTCATCATTTTGTTCAGCTGGTCACCCCAGCGTTCCCCGTAAGCAGATCCAGCAGTAAAGTGAATAAAGTCCTTCTTTAAGGTTCTCTATAAAAAGCTGGATGATGTTTGTAGTGAATAGACACAGCGTGGTCTACTGTATATGTACACTCTTAAAAATGATGGCATGTGAAGGGTTCTTTAGTAAAGATTTACTAAAGACATCTATAACACAGTCATGCACATTTTCCATCAATCTAAAGAACCGTTTCATGATGCAAAGAACCCTTTGATCATTCAATGGGCTCTCTGAGTGTTCATGGTTCTAAAGAACCATTGAAAAAACTTTTTCTTTAAAGAGTTTAGAGCCCGTTTCAGTCATTTCTCTATGTGACTTGCACTGTTGTGTTAAGCTCTGCTTCAGTGCTGTAGCAAGCTGGGAGTGTTGGACTGAGGACTGTCAATCACACATGCTTATTAGAATATAAGGCCACGCCCAGACAGTTCTCGGATATTTCTTTTAAATTATTTTCAAGCCATCTTTTATTATATTGTCTTCCGTGTTTAATTTGAACTTTGCTAAAGAACACAATTTTGTTATCACACAACCTTTTTTAATATTGTACACTCAGTTTCTCATGACTTTAAGGACGTTTTGAAGAGTTTATATCTTATTTCACTTTATAAAGTATTTAAAGGCTCTCAGGAGAAGCCTGAGCACTGGCATTAAAGACGTTTAGGAACTCCTGAACTATGGAGGCACTGAGATTTGTTTGTAGGACTGATCTGGAACGAACTAGCGACTGCTCAAACACTCTCAACAGAACAGAGACTGAATTATTTCCAGCTGAACTCGGCTGAGCTGTCTGTGTTTAAGAGGCAGCGCAGTGGCCTGATGTGACTCGCTTTGTCTTACAGGTTGTGAAAAACGTGGCTCACACTTCCTACACTGATAAGAGTGTTTACGCATTGTAACTAAGTTACAGTGGTGTGTTTTCACTCACAGTTCCTGTTACAACTTCAAATGTAGTTTGTTTCTTGAAAACTAGTAGAAAGTAAGCTAATAATTACAACTGTTCAAAAGTTTATATAATAATATAATATAATATATAATCAATTTTTGTTGCAAACACATATAAAATAAATCAAATGTTTTTTTTTCAGTTTTCATACTTTTTCAAAAAATTGTAAGGAATTTCTGAAAATTAGGACATTTTTGTTTATGAGCAGAGCTGTGGTGATTATATAAAGAGTGAGAAAGCTGTACATCATTAGGAGTGAATTTAAATATCCAGAGTGTGTCACATTTGAAAAGTGGTGACAAATTCTCACTCATCAACCATTTTACCATGCAAAGAACCATTTAAGCTTGCAAACAGTTCTTTATGTGTTCCATCGTCTTTACCAAAGAACCCTTGAAGAACCATCTTTTTAAGGAGTGTAGTGCTTGGTGACTTTATCCTCACCTGGAAGAGTCAATAATTTGCTAAATGGTTGTTAGCTTAAGCTGTAAGTACCAAAGGCAGGAGAGAAGACCTTCATGTACCATCTTGAGTAGGTAGCAAAAACCAAACAGCTGGAACCTTCAGTGCTCAGTGCCTGAAGTCCAATAGAATAAGCACATTTCCAGTAGTCAAGTGCCAAAGGTTCTGGTGCAATGTGCAGTGAAAGAATACCTTAAGTGTCGACTAATTCACTAAATGGACCTGACACTGAAGCTGTGTCCCAATTCAGGGGCTGCATCCTTCAGAGGCTGCATTTGAAGGCCGATTGTGTCCTAGCGGTGCGATTAGTCCGTCCCATTTCGAAACCTCCTCCATATGCAGCCGAGAAATGTGTCCTTCATTTCCATGGCAACGAAGGATCCAACAGGTGACACTTTAAATGTAAATATTGGGCTTAAACTGAGTCAAATAGCTAAAAATACAAATGATAAAAAAGCCAATGTGGTCTGAAGAAAACTTACACTAAGGTTTCATTTTGTTTTGGGGAGCAAAGAGCCGACAGAGAGAAGCATCTCCAGCTCTAATAAAGGAAAAATAAAACTGAAATCAGTTTCTGGCTCCATCTTTATAGAACAGCGTTTTGTGATGCAGCGGTGAGGGCGGGAACAGCAGTGCTGTGACGCAAAGTTCAGCCTTCGTGGGTCAACACAGCCTTCGAAGGACACCGTTCCTGCCCTTACTGCTACATCACTTTGATTTATCCATTTATTAGAGCTGTAGATGTGTCTCTTTGTCAGCTCTTTGCTCCCTAAAACAAAATGAAACATTAGCGTAAGCTTTGCTTCAGACCACATTGGCTTTTTTAACATCTGTATCGTTCGCTATTCGCCTCAGTTTAAACCCAAAATTTATATTTATATATATATAATTTTTTTGAGAGTGTCTCCTCAGCCACCGTTCGCTCCTCTCCTGACGCCACCATGTTCTCAAATCCTCACCGACACACAGTGAACCTCAGGATATGTTGGCTGGCGAAGGATCCACCTGTTAGATCCTTCGTTGCCATGGAAATGAAGGACACATTTCTCAGCCACATATGAAGGAGCCTTAGAAATGGGACACTAGTCGCACCGCTGTGATGCAGTCGGCCTTGAAATGCAGCCTCTGAAGGACGCAGCACCTTTTGTCTAATTAAGCTCCTGCTGTTTTTGCCCAGAGGACACTGGCCCATAGCCGACAACGACACTATGAAGAGCCGTATTGTGCAAGCAGCTAAATCCCCCTTCACACACTGAGGGGCTGCAGAGGCAGAAATCCAGATCACATATCCAACATCAACAGGCTTGTGTTTCAAAACAAAAGCAGCAGCGGTCGTCATTTGCAGTGACAGTTACAGCACATCTACTAGATGATTTCTTCACTGATCTGCTAGAAAGCCTGCACACTTAATAATGACGGTTCTTCAAGGGTTCCTTAGTAAAGAAAATGGTTCTACAGAGAACCATGAACACTCAAAGAACCATTTGCATTATTAAAGTGTTCTTTGAATCATAAAATAATCTTCAGATTGATGGAGAATGTGCTGTAGATGGTTCTGTATTGAACCTTTTTGAAAAGGGTTCTGCATAGCACCAAAAAGGGTTTTTCTATTGTTAGAATAGAAGAACCCTTTTAGGTGCTATTTAGAACCCTTTTCAGAAGGTTCTATAATAAACATTCTACATCAATCTGAACAACCCTCTCACGATGCAAAGAACCATTTAATCATGCAAATCGTTCTCAGAGTGTTCATGCTGCTATATAGAACCATTTTCTTTACTAAAGAACCTATGGAGGACCATCATTTTTAAGAATGTATATATAGCACTAAAAAGGCTTCTTCTATTGTTACGATGTCAAGTTTGTTTGGGTGCTATATAGAACCCTTTTCGAAAAAGGTTTTCTATCAATCTGAAGAATGTTTACAAAGAAGGAGCCTATCCCAGCTGTCATTGGACGGAAGGCAGGGTACACCCTGGACAGGTCGCCAGTCCATCGCAGGGCAGACAGACATACACATTCACACACACTCACACCTAGGGGCAATTCAGCATGTCCAATCAGCCTGACTGCATGTTTTTCGACTGTGGGAGGAAACCGGAGTACCCGGAGGAAACCCACACAGACACAGGGAGAACAGGCAAACTCCACACAGAAATGACCCTGGTCACCCGGCCGGGAATCGAACCCAGGCCATTTTTGCTGTGAGGCAACAGCGCTACCCACTGCGCCACCGTGCTGCCCATGATTATTACAGCAAGAGATTATTACAGTGAGAGAATATTCCATTAGGAGATTATTACAGTGAGAGAATATTCCATTAGGAGATTATTATAGTGAGAGATTATTACAGTGAGGGATTATTACAGTAAAATATTATTACAGTGAGAGATTAATACAGTGAGTGATTATTACAGTGAGAGAATATTCCATTAAGAGATTATTATAGTGAGAGATTATTACAGTGAGAGATTACAGAGTGATTATTACAGTAAGTGGTTATTACAGTGAGAGATTACAGAGTGATTATTACAGTAAGTGGTTATTACAGTGAGAGAGTATTACAGTGAGAGATTAATACAGTAAGTGATTATTACAGTGAGAGACTATTACAGTGAGAGATTATTACAGTAAGTGATTATTATAGTAAGAGATATTACAGTAAGAGGTTATTACAGTAAGTGATCTGGTGTGAGTGACAGGCATCCTCCAATAGCAACTTCTCCTTTATTACATGTTTGTTTACGTCGTAGCGTAACAAATGTGTTACGCTACGACGACACACAGCCAATATCTCCACATCTTATCTAGAAACCATGACACTGCTAGCACAGGAAATGGCTCCATTTCTGAAGACAGACAATTTCAGACAAGTACCAGCACAAAAGAAGAAGAGACGAGGCTGAAGTATGTTTCTAACGCCTGAACATCAAACACATCGCTTTACTCTCATATTTCTCTTCACGCTTGGTGAGTAATTATCAACTTCTCCTTTGTCGTCTTTGTTTCATAGTTTAGAACAGAAGTTTCTGGTCAGTTGAGCTAAGTAAGCTGAGATGTCTGGTCTGCTCTGGGGATGTGGCGATTTGGGGGATGTGGGCCGATGCAGATGATTGATATTGATCATGTACATATCTGTCTATTCTGATGTATTAAAAGGTAGAAATTGGGGCTAAATCTGCCTGAATTAGTATTTCAGGGAAATTTATTTATATGTTGAAGATACAAATGCAGTGCAATGAATACAATGCAGATATGTTGGTGCAGTAACATTTATAAAGTATACATTTTACATGATATTAATGTGGATTACTATGCCATTTTACTGAAATACAGTTTTTAAAATAATCATTTTTATTCTGAAATGGTACGTTATTTTCAGTAAAATGCCTCATTTCTGGGCAGCCAAAATAAAAGTGACCTCACTTCATGCCTTTGGTCATTAAGTGCTTTGACACTCAGGCACATTTCATTTTTTTAATTATTTGTTTTTCTTTAGTATATGCACAGTGAATTACTCATGAATATGCTATGAACAATCATTCGGCTGAATCTTAGTGTGGTGGTCTGACTCCTTCCATGAAGGACTTTTATAGACCATATTACCACCCATTCCCTGTAGACGCTGGACAGCCACATGAATGTTAGTAGACTAGTTTGCATTGCAATTTAAAGAGCAAGCATTTCAGTCTGGTTAACTTCAATCACTTTTGAGGTAAAGACAAAAATAAATTATTCATCTTTGGGACAACAGAGCAATATTTAGCCTCAAAGAGTGTCAATGGGATAAATGGGATTACCAATGCAGAATCATACTTGTGCTGTCTCCAATACCATAAGCAAGAAAGAACATTACATACATACATACATACATACATACATACATCATCTAAACCGCTTATCCTACTGGGTCGCCACCCCACTGTGACCCAGAAGAAAGAACATTAGTAAAAATAAAATTAAACCTCTAAAATATTAATTAATCCTTGGCATAACAGTGCTAGAAGTTAACTTAGGATAAATAACATTTTCCTCAACAATATACGCAATAAGTTTTAAAGAACACACAGAGTAAACAGGATAGAGAATAACAAGTGCAAAACTGACTATTCCTAATGATCTGAGAGTTCTGCTCAGCTCATATCGCTGCAGTAGATCAGATAAATAAGCTGCTCCTGCACCAATAAGACATTTATAGCACAGTAACAGCACCTTGAAGTTTCTTCCACACTTACAGCACAGCCCATTAACCCCTCTGTGGTCTGTGGTTATTCTCTCGATCTGTTCATCTCTTCTTAATCTCTCCTCTAAAGGCTCTTCATATAACATGATCCTCATATGTTTCATATCTAAATGCTCCGTTATCTTCATCACTACTTTCCAAAACCGCTGCAGCAGCTTCAGCAGCTGTAAACTCTCTGCACGCTGTTTCACATGAGTCTCCGATGTGGACTGAATGAAGAATGAAGGGTTTCCGGCGTGATGGTCAGTCCTTAGTGATTTCCTGAGTGTCCATCGGTCAGTTTCACACAGAATGTAGACGGACACACTAATCCACCAGTTCCACACGGTGAGAGGCAGATGACGTGTATCTCAGCCCCTCTTCATAGGCTCAAAAGTCTATATATTCAGGAAGTGTTTGAACTGGATTTCTGAGCTGGAACATCACAAAGATACACAAACACATATAGAAACAGAGGAGTGCAGGGGTGTTAAAACTTAATGTGTCAGGGGGCAAAATGAAACGTTTGGTGAGCCGAGGGCCAAAAAATAAAACAGCTAGCTCGTTACCCTTGCATTTTAGCATTAGGGCGGCTCAGCAGCCAAAGAGATTTAATTCAGTAGTTAATTTTCCTTGATTGTCAGTGATATTAAGGGTTCATTAGTTCTTTAGTAAAGAAAACAGTTCTATATAGAACCCTGAACACTCAAAGAACCCTTTGCACGATTAAATGATTCTTTGCATGGTGAAATGGTTCTTCAAATTGATGGAGAATGTGCTGCAGATGGTTCTATATGGAATCTTTTTGAAAATGGTTCTATATAGTACCAAAAAGGGTGACATTGTCACAACCCTGTCAGAACCCTTTTTTTGCTTTATAGAACCTTTTTCAAAAAGATTCTATATAGAACCATGCACAAGGCATTCTCTATCAATCTAAAGAACCATTTCACAATGTAAAGAACCCTTTAACCCCTTAATAAACTATGGGTCCGCCGGCAGGCCCAAAGTTTAATTACACACTTCTATAACCTAAGAATAGCCCTAGTTTGAAATAAGGTCCCTGTAGTTACTGAATAATAAGCCTTAGTATGTAATAAATGGAATGTTATGGAATGTTAAGGGGTTCTTCATGCAAAGGGTTCTTTGAGTGTTCATGGTTCCATATAGAACCACTTTCTTTACTAAAAACCCTTGAAGAACCATCATTTTTCAGAGTGTACACTAGATAATAAATGGTTGAATAAGATTCAGATCTTTAATGCTGGGATTTCTACATGCTGCATAAGCATAAATCACCATATTAGTCAGCACTCTAATATTACAGAATACCTATCTAGATATCTAAATATTAGTCAGCCAACTTTTTTGTGAGACTTCCAACTTGCAGCTGCACCACAACCATTAGTGGTAGAACAATACAGTTCAAGCTACAAATTTACAAAAATAACAGAAGAACTCAAAGGTTATTTTATTAGCTGCTTACTGCAGTGCGGCGGTAAACGTGAAGAGAAATGGAATTTATTGAGGAAGAGTGACTTTTCACGAGGGCCCTTAAACAGGGTTTAAAATTGCCACTGTCTGCTACATAAGCTTGTCATGACAGCAGGTATAGACTTATAAAGGCTCATTCCCATAACCATCGCCTGTTATAAAGCCTGCTTTAATGTCAAATTGACATAACACCTGTGTCAGATGACATTCATCTTTTCTGATGTCAGGTTGTTATGACACTTCTTTGGTGAGATGACAGCACTTTACAACAACTGACTTGTAGTTTAGTCTCACAGTGACACAATGCTGATGATGTGACACAGCTAAAGTCTTATAAATGTTAAAATGAAGCTCACAAATGAAGGAAAATGACTCAGTATTTCATTTATCAGTTATATCACTGTGACACACACTGAGCTATAAAGTCATTTCACCTCTGAAAATGTCATGACAGCCTAAAGTCAGAAAAAAAAAATCTATGTCACTTAACCTCAAAGGTGATCAAATGTTATCTCAACCTGACATCAAAGCTGCCGAATGCAACCTTTTACAATAAGCAGAGGTGGGGAGATGAGCCTAAATGCAGACTCAGTTAAAAGTATTGATACTTGGGTAAAATAATTACTAATAATGAACAATAAAATAATAAAACAAAAAAAAATTCCCAAGAAGCAACTTGAGCAGAGGTATATAGATCAAAAATACCCAACATTCTTAAAAAGACGATTCTTCAAGGGTTGTTTGGAAAATGGTTCTATAAAGCACCATAAACACTCAAAGAACTATTTGCATGGTTAAAGCGTTCTTTGCATCGAGATAGAAATAGGTTGTATATGGTTCTTTATAGAGCTTTTTTAAAGGGGTTCTAGAGTTCTTTTATTTTTACCAGGTTGACATCGTCACACTAGCCAAACCCTTTTTGGTGTTATACAGAACCATACAGCACATTCTCTGTCAGTCTGAAGAACCTTTCATGATGCAAAGAACCCTCTAATCATGCAAATGGTTCTTTGAGTGTTAATTATTCTAAATAGAACCATTTTCTTTAATGAAGAACCCCTGAAGAACCATCTTTTTTTAGAAGTGTACAGAATAACTATAAATAAATTCCAGTTGTAAATCCAGCATCTCTTAATATATGAAATAAAGTTTGCTTGGGATTATTTTGGTCTAAAACTAAATGCTAAAGCTCCAAAAATGGAGATGTGACCAACAATGAAGCAGCACAGATGCTGTCACCAACAAAACAGAGTCAAATTAAACAAAAAAAAGGAATGAGTTCCTAAATATTGGATGGCTAAAATGTAACTGAGTAAAAATTGGACTTCTTTACTCACTGATATACTTGAGTAGAAGTAAAATATGATTTGAAAAAACTCAGAATACAAATCCATCAGTGTTTTACTGAAGTACATGTGCTTGAACAAATGTAACTAGTTATTACCCACCTCTGATGATCAATGACACTCATTGGAATAAGTGTTTATGTGGATCTAGATCAGTTGTCATGAAGGTCTTATGTAGGTTTAGGAACTTAGGAACACTGCCCTACTGTGAAGTGTGGGGGAGTTTGGGGGATCTTCAGTGAGCCAAATCAAACATCCTTCTGGGCCAACTTTCGGCCCATGGGCCTCACTTTGGACAGCCCTGATCTAGAAGTCTTGAGTTGATTCTAAGTGTGTCTTTTGCATGTGGAGTTTGTAGCTGTTGGGTCTCAAAATGAGGACCAAAGAAGAGTCAGCGAGGCTGAAATATCAGAATAAATGATTTAGAAATAAACTCTTTTTATATTGTCATGAAGCAAGAACACACGGAGCTCATCGATCTCAAACGACCTGGCAGACCGTGTGTTGAAGCACAGAGTAGTGGATAAAAACTAAAACTAAAACTCTTTTTGACTTGATGAACAGAGAAGTACCACCAATATTACACCCAGCGCAACCTCAGAGGGTTCAAACCACTGTCGAGCCTCAACAACACAAAGTCCAGGTTAAAATTTTCCAATTACGTAAAAGCCTGTTGTGTTTTTGGTCAGAGGAGATTTAGCTTTACAAACCTGCACCAGCATGAAGTCAAGAGACTGCCCATGTTCCAAAGCATAACATCTCATACAGAGAGGATCCCTTAGGATCTCCTTTAGCCAAGCTGCTCTCCCATTGGTTAGGACTTCAGGAGCTGGACTGAAGACCTTACACGTTAGACTGAGTACCAGCGTCATTGGAAAGGGACAGAGGAATCAACCAATCATTTTTTTATTTATAATGGGTGGACTAATTCCATGAGAAAGTCACTCTAGTCCTTCTGAAGGTTCTAGATATGTCACTGACTGTGAATATGAGCTGTAGTCTAAGCAGGTTCTGGTTAGTTGTTAGGAATGGAAAACAGTGGTGGCAGCTCTATGTCAGGACTCTTTACTGAAAACTTTGTATCTCCATTTTTGTGTTTTTTTAGTGCTTTGGCAGAATTTGAACATGCCAGCTGGTCTTCACAAGATAAATAGACCAATAGAAATGCTCCAAAATTACTTGGAAAATAATTATGTTCCATAGACTCCCATTCAAAGTTAAGAATCTATTTTCTTTCTCCTGTAAAGTTGGAGAAATGAGGTTTGTCTCGACGGTGATGATACAAGCTTCAAATGAAACATATTGAATGGCTTCATATGGACATACGGAACTCTTCACGTGTCCGTGTTCAATCCAGAATGGTCAAAAAAAGTTAATGTGAGTCACCATTAGCTTAGTGGTGAGAATCCAATAAGAGGGCTTTGAGAAATTAGCATTATCACAGAGGTGATTTTTCAGAGTTTTTGATATTTATGGCCCAAACTGAAGGCCTCAAACATTCACGGTTCACTGCTGATCTCATGTATGGCTGGAATGGCCTCACTTGTCGAAATGAATAGTAAAGCAGAGCAAGGCTTCTAAACTGCCCAGGTCCAGTTGAATGCCTCAACAATGGACGGTATTTCAATTTGCAGCAAGATAGTGATACTGCTAAGGAGCTATGGAGTTTTTTTAGGGTAAATGTTCTTTATTGGTCAGATTGGTCACCTGACGTGAACCCAATGGGCATTTGACTTACTGAAGATAAGGCAGAAAGCTAAATGCCTCTGAGAGGAGCAGGGACTGAAAATAGCTGGACAGAGCATCACCAGTAAAGATACTCACAACATGCTTTAATGCTATTTTTAAAACGCCCTTGCTGGCTTCACCACGACTCGGAAGTGCATTGCACAACATTACATTACACAAGTGGCTCCTGCAGGACAAGGAAGGGGTGGAGTGTTAAACATGAAGTGGATTTAGGCTAACCACAGTGAGCTAATCAGCTGGTCAGGCAAGCTGTATGCAGTCTGTTATTAAAGTTGCGCATGCATTAAGTTTGTGAAGTTTGTTTGGCTTAAGCTTTACGCATCGCTACAAGAAGCACAATTTGCACATAAAGAAAATGTAGTTTTAAAATTATTTTAAATAGAGCTGTCAAATGATTAAAATCACTACTGATCACATTATTCTGTAATTAATCACAGTCAGTTGCAGCCACACCATGCAAAACAGTACCTTTTTTATGGACAGAATAGGTTTAATTAGAATGCAGGTATTACTTTCAATAACAGTGTTTTAAATGCAGAATCTGAATATGGATATAATGTGATCACCACAGAGTGAACAGTTTCCAGTTTTCATCAGTGACGTCTAGTGAGAGCAACACTGTCTGCATGTTCCAACCAATGAGTGTATATTTCATATGTCATATATACAGTCAGTGAGTGTAAACATCATATATCACATATACAGTCAGTGAGTGTATACATCATATATATCATATATACTGTCAGTAAGAATACATATCATGTCACATATACAGTCCATGAGTGTGTATATAATTAATATCATATATACAGTCAGTGAGTGTATATATCATATATATCATATCGCTGTTGTCGGAAGAAAACTTCTCAAGTTTTGTCGTTTTTCAGTTTTTGACAGAATTTGAAAATGCTTGTTGTCCTTTACATTTTGTGCAAATTTCATGATGAATGGACCAAAAGAAACGGCCCAAAATTACTTGAAAACCATCTGGTTCCACTGACTTACATTAAAAGTAAAATAGGTTTTTTCCTTCAACGTGTAAAGTTACCATTTTGGAGATATGAGGATTTCTTCCGACAACAGCGATATATACAGTCAATGAGTGTATACATAATATATATTGCATATACAATCAGCAAGTGTACATATCATATATACAATCAATGTATATATCATATATACAGTCAATGAATGTATATATCATATATCATATATATAGTCAATGAGTGTATCTATTATATATATATGTATCATATACACAGTCAATGAGTGTATATATCATGTATATCATATATACAGTCAATTAGTGTATATATCATATATCACATATACAGTCAATGCATGTTTATATCATATGTATCACAGTCAGTGAACGTATATATGTCATACATACTGTCAGTGAGTGCTTTTTTATGTGTTTTAAATCATTCAATCTACTGAAAGTGTCTTAATCTTCTGGCGGCTAATTTTTGCCTCGTTCTTTTTTGAAACAAACAAAATTATCTGCCAGTAGAATAAGAGTTCCTGGCTTAAAATCCAGCAAGCAAAAGTCTAGAAATAAGTTAAATAATCATTTAATATTCCTACCACAATCTCAAAACTAGAAATATGTGAAACTTTACTTGAGGCCTGCTACATAACACTGACATAGCCATGTCATAAACCTGTCATATGCTGTCATTGACAGGTTCAGTTCAATTATATAATTTCCACTGTTGTGACAGATTCCACAATGTTTAATGTCATGATGGTGAACTAAAGCACACAGAGCAAAAATCAGCATGTGACACTTGGCTGAAAAGTGATTAAATTAGGGCAGCAACACTGTGTAAGAGCTTTAAGGATCCGTTAAGTAGAACAGCGTATCAGAGATCTTATCTCACTTCCTCCCTGCATGAAAATAAGACCACTTCCTGTTTCTGCTGGATGAAATGAGTGACAGCAGTGTAAGTAACGGGGTCACAAGCAACGTGTAGTAAATTCAGTCCGCCTTAGCCCTTCATAAGAGCCCAGGAGCCACTTTTACCAGCTGAATGTAAGCTCAGTTAAGTCAGGCCAGTTACAACAGGCTCACTGAGTTCAGGTTTGTGTATTGCAAAATCAAAACAGGTTGCACCACACTCACGAGCTTCTAACTTCAGCTTAGTTCCCTACCAAATGTTTACACCTCATGAAAAGGAGATGGACATGTTGCATAAACCACCGGAAACCTCAAAGCACAAAGAAGACAAAACCTAGAAACACTAAATGCTGCATGTTGTTATTTTACTAGCAGAGCTAATCACTGTGCTGACATGCTGACATGCACAGCTCCGGTTCGGAGACTCAGACGCTGAACATCTAAACTGAGGCTGATGAGTCTGTTGACCAGAGACAACAATCCAAAAAATCTGCATTCAGTTGGTGTGAGAAAATATTATTAGTGATAATAATAAAAATAGTTTATAAGACATGCATTAGCTGTTACTTCATAATTAACAGTGGACTAATCAGGTATATACAGTTATCCACCATTAATTACTATATTATTGGATATCTATATCTATACACACACTATTCATTTCCTTTTTTGAATATTTCAAGTATTAAAATAATATTTAATGGTCTACTACAACCGCTTGTATTTTGCTGTTGATGTTTTGCCATACTTTTAATTAACAATGGCCAATTCAGGTTGTAGCAAAATGGTTTTTGAAAAAAATGAATAAAATCATAGGTGTTCTTTGGCCCACGGATTTGTTGAGATGTTTTAATATAGTCCTTTTGATGGTTGGGTTTGACGCTCCTGTTATAGATAAAGATGTACTAAAGCAACATGCAATAGTGTCAAAATAAACAGTTTTCAAGTAAATACTTTAAATGAGTTTACTGAAATGCTAAATAATTCTTGGATATATGTTTTTACAGACACATTGTTGAGGTGTGTACGAGGGGATGGTGGCTCTTCTGGAGATGAACCAGGTAAGAGAAACTGTCAGCAATCCAGAATTTCATTTTACTAATAGTAATTATTACAGTCATTTTCATATACAGAACTGAGCAAAAGTCAAAGACCACATTTATTTAATTTCCAGTCAAAACAGCCATTAAGTACAAGCATTTTTTCAGGAAATATTTAGATATGAGACAATCCACTTGCATAGTGAAGGAGAAAGTCAAAGTGAGTGAAATTTCCAGAAGTGGAGTTAAATGGACAAACAGAGAAAATGAGTCTCCCAACAACCACCTGGAAGAGCTGGGAAGACCCCAAAACTGCCCCCATCAGATAAACAGCACTTAAAGCTTTCATCTCTGAGAGAGAGGAGAAAATCAAGCTGCTTCAGATCTGAAAACATCCACAGGTGTTTCTGTCCATCCTTCCACTGTGAGAAGACGACTCAGCGCTGTGGGTCTGAAAGGATGTGTAGCTGATCAAGAAGAACCTCACTGAGAAAAGGAGACGGACACATCAAACAAAGAAGCTGAACAGTGGACTGACCACCCCAGAGTCCAGACCTCAACACCACTGAATGAGTTTGATTACTTCAGAAAATGATCAACCAGCTTCTAAGACTGAACTTTGGAGGTGTGTCTGCAGATTCTTTGAGGAGCTGAAAGTGAGTCTCCTGAAGAGAATGGAAGCTGGAATAAAGGGAAAGAGTGACTCACTGAACACTAAACAGCTGAGAGTAGATTTAGTTGTTGAGGCTTCTGCTATTCAATATCTTATTTCTGGCACTGACAAATGAATAACTTGTACTTAATGGCTGTTTTGACCTGATATTAAAAATGACGGGTGGTCACACAGTGCTGTATATGTTCAATGACCTGTTGTTGTTGCTCATATCTTTCTTGACGTGTTCAACCTTTTCCTTGAGCCTCAGAAGTGAAATATGCCGTAATAGGAACAGGGATTGGCTTATTTCTCGCCGCATGCTTCATCGCGATAAAACTCTGCATGATTAGACGACACATGCTTGACAACGAACCATCAGGTGAGTTAATTACATGCCACCAACCATTCTGACGGTTGAACCATTCTCAGTCCTAACATCGGAATTCCTTACTTTCCAGATGATTCAATGAGAAGACCATCTACCATGCAGTAAGGGTGCATATATAAAGGTCTTGTTCTACACGTCTCCATCATCTTAATGCTGATTACAGCGATGTAATAATGATCTAACAGCTCCTCCATTTCACCTTCCAGATGCACTGAGCTGGAAGGCAGGAGATGAAGCAAATCTACTGCAGCCAATCAGTCTCAGAAAGGACGACCAGCAGCTCAGGGCACATTATGTGACTCTCGTTCTGAGGTTTTAGTAAAGCCATGAGGAACGAAGCTTTCTACTATTCTACGTCCTGTCAAAGGGACTTATTTACTTGATCTTATTGGTGCGATTAGCCACTGAATGTATTGATCGTTTAATAAAGAGTGTTGGGTCATTTTGATTGAGAGGTTCCCATTTTGTGTTTCTGCTGGATTTGACTTGAGCGGGAATCTCTCAAAGTTTGTAAATAAAGGTGATGTCATGAAAAAGCTCACAGATCAGAGGTGAAGCTTTCTGTTATTGTCCTGAGTTGAACCAAATTTGAAATTTTCTGGTGTTATTTGTGATAAAAATGCCTGAATATTATGCATCCAATTGTTTGATGTTATGGTATGGGCTCTAAAGGGATGTGATCCAGGCCGTATTGTGTAAAATTTCAACCTTTTACAACTGTACACAACTATGTCCACAACACCCAGTTATTATGCCTGTAACCTGTGAACTATGTAAGTAATATCATTGGTCTGTAGCTTTGACTGTCACTCCATTTTTGCCTGTATATCCAAAATAAAAGGGGGCGCTGTTCCCACATACTTTGGGCTACGGTCATGATCTCAGTCTCATTTGAAAGGGAACACTCTCAACCGTCAGAGTAGCAGAGTCTGGAACAGAGGAGTTTATTTCCTCCTGACTCCTAGATCTCTAAACTGAGCTCTGACTCTTGCCGTGTTATCAGACCATATGTTTTGGATTATAATGTCTCTGTGGAGGCAGCGAGGCTCTGTGTCCTCACCTTCAGAGTCCCACAAAACATTTCATGATCTGTTATTCACAGATCAGTGTATTGCGTCACTGCATTGCTGGATGATTAGATGCATAAAAATGACGCAGAAAAAACATAAGTGAACACTGTGAAGAAAGTAGTGGTACAGTGATCTAGAAAAGGTAAACTGCCCCATGCTTTATATTTTTGCTAACTGACGTTATTCAGTCCCCGCTACAGCAGGATTATTGCTTGGCAGAAAGCTAACAGGATTAGAGGCTAACCAGCTTCAACATAAGATACAGGCTGACAGTTTGATATTGTCACTGTAAAACAGCAACATACAAAATAAAAATATTACTTGGCAGTTTTGTGCTTGAGATGTCTGTATTTTAGCTAGATCTGCCATTAAATATCAATATAAACCAAAGCTAGTTTGGTGCTAACAGAACCTGGCAAATAGAGGCGCTAGAGGAAAGAGCAGGTACAAGGACTTATTACATAATGAACGTTTTTTACATGAAACATTTACTGACATGCCCAGGCTGCTACTCATTCACGAAGAACTGTCCAAAAAGTGGTTTTCAGCAGCCAGTATTGTTTCAGTATATTAGCTGTGTCCCAAAGTGTAGGCTGCGTTTCTCGGCCACTACATCATAGCAGACTGTTCCAAAGTGAAGCATTCTTCATATACAGCCTAGAAATGCAACCTACGTTCTGAGTGATTTCAAGGATGCATCAGATGTTTCCTTCCAGGCCTTTGGTTACCCACAGTTCTCTGCACACGAACAACGCGAAGGAGGAAATGGTGGAAATCAAAGCCGTTGGAGCGGAGTATGTTTTAAACTGTAAGTTGTTCAGGTCCTTGAATTCGTCTTCATTACCTTATAAACTGTAAAATGACATTAATTAAAGAATTCGTCCATATATCGTATTTTATTCAGAAGTATTTGTATGGATGTAGTTTATTGTACTACATAAGATCATCTCCTCCATTTCTGTGAAGAAATCAAAAAGCAACAAACTCAATGCAGCGGCTCCATTTTCTCTCACCAGTTCCCTCACAAGTTTCACGCCGCTCTGGTGGCGTCACCACACAGCCTCGTTAGGGCTGCTCCATTTGTGTGACCAATAGGCTACTAAGGAGGAGTCTTCATAGGACGGTCCTACCGAGGACCCGCACTACCTCAGCTACAGCCTCGGCTTTGGAACGCAGCTTATGTAGTGGCAAAAATGGTAAGTTTAGAGGAGAATGAAGCATAAGAAAGAAGAATGAACATCCTTAACGTTCAGTGAAAGTTAACAGGGCAAGATTGTTGTCTGAGTGATTTTAGAGCATTTGTTTTATTCCAATTATCATTTACATTCACACAATGTAAAGAGCAGCTGAGCGGCTCCTCATTAAGCTGCTTGAGAGAGCGTCAACATCAAGCGTGTAAGGTTGACATCAAGGCAATAACATTACTTTTAAATGTAAGATAACTTTGGGATTTTTTTAAATAAATGAGACACTTGTATAGCACTGGTATAGACTCTGGTGCCCCTGCAACCCAGGAGGATAAACAGCTGATGAGTGAGTGAGTGAGTGAGTGAGTGAGTGAGTGAGTAAGTGAGTGAGGGAGTGAGTGAGTGAGTGAGTGAGGGAGTGAGTGAGTAAGTGAGTGAGGGAGTGAGTGAGTGATGGTAGTGTCTGGTAGCATATGTTCTGTGATCCATTGAACCAGCACAATAAAACAGCCTCATGTTATGTTAATTTACATAATACTGCACTGCAAAAACAGACAAAAAACTACTGTAAAAAGTGTTTTTAATTACTGTAAAAATAATTATAGTATGTTACTGAATATTAAGTTATAGTTTTTACAGTAACTATTCATTTTACTTGTAATCTGGTTTAAAGCAAATTGCTGTAACACATATTTATACAGTAGCCTACCAGCAACAAGAGTTGCCAATAAAATTCTGTAAAAGTCCCAAAAAGACAGTAAGTTGCAGTAAATTACACTGATCAGGCATAACATTCTGACCACCTCCTTGTTTCTACACTCATTGTCCATTTTATCAGCTCCACTTACTATATAGGTGCACTTTGTAGTTCTACAGTTACAGACTGTAGTCCATCTGTTTCTCTGATACTTTGTTAGCCCCCTTTTACCCTGTTCTTCAGTGGTCAGGACCCCCATGGACCCTCACAGAGCAGGTACTATTTGGGTGGTGGGTCATTCTCAGCACTGCAGTAACACTGACGTGGTGGTGGTGTGTTAGTGTGTGTTGTGCTGGTCTGAGTGGATCAGACACAGCAGTGCTGCTAGAGTTTTTAAACACCTCAGTGTCACTGCTGGACTGAGAATAGTCCACCAACCAAAAATATCCAGCCAACAGCATCCTGTGGGCAGCGTCCTGTGACCACTGATGAAGGACTAGAGGATGACCAACACAAACTGTGCAGCAGTAGATGAGCTATCGTCTCTGATTTTATATCTAGAAGGTGGACTGACGAGGTAGGAGTGTCTAATAGAGTGGACAGTGAGTGGACCTGTGTTTAAAAACTCCAGCAGCACTGCTGTGTCTGATCCACTCACACCAGCACAACACACACTTACAACATTGAAGTCGGTTTTGGCTTATGTGTAAGAGCACTACGGAAAAACTGTTTGGAAGTCTATGGGGAAAATGGCCAGATGGAGGGATGCACTGTGTATGACCTTTCTAAAAAAAATTGCTTTAACATTGTATAAAAACAGAAGATGTTAAAATTAATACAGCATGTGGGTTTATTATAACTAGACTAATTAGACTCTATTCAGTGCAACAATAACCTTGTATGAGGGAATTCCACTGATTTTTCAGAAACTGCATGATTCAGTCTTCAAAATGTGAACACAGTCATTCGGAGTGGTTTGATGTGAAATGATCCATTGAAAAGAAACACAACTGTTAGGAAATCAGTAAGTTTGGCTACAATGAACCATTTTACCCAAACCATTCTGAATCACGTAATGACTTCATTCTGCAGAAATACTGGAAATCTTCAATAAATGTCTAAATATGACCATTTTTCCCAGTGATCCTGCATCACCATGGTGTTATTTAATGTTTTGCCATTTTTGGTCTGTCCTGAAAAATTCATAATATACAGAACTGTATATTGTTCTTTTTTTTTACTTTTTACCAAAGTTAAAAGTTCATACACTCGTTCTTTCTCACTGATCTGTCAGTGCTGGGTTTCCTGAGTGGTGGTTCAGGCAGTAAAGCAGCTGAAAATGCAGTGCAAAGTTTGGTTTAATGAGGCAGATAACTGCAGTAACGTGAGGCCTTCACTCCCTCTGGAAGCCTGTGAGAACCTCCACACATAGACATTTCTTCACATTGTTTGTGCTTAAGGGAAAATCCAAATCACTATTTCTACATAATTAAACTGTTAAGATGTAAACAGAGTGGTTCAGAGTGGTTTGGTGTGAAACGCTCTGTTCTAGATAAACTTACAGAGTCCGAATTGTTCACAGTGGTGGTGATAGGAACCAGACATTCACCTCTAAAAGCTCCCTCACAGAAAGTTACTACATGGAATCATTTTGAATCATATTTATTCATCAGACTTTTTTACCACCATCAACATCACATATAAACACGTGTAGGTTCACTGGTGGTTCTGGATAGTAAATAAAATGTCTATATTTGTGTTGTAGTCATGGCGACCCCTGGTTCCTATCACCAGACATCCAAGTCCGTATGTTTCTCTACAGTAAACCATTCTGAATGATGCAGAAATTATGAAAAATCACCTTTATGTTTCCAAAGGTCTGTAATCTACATTTCAGGTTTGTGAAATGTATGTAATGTCAGACTTTTACCAGAAGAGGGCGATCTGCTCACTCCAGTCTGTATACAGACTCTCCAAGTTTCATATGGACAATAAACTCGCCCACGTTTCTCACTTTCAAGGGCTACAATGGCCTTGTAAACAAGTCTGTTTACTTCAGCTGGGACACTCTGCCCAGTTCCTGCTTCAAAACAGCTCAAACCCTTTCTGAACATCCAAACCAGAACATGAAGAACAAACTGGCCATTTCAAAGAACAGATGATTAGCAACGACCATCTTATCAAACCTGATCAACATTTAGAGAGAGACCGTCCAGCAGAGTGTTCGCTTAAAGCTCTACTGTTCAAACTCAGAGTAAAACCACTTACACTTAGCCCTGGTTTCTCAGAGATGGATTAAAGCTAGACTCAAGCCAATACAGTGATGGTTCACTATTCACTATCTCTGTCTTTTTGTAGGATTAAGCTTAATCTGGTCTGAGAAACTTGGTGCAAGCTGCTAGTTAACCCCTTAAATGGCCAGGACCTGCTAGTGGGTCCAATTTTTTTACACAATTTTTATAACCCATGTATAAGCACTGAATAACATATTTATAAAGCAATATCTGATAATTAGTGCAGGTTATGACATAATTTCAAGATGATGTAAGATACTTTACAAAGTAATGACACTGTATTGACATTAGAGGCCTTAAATGAAAGTGACACTCATTCTATTTATGACACTATATATATTAGATAAGATTATATCATATTAGAATTACTAAATTATAAAATACATAAAATGTACTACCGTGACCCTATCTGGATTAAGCAGTTAATGATGATGATGATGATGATGATGATAAAAATTACTTGTTGCCTTAAATGGGAGGATATGCTGGTGGGTCTATTTAAGAATAACACATGCATAAGCATTGAATTACATATTTGTACTTTTTATAACATATTTCCCTCATTAACAGTCATTACTAAATGATTATGTAACATCTTCAGTGACCAGCCAGGACCTGTTAATAAGTCTAAACTTTTGTGACACTTTTTTTAACTTAGAAATAACTCACTCAGTTCGCATTGTAGCCCATGTCATTACTGTATAATAAGCCTTAAACATAACAATTCTGGTATAATTAAGCATTAAAAACCATTAATGTCATTCATGTATTTTCATCTTTCCACCTTAAAACTGTTTTTAGAAGCCACAAGTTTTCCTTTGGGGTGGATTCTTGGGAAATGATTTGAAATTGGGAAAATTGGGTAAAATTGGCTGGGATACAAGATCTTTTGATTAAATTGTTTGTGTATCTGAATCAGGAAGTTGATGCTTGGTCAAACATACATTCCGTAATCCATGTGTTCATGTGTCAAAATTGAATGCAATGCTTTTCTTGCTCTGCCATTATTAGCAGCAGGTCATGCTGCCGGAATGACACGAGAGTATATAAAGAGTCAGATGTTAAAACAGGCCGATTATGCAGACGGTACAGAGCTGATGTTTGCTAGAAAAAGCAGAAAAGCCTGCTCTGATGCTAAACTCCCTTGTTTGATCACCACAAAAATGTGTTCCCACCAGCAGCATACTGAGCCAAGGTTCACTTGGAAAAACCTCTGATATTTGACGGACAGTTTGATTAGTGTGGACCCAAGTATGAGCAGAGCGTTCACACCTGTCTAAACAAACCAAACTAAAGGAAAAGTTTGCACCTAACAAGGTAGGTGTGAAAACACCCTAAAAGATGAAGTCCAGACCATAGCAGGACCTGACGTCTCACAGAATGAGAGTTCCTTAACAGCATATGAGTCATAGCTCAGGGTATAAAGGAGCGTAGGAGTGTGGGAGGGAGGAGCGATGGCATCCGTGAAAGAGGAAACAGGGCATGCCCCATCTCGAGTTTCATAGACAGGGGAAAAAAAGAGAGGAGGATTCGACTGGCGCCTTTCTGTAGCAACATTTAACTGAGGTTTTATGGAGCCCGACGGACAGGGGGATGAAGATCTCTGCAGTGCTCACGGTTTTCCTGACTAGTGTTCTCTTCGGAGGTAAGAACACTCTGTTCCCATATCACTGTCCAGTTTGAGAAGAAGTTTATAATGGTTTGTTCAGCGGACCTGAAATGAGCATGAGCATTAAAGGTGCAGTTAAGGATGCTAAATGTGGATCAGCCAGAGCCAGAACTTTGTGTGGATGATGGATGCCAAAAATGCATTTTCAAGTCACTGGGTGTTTGTGTTTATGAGGAAATGGTAAGAAATTTTAAGGAACTGTTAATTAAGTGGCAAAAACAAGAAGCTTTTGAAAGATTTGCAATTAATGAGGGAATACCAGCTTAATAATGCAGATTAAATCAAAATTACAACTCAGAAACACAAAGATTCAGACAACTTTGGCCTGTTATCCTGAAGAAAATAGAGAAAAACTTGCAAAGAAAGATAATTCCCTCTTTGTTGACTTCTTTTTCTCCCCACAAAAGGAGCTGCGGTTTTTGACTCCTCCCTCACTAGAATAGTGTATATGCCTCCCATTCCGGAGTACATCATATACAAGCAGCCACAATAGCTGTTACTATATCCAGCAGCATTAGAGGGGACAGCAGGCTGCTGGACAGCATGTTTATTTGCTCTTTAAAAAAGTGCCCACCATCTGTGGAAAGTTCCTATGCAAGAAAACCAGATGTTGAAGCTGAAATGCAATATATTAGACAACAGAGATGCTTACATTTAATAAAGTCAGTTAAACTGCCCTCAATTTCTGACCTGCATTCAAGGTCCACCCAAATAATAACGGCCTCCAGATGGGCTGTCAAAAAGGGTTCATTAAGTAGAGCAGAGGCAGCCAGCTCTGGAAAATGTCACAGCAGATACTCGGATATGCTGCTTTAGAGCCTTAAAATTGGGGAAATACTTAGGGCTCCACTGATATACCAGGTGGCTGATATTAACCCCTTACACGCCAGTGGGCCCAAAGCTTTATTACACACTTCTATAACCAAAGAAGAGCTCAACCAGTTTGCATTTAAGTCCCTGTAGTTACTGAATGATAAGCCATAGTATGTAAAAAGCCGGAAATTTTAGGGTTTAGGTTCTGCACAGTTATTAAAATCAAAAATCCTGCTAGTAAAGCACCAATACTGCCTTGGAGTTTTGTTTTATATAATAATGGAGACAAACTGGTTAACCTGAACACAAAACACCATAAATACATTAACAAAAATGGGAGAAATGCATCCAAACATAACCCAGCCTTTAGCTTGAGGATAAATAACAATTTATAATACAAAAATACTTTATGTGAAGAGATCTGATGTAAAATATGAAAAATCTTAGCTAATTTACATCCAAAACACACAGTGAATACTGCTGCACCAAAAGTTATTTACTTGAGTCCTTACGGCGCCCCCTTGTGGAGAATCTTTAGCCTGCTAAACATGAATGAGTTATAAACCAGATCCAACTGTGTAATACCAACAATCTAAAACCAATAATATTTACATTTACAAATGTTCTTATTATTGTATCATTTAGATTATTTTAGACTTTGTGAGTTTCTTTAGTTTAAGAAATATTAAACATGGCAGCTGACAATAGTATCAATCAGCAAAGCACTGTTTACCCAAAACCATTCTGCTTCATTTTTGATCATGTTCAATTCAGTAGCAACCTGTGAAAAGGGCCATAATTGGAAAAAACACCTCTACAATAATGCTAATTTCTGCTAGAGTTCTTATATATTCTGTTACTATGTTAGCACTAAGCTAACAGTGATTTACTTGTTAACATTTTTCGGCCATTCTACATTAAATACAGACATTTGAAGCTTGTAAAATGTATCCCATATGTTTTATTATTTATTTATGTATATCTGAGCTTGTATGTATCAGTATTACAGCGACTCTTTCAGTACAGCTACTGCCACTGTTTTCCATTTCTAACAACTACCCGGAACCTGCTTAGACTAAGACTCATATTCACAGTCAGTGACATATCTAGAACTTCCAGAAGATCAATTTTTCTCACACCATTGGCTCCACCCATTGTAAATCAAAGCGTGGTTGTTGATTCCTCAGTTACTTCCTCATTATGTTGGTAGTTAACTGAAGTCCTGAATATCCTCAAGTGCTAACCAAAGGAAGGACTGGCTATCTACTTAGATACTACTTAGAAAACAACCCTGTTCAGTCACAAAGTGTCCTCATTGGTCAGATCCCAGCCTAAAAGAAAACAAACAAGTGTAATAAAGTCCCTTTATTAAAGCCTTAAACTGGAAAACTGTGACATAGTAATCCTAACTGATACTAAACTATTCAAAATAGTGCTGACCCTCATATCCATCTTCTCAAGATGTTTGCAGAGCCATCAACGTCACAGTCACTCCATCTCCGTTCACGGTGGCAGCCGAGGGGGAGAACGTTACGCTTTCGTGTCAGGTGACCCAGCAGCACAAGACGGACAGTCTTCCCGTGGTGCGCTGGATGTTCCAGCCGATGTGGGGAGGTGACGAACAACTCGTGGCCAAGGTAAACATGAGGAAGGCCAAGTTCTACGGAAACTACACCAAGAGCTTCCCCAAGCCTAAGATGAAGTTGATAGTGGTGAAACAAGGGAAGATCTACAACCTTCTGATCATCAACATCACTAGTTATGACAGAGGCCTCTACAGCTGCAGAGTCCAGGAGTTTAAGAAGCATCGGGATCGATGGAAAGCGTCCACCAACTCCTCAGCTGCTACAGAACTCAAAGGTAAGCCAACTGACCAGTCCATTCACCACAGAAGCTGTTTCTAGGTCGGAGAAGATTTTACAGGTTGTGTGGCTCATCAGTTTTTATCAAAGGTTTTAGGCTCTGTTTGTCTCTCCATTGCTATTACCGAATAGCTTGATTTGAATGATATGGCAATTGTTACATAATTAGCTACTACTTTACAACTACCCTTATAAGGAGTTTATGAATGGTTTAAAATTAGTTTTCTGGTTATTACTTTAGTCACAAACATCTTAAAACTCATTTATAATCACTTTATAACACAAATAAAGGGCAGCAGTGATGAACATCAAAGCAAGCAAATGTCAAAGCAAGATATGTAACCAGTAACATCTGAGGTTTAACATTATAGAGAATTTTAGGCCCACTATTTGGCAGGCAAGAGGTCACTTCTGCCCATTTTATTTATGTGTAGCTTTTCTCAGCTTTTAAAAGCCATTTGTATCACGTTGTGAACCTGCAGTACCACTTTTAACACTTAATTCTAAAAGATACTGATAGATTCAAATTTGCAGATGGAAAGTGTTGGAGTTGGAGGTGAATAATACCGCCCCACAACATTTGCATTATATAAACATTGCTCTAGTGTCACTCAAGAGGTTCCCCAAGGGATGGTACTCAGACCACTGCTGCTTATCATCTACATACTCCTTCTTGGCCACAGTATACAAAATTTCAACCTGGACTTTTATTGCAGATTACATCCAAATTTCCTTACACATCAAATCTGTCTAAAACAAACACATCAGAAACTGATGAAATAAAGCATAGAGAATTAAAGCGAAGCCAGCTGTAGATCAACCGTCAATAAATCTGGCTCTGTATCACTGCAGCATTCGCCACACAGCTGTTACCCCTTCCACTCTGGTTTGAAATGTTGGTGTCATTCTGGATCCCCCTCTCTCATTTAACCCCCCCCCCTTTAGATGTTTTTGTAAAAGCCTCTTTCTACTAAGATCCATAACATACTAGAATTCGATTCTGCCTTTCTCAATCTCTGTCTGCTTAAACTAATAATCTTTATTTATAGAGCAGCTTTCATACACTAGAAATGCAGCTCAAAGTGCTTCACAATACACAGTAAAAACAACAGAGACAGAATCAAAAAATAAAACAGACAATAATAAAAAAATATATTAATAATATAATAATAAAATGCACAAGATAAAATTATAATTAAACATACAGTTAAAATACAAACCACAGAAAAAATAATGTTATATTGTGGTAAAAATTAAAAAATCTAAGAAAAAAAAGAAAAACCTAATTTAATGCTAAAGTAAAGAAATATGTTTTTATTGACACTGGCAGAAGCAGCCAGATGGACATTTATCGGTAATGTGTTCCAGATCTTTGGTGCATAAAAACAGAACCTCTCCACTCTGTTTAAGCCTCATGTGTGGAACATGGAGAAGCAGCACTGGATGATCTTAAAGCTGGATCTGGATCATCATCTATCAGCACTCAGAGGTGTATGAAGGTGTTAAGCATTAAGAGAGTTAAAGAGTAGCAGTAAAGTTTTATAGTGGACTCTAAAGGAAACAAGCAGCCAGTGCAGTGAAGTAAAACTGCTCTGTTAATTTTCACACTGCTGCATTTTGCACAAGTTGTAATTTGTTTGGTGCACTTGTAGGAAATTATATAAGCAATGCATCACAGCATAAAAACTACTGCAATGCCCTTTTTTATCAGCATTACATTAAAATGCCTCTAGTGGCATTTGTGAGGTCCCCCAAGGGTCAATACTCAGACCACTGTTATTTTTAACTATATTCTCCTTCTCAGTCACATTATGGGGCATTTCAACCTGGACTTTAGTTCCTTATCACTTCATAAGCTCTAGATGGTCCAAAATTCAGCTTGGGTGATTGAAAGCATTATAATATAATGTAAATTCCTAACATAAAGTCAAGTCTGAGTTCAGTGTAGCTGTTTACAGGGAGTAATGATAGCTAAAGGCTGTTGGTACTGGCTGCAGAGTTTCCCTTCACTCAATTACAACCCAGACATACAAACACACAGAGGCCAAAGAGACAGTATAAGCCTGGCTGCTGAAGAGTGTGTCTGTAAGGAGGAGGAGGAGGAGGAAGAAGTGGTGGGAGAGTAATAGATTAACCATCTGGCCACCAGTACAGTGTCTACTGTCACTTCTGAGGTGAAACCGTCTCGGTTCTCAGATGCTGTTTTCCAGACTGGAGGCGAACGGGGTCGCAGATCTGGAATCACATTTCATATTCCAGAGAAGATTCCTTACCTTCAATACGCTATCAATCCAGACAAGGGAGGACAGCCCAGGACTGACTTTTGATTCCTGTGGCTATTAAGAAGATATCATCATCACTATGTTCCAGTGGAAGTTTCCATCCAGCTGTGGAAGCAAATTCAAGCCAATAACTGATATCTTACGAATAGTGATGCAAATTCGACGAGTTTCCATCAGAAGAATAAAACTCTCTGATAAATGTGAAGCGAGTTTACAGAGAATTCTGATGAGCTTTTCTTTAATGCTGTGTTTAATCTTTCAGATCATAAGGGCTTAGAGACAGAAGATCTGCAATAATCAGCTGTTTACCATCCAACATCAATGTTCATTGATGAGATAAAGTTATGTTTTAATTTCATTTTTTTTTATTTAATTTAATTTCATTACTGCCGTCTCATGTTTCACAGCTAAGGCTGCAAAAACAGAAACATCTGATCAGTCATTTGGCTTTATTAAATTTGCATTGATATTAATAATTTTGTTTCCATCAAAATTTATTGCATTTCTTCTATTTTGCAAAAATGTCCACGTCAAGCAAGCATACTAAATTTTATACTATTTGCTCAATATTTGTCATTTCCATCTACTTAAAATGGTGAGATGTTAGGCTGAGTTTTCTTGTACAATATATTTCTAATAACGGTCATTTTTTCAAAAATAGATTTGTTTTTATTTGAAGGATTGTGCCTATGTGAATCTTGTACACTCTAACATTTACCTGATGGTTCTTTAGCAAAAAAAATGGTTCTATATGGAACCATGAACACTCAAAGAATTGATTAAAGGAGCACCAAAAAGGGGTCTTCGACTGTCAAGCTTGTAATGATAGAAGAACACCTTTTGGTGCTGTATAGAACCATTTTCAAAAAGGTTCTATATAGAACCATCTACAGTGCATTCTCCATCAATCTGAAGAGCCATTTCATGATGCAATCATGTAAAGAGTTTTTTGAGTGTTCTTGGTACCCTCTAGAACCATTTTCTTTATGAAAGAATTCTTGAAGAACCATCTTTTTCTATGCTCGTTTCTGAAAGCTCCTTCACACCAGCCGGCTCTACTTTAATTTAAACTTTAACTGGGTGGCAACACTGTGCCTGATCTTTATCACTGGTCATAATGAGACGAGACTTTGTCCTGAAAGTATCTGATGGTCATGCAGAGCTGTTGGGATTGTAGGAGATTCTGCAGCGCTGCAGAGGATGTGGTCAGGATTTAAGTATACAGTAAAACACAGAGAGGAGGGAACACCAACAACTTTTGTGGGCAAGATAACAGCACGCTGCAGGGAGGCGTTCCATGAAAAACATGACAGGAAATGACAGTTCAGTCCGCTGAAATGTAAATTATCTACATGAGATCTAAATTTGAGGCCTAGAGTTTTGGTTGTTTGAGTGAAAATGCTAAAATACTACATGCGGTCTAATCTAAATATCTAATATTTCTCATTTTGAGAATATTATAAGACTCTTTCTTATAATAACTATTTCTAGATGTATTTACATGCTTTAAGTCATTTTATTTAGAAAATTTGTATTATATTGGTGGCTAATTTGTTTTAGAAACAGTATTTGGAAATATTTTTATTACACCTAACTCATAATGTGAGTGAAACATTAGATCTAGACTAGCTTTAGAATCACTTCACTTGCCAACATCTATTTTTTTTGCAGAACAACTACAAAATCATTGGTGAAAATCTGAGAACATGAGGGGGAATTACACCCATTTTCAAAATTCCTGCATAATTAACTGCTTAAGATGTAATCAGAGTGATTCAGAGCGGTTTGGTGTGAAACGCTCTGTTCTAGATAAATGTACCAAGTCAGAACTGTTCACAGTGGTGGTGATGTCCACCTCTAAAAGCTCCCTCACAGAAAGTTCCTACATGAAATGGTTATGAATTCACTGCCTGATGACTGAGACACTGTTTTATGATAGTTTTGAGAACTTAAACTCCATTCATGGTGGAGGGATACATGCATGGGCGCTGTGAGGCAAAATAGTCCCCAAAGAAAACTTATTATTTCAGATTTTCCACTATTTTCCATCATCAACATTCCATATAAGCTCAGAAGACTCGTGTAGGTTCACTGGTGGTTCTGGATAGTAAATAAAATGTCTATATTTGTGTTGTAGTCATGGCGACCCCTGGTTCCTATCACCACCACTGTAAAGACATCTGAACCATTTCACACCAAACCACTCTGAATCTCTCTGTTTATGTCTGAAAGTCTGATTTATTCATAGTAGTATACAGTATATATGACATTTTTTGTACAAATCATCTACGGTATGATATTGTTTGATGCCCGGTATTTAAAATAAAGGTGTCACTAAAATGTAAACAAAGCAGTTTGGCTTTTTAGTGTTAAAGGCTGTACAAAACAAAATAACTGTTAGTCCAAAAAAAGGCTGCAATGGTTAATACATGTTTTTCTTTGCTGGAGTGGCTCAGTAGCTACAGAATTCCTTTAAAGATGTTCATCACAGCCACATTTGTTCCATTTGAGGAGTGTTTTGGTGAAAAGGCAGCGACGTCTCGGCACTCGCAGCTGCTCTATTGACGCCGTGGTTTGAGAGCTTCACTCTGTATCTTCCAAAAGGACTTTGAGTAGCCAGACATCTCTCTCTGCCGCAGTGCCGTTCACCCCCTTTTTACAGCCTTCATTAAGAGTGAAAGCTGCGGCACACTGTTTTTTTCCTAGGCCTTTTTGTCCAACCATGATTTCTGTGACTCAACAGAAAGAGCCTCGTGTTCATTTTCCAGTTCTGTCATGCATGAATAAGACCACGAAAATGAGCGGGTTATTAAGCAGTCTGTGAATAAAAACACATAAACTAAACATGGCATGTGGTTTATCATGGCTTTTTTTATCCTCCCAATGAATATGCATCGCCAGATTCTGCATTAGAGCAGCTAAAGATGAACTGAGGTTTGACACAAACAGGCACCTAACCCCCAACTGCTCCCCAGGCACCGTGGATAGGGCTGCCCACCGCTCCGGGCAAGTGTGCTTACTGCACCCTAGTGTGTGCATTCACTAGTGTGTACGTGGGTTTTTCACTGCACGGACGGGTTAAAATACGGAGGTGAAATTTCCCAGTTGTTGGACTAATAAGGGTCACTTAACTTAACTTAACTAGATGAAATAAATGACTTTGTTTTGGCAAAGGGCCCATAATCTAAAGTAACATTTATTTTTATTTATTTATAACACAGTTTCAAGCATCATTCCCAACGTAATGGATCGTAAAAGGTAGAGGCCTTCTTAATAAAGCTATACATATCAGTTATGTAGATTTCTACTTCAGTTAAAGAACAAAAATACAACATCTATTAAGGAGATCTCCAAAGCTACACAACTGTCCTTAATAGTACTTCTTAATCAAAGTGATATAAAAAAAACAAGCACTTTTGTTCTCTTGATCTCATGTATAAATTCAGACAGCGAACGTCTACTTTTATTGCTTTAAAACTGTACAAGGGGTATTTCTACTTCCACTGAAGCACAAGATTTGTTATGAGAATATATGAATACTATATATATATATATATATATATATATGCAACTAAGCACTTTTTTAGGTCCACCTCCTTGTTTCTACACTCATTGTCCATTTTATCAGCTCCACTTACTATATAGGTGCACTTTGTAGTTCTACAGATACAGACTGTAGTCCATCTGTTTCTCTGCATGCCTCTGTTACCCTGTTCTTCAGTGGTCAGGACCCCCATGGACCCTCACAGAGCAGGTACTATTTGGGTGGTGAGTCATTCTCAGCACTGCAGTAACACTGACGTGGTGGTGGTGTGTTAGTGTGTGTTGTGCTGGTGCGAGTGGATCAGACACAGCAGTGCTGCTGGAGTTTTTAAACACTGTGTCCACTCACTGTCCACTCTATTAGACACTCCTACCTTGTCAGTCCACCTTGTAAATGTATAAGTCAGAGACGATAGCTCATCTGCTGCTGCACAGTTTGTGTTGGTCATCCTCTAGTCCTTCATCAGTGGTCACAGGACGCTGCCCACAGGATGCTGCCCACAGGACGCTGTTGGCTGGATATTTTTGGTTGGTGGACTATTCTCAGTCCAGCAGTGACACTAAGGTGTTTAAAACTCCAGCAGCACTGCTGTGTCTGATCCACTCAGACCAGCACAACACACACTAACACACCACCACCACGTCAGTGTTACTGCAGTGCTGAGAATGACTCACCACCCAAATAGTACCTGCTCTGTGAGGGTCCATGGGGGTCCTGAGCACTGAAGAACAGGGTAACAGAAGTGTGCAGAGAAACAGATGGACTACAGTCTGTAACTGTAGAACTACAAAGTGAAACTATATGGTCAGTGGAGCTGATACAATGGACAGTGAGTGTGGAGGCAAGAAGCTTCCCTAATAAAGTGTGTGAGTGTATATACGTGTATATACATTATTTAATAGTTTGCTGCCATTTGATTCATTACACATTTACTTAGTCACATAAATGTATTATATTTGAGTGCATGATATGACTTTGTGAATATGATACAAATTTGCACTTTTATATCATCAGTCATATTAATGATTGGTAGCAAAACGGTAAATAACTTTTTAATCATTTAAAACAGACACTTTGTTATTCATAATGATTATTTATTGTTGTCATGAAACAATATGACTGCTTACAATTTATGAGATGTGTGTCTAATAATGAAAACAAAATTTTTAATATTAAAAATTATTAACTATTAACTATAATTAATAATTAAGTTTCTGCAATTCCTAATAAGGAATGATTTTGTATGCCATTAAATGCAATATTAATTTCTTAATTTATTTTTATATGACTATAGACAATCATTAACAAACTATTAGGTGCTGATTAAGTTGCTGTCCATTAGGGCCTTCTCTTATAAAGTGTTACGAATATGTTATTCAGTGCTTATGCATGTGTTGTGAAGCTCCTACCTTGGTAGCCGTCAAACAAAGTGTTGACTAATGTCTGTACTTTTCATACAGTCGCATAATTAATTAGAGAGTCACATTTACATTCATTATCAACAGGTTTGGCTTTGTTCCCCTCGGTTTGATGATGACTCATGATCGTGGATCGAAAGTGTGGAATCTTCACATTCCACTTCTTTCAATGAGTTATGAGAGCGAAATAACTGAACTGTGAGGACGGAAGTTTGTAGGCTGACACTGTCCTGTTGGGAACCCAAAGCTCTAGCAGTCAGCAGTCCTGCTCTTGGCGTCTTCGGGCCAGGCCAGCCTTACTGTCGTCAGCTGCTGGTGGTTATGGGTATTTCAGGGCGTCACAGTGGGTATCAGCCACCGCGAGCTGCTGGCCGAGAACGGGAGCGTTCAGAGAAAGGGATAGCCTCCGAGCTGTCAGCCCACATGTAACCCCCCTATAATTAACTTTATTTAACCCTGCGCTCTGTGCAATTACCCAGGCAAGGGAGCCACAGTGATGAGTGTGCACTTCTTCTTCTCCTTCCGCAGTGCACGTCCTCCCAGCCGGCAGTGCCAAGGAGGGACTGTGGAGTCTGTTTGAAGGTAAGCCACAGCGCTGCACTGACCCACATTGTGTCGGAGAAAAACTGAGCCGACTGAGGCGGAAAGAAGGGCCGCCTTTCTTTCAGATTTAGGTAAAAAAAAATAAGACAAACCCGAGAAAATAAACTGCCGCCCACTTGTTCTCTCCACAGCACAAGTTCCGGATGAGTTAGTCTAAACGGTGAGACTCGGAAGTGAACCTGCTGTGGTTGTTTTTAGTGCAGTGGGTAAAAAGCTGGTGACCCTCTTCTACAAGCTACTGTGGTGGACAATAACAAAGTACATGCACTCTTAAAAAAAAGATGGTTCTTCAAAGGTTCTTTAATAAAGGCAATGCTTCTATTTCAAACCATGAGCTCTATATCGGACACTGCATGCTTCAGATTGATGGGTTGTATATGGTTCTATAGAACACACATTTATTTCTCAGAAATAAAGGTTCTAAACTCTCACTGGGGCAGTACCTCTCTTGTCACTGGGGTGGAACCCTCCATCTCAGTCCCTTTAGTCGGGGAACATAACTGTACCATAATCCACTGAAATGATATGTTCTAAGCTGTACTGACTCCACACACCCCGTCTCGTCTCCAGGCTTTTATTTTACTGTTCTGTTTAAAACATTCGGTTATGAAAAGGTACAAATACGAACTTTTCACCTGGAGAAACTTATTTAAGGTTCACAATCAGACCATAAAACCACTGTTGGAGCTTTGAGGGAACATTTACACTGTTTGTACCTTGATGAACGAAAAATGTACCTGAACAGAACCTTTATTTCTGACCGTGTACATCACATTCTCCATCAATCTGAGGAACCATTTCACCATGCAAAGAACCATTTAATCATGCAACTAGTTCTATATAGAACCCATGGTTCTGAATAGAACCATTCCCTTTACCAAAGAACTCTTGAAGAACCTTCTTTTTCAAGAAAGTGGGTAACACTTTATCATAACAGGCCTCTATAAAAGAGCAACCTCTAACAGTTTGTTAAGAAGCTAATTATAATTAAGTAATGTGCATGAAAAAGAGCTACTGTTTAAATGATTAACCATTCTATGATTAATTAATTATTTAATTAATTAATTGTGGACACATATCAAGGAATATCTGTACATCTTTATAGATACATCAAGAACTTGCACCTTTTAGAACATTTGAAAGCAAGTGCTCAAGAATAAACATAAACAGAGAACTTCAACTTTCACTTAAGCAATATTTCACCAGGGGTGTCTGTACCTTCACTCAGGTGCAGGAATGGTAAACTCTGTCCACCACTGCTCTTATGTTAGCACCCAGAATGAAGGACATAAACTATAGTCTCGCATGGTCAGATGTGATCTTGACAAGAATGCATCTGGATTTGGTCCTGGTCCCCAACTTCCTCTAATCTGTGTTCTGGAGCACAATTGATACAAGACAAACAAGCTGGCTAGCAAAACACAATCGTTATCTAATGTTCATTCTTTAAAAATAATGTTTAAGGAGCTGTTCAACCCTCTGGGGTAATTTTTTCGATTTGTTCATCTCAAGTCCCCCTTTAAAGGCTCTTCATATAACATGATCCTCAAATGTTTCATATCTAAATGCTCCGTTATCTTCATCACTACTTTCCAAAACCGCTGCAGCAGCTTCAGCAGCTGTAAACTCTCTGCACGCCGTTTCACATGAGTCTCCGATGTGGACTGAATGAAGAATGAAGGGTTTCCGGCGTGATGGTCAGTCCTTAGTGATTTCCTGAGTGTCCATTGGCCAGTTTCACACAGAATGTAGACGGACACGCGAATCCACCTGCTCCACACGGTGAGAGGCAGATGACGTGTATCTCAGCCCCTCTTCATAGGCTCATAACTCTGGATGTGATTCTCGTATGATCTCGTGATAAGATGGAATGGAAAGGGCGACTCTACAGATTCAGGAAGTGTTTGAACTGGATTTCTGAGCTGGATCATCACAAAGATACACAAACAGATATAGAGACAGAGAATTTGACATGCAAGCAAGTTTATGGACCCTAGAGGGTCAGTTTAGGTTTGTCAGCAGTTCTGTAAACAGGCCTCATACAGCCACTGGGAACCCAACATTTATCACTAGCCTAGTGATATCTTCTACAGCTCAGTCTACTGTCTGGTTTCACAGAACATCCTTAATTTAAGTGTTTTGGGGAATCTTTTCACTTTTGTCACATCCATGTGCTAACAATGTTGACAAGCTCAGTAGCGCCCCCTACTGTGAACTCTGCCTTCACAGGGTCCTGGATTGTTTTTGAATTTTCCCACTCTAATAAGTCAATATTCCCCCACATTTAGCCCAAAGTTTCTCAAGTTTGTCCCCTGACGTTCTCGTTATGAGATCCCATCTGGCCCTGTGAGACTACATAGGCTGAAGAGAGTGTTTGGTTTGCGTTTCAGACGTGTATCTGTGTGCGGTGCTGATCTGTAGTGTGGGGCTGCTGTGCATGTGTATGTTCACTGTGGCCGTGAGCTGCCAGTATCTGCAGAGGAAGAGGCATTTAAAAGGTACAAGTATCGAACCCGTCGCCTTCATCTGACCGCATGCTGCACGTGGACGTATTGTAGGGATGCATGCATGACAATGTGAAAGTGCTACCAAAAATAAACATACGACTGATTTTTATGGTTTATTATTCTAATTGTTTTCTGTCCATGCAGAAAATTATCATTTGGTCAAGAGCCCTCAGAACAGGTGAGTCCGGTTCATAAAGGAAACTATTTTGCCAGAGTGAAAGAAAGACAGTGATACTCACCACAATCTTATGATCTTAATTTAAAGATGATCTCCGGTGTCAGTTTTCATCTATCTGTGACTTTATACAAGTAATTCAGGGCCGTTTCTTTTGGTCCATTCATGTTATGTAAAGAGCAACAGGCATTTTTAAATTATATCAAAAACTACAAAAAAGGAAAAAAAACAAAACAAAAAAGAGTACACGGTTTTGTTCTGACAGCAGTGATATGTTACTTGTATATGTATGTCTGTTACAAACTTTGATTTCTCGAGTTTATGCTACCGTTTCCATTAAATGCACAATTACAACATCGCCAGCTTTACATTAACATGAAATTGTCAAATATGACTTTTTATAGAGGCACTGCTGAAAATTATCACTGTAATCAGCCACACAAATGCTACTTAAAAGTGACAACTGTGTGTGTGTTCACTAGTGTGTATGTGGAGTTATGGGTTAAATAGAGGTGAGGTGAATTTCCCATTGTGGGCTTAATGAAGGGTAACCCAACTTAATTTTGAGTTTTTCCAGCCACTGTCACACTCAGCGATGCTCATTAAGAGCTAAACTCACAATTCTGGAAAGCTGCTTTAGGATAATGTCAGCTATAAAAAGCACTATACAAACACAACTGACCTGAACTGATTTGAACATCTTTCTGTGTCCAGTTCTGGGGAGACAGTCACTAGTGTGGTCAGCCTATCTCCAGCTCTACCCAAAAAGCAGAGGAAGTACAAGACAAGGAAAACAGTAGAACAGGTGGACGTGCCACCGGAGATCCCTGCTAAAGGTACTGTTGAAAGTGCTGCTAGACGTCACTGTTTTTGAAAATTCTTTTACTTAAAAAAGTCTTTCAAACACTTTTCTAACACCATTTGATCATTTCACTACTGTATCATTTTCCAGCTCCCATCGCAGACAAACTACGAAAGCCGAAACTTTTAAAGCCTCAGCCGAGAAACATCATTTTGGTAAGTTTCCTGATGATGCTCCAAATGTCTGTCAATGAAATGGAGATGCAGACTGTCTTACTGCAGCCCTGGGTGTTATTTTACAAGCAGAACTAATTCTGAGATTTTTAGCAAGAATGGCAACAGGTACAGCTACGATGGCTGGAAAAAACTGTGCTGCTCTACTTGTGCAAATTTCCCAGCCTTATTTTCTGCTGCAACGTAACACAAATTTGACACATTTGGTAAACTGTGAGATTTAAGTGAGTTAATTTTCATTTTTTTTCTGTTTAATTAAAACTTTAATTGCTTTAGACCCTTAAATAAGTAATGAGAGCTGAGAAAGCATAGTGGATAACACTACAACCCAGTATGGGGGAGAGTGGGCTTTAAATTCCTGCTTCAGCAACAATCCCATTGTTTAGTAGTTGGTGTAGCGTAGCAGGTAATAACACTGCTTTTCACAGAGTGGGCTGCTGTTTGATTCTTTGCCCAGCCAATCACATCGCACTACACTAAAAAGACTCCTAATGCTACATTTCCCTACATCATGTAGCTTTATTAAAAGTTGCTGTGAATTTCAGAGTCTGCCAAACACCATAAATGTTCTTTGAGGGTTATTTACAAAAGGTAGTCATCATATCTAGAACCACAATAACTCAAAGAACCACTTGAATACTTAAATGATTCTTTACTTGGTTAAATGATTCTTCCACTATTTTTTTTTCAAGGGTTCTTGAGTAAAGACGATGAAGAACGAACACACAAAGAAATATCTGCATACTTGAATGGTTTTTCAGATTGATTTAGAATGTGTTGTTTATGGTTCTATATAGTACCAAAAAGGATTCTGCTGAAGGATGCGTTTTGGTGGTATATAGACCCATATTCAAATAGATTCTTTATAGAACCACATACATTCTCCATCAATTTGAAGAACCATGTCACCATGCAAAGAACCCTTTTAACATGCTTTGATTGTTCATGGTTCTTTGTATAGCTATTATCTTTACTAAAGAACCCTTGAAGAACCTTCTTTTTTAAGAGTGTATGATTAAGGACCTGTCATTCATGGTTCTTTCATGAATCTTTTTGAAAATGGCACTATATAGCACCAAAAAGGGTTCTGCTATTGTTATAAGCCAAAAAAACTTTTTTTCAGGTATTAAATAGCACCATGTTTCTTAAGATTATATGAAAATATGTAAATACGAAAAGATGTCCTCAGGTGAGGCCTTGTGTTAGAGCTGTTTCTTAGTGATGTTGGTTTCCATGGTATCAGTATATTTCAGCAGCCAGTTGTATCAGTTGAATATAAGTTTGACTGCAGCCTAGTTTGAACATAAACTGCCTCTACAATCAAGTTTATGAGCAACTAGAATTTAACCAGTTGCACCAAGTAACATAGTTTAAATGTAGCTTTAAATTATAACTTAAAATTTACACATTTACTATAATAGCCGTAAATTCTGCTGTAAAAATCTGTTGAGTTTTCGATAGGAAAACTTGCGAGAAAACAAAATACGTCTCAGTTGCATCTGCAACCAGTTCTGCAGGATAGATACACACGTTTGATCAATTTGACGACTTCGATTTATACTCGCGCTTCTGTTTTCATTGATCGGAGATAGAATAGATCACAGACCTACTAGCCACAGATTGGCTCCAGAGAGTGAAAATGTCCTTCTGTGCGACAATATTCTGAAGCTTTACGCTCTACTAGTTATGATGTATCGTAAGTGTCTGTGGTGCAACTGAAATTCTGTATGTTGCTAGTTTAAAACTAACTACTCTCAACGTGAGGTTTGGGACGGACTTTACATCTCAACTTGTGATCAAACTTATGTTCAGCTGGTGCAGCTGGCAGCTGGTCACCGTAACTGTTTAATTGATTAATTTGAATAACTTTCTTCTCCCCTTTTTGATCTTACAGCCAAAGATTGCTGAGGAGAATCTGACGTATGCAGAGCTTGAACTGGTTAAGCCACTACCGGACTCCAAAACATCAAAGACAGGAACTGTGTATGCCCAAATACTTTTTGAGGACAAAACAGTGTAGGACTAAGCCAGGGCTTAATTTGTGCCAAATCTGGATCCAGCATCTCCCAGATCAGGTCCAGAACTTATCATCATATGATGATCTGTAGAGATCTGTAGAGAAAAAAGATGAATATTTTCTGCAAACAACTTGACAAATGCTGTAGAGCATGACAACATGGAAGCTAACTAAACAGCAGTGAGCTGCTTCTCCTCGTGCCATGGTTCACTTGCAGCTCCTGTTCATTTACGTGGTGATAGAAACTGTAATAAAAACAATACTGACGCTGTTTATCACTCGCAAATGCGTCACTACTGCTGTTCATCCCTTAGAAGAGATGAGAAATGTGAGTCAATTTATTAACTACTCATTAAAAACTTAGTTTAATTTTGGGAAACCCACATCTGAGAAAAGGTTCAATGCTTAAGAGCCTCGTTTAAGAGCCTCACTCATTAGTGATCCAATGTTATGGGAAAATCTCAAGCTGTGTGTCTAATCATGTTTTGTTTGGGAACCTGATCCCACTGTACTTTGTGTTCTAGGACCTCAACATTTACAAATTAAGCCCTGGACTGTCCCATTTCACTGAGGAAATTAGTTATTTATAATACACAATATTAAGTTCAATGTTTGTTATGTTTTTCTAACCACATATACAGTGTTGTGTGCTTAGCTTTTGTTTTGTACATAGCTTTTTGCGACACATTCCATGTACAGTACAGGCTCCTCTGTGTTATGTCTGACAGCTAACTGTAGCTTGCGGCATTACATAAACAGCCATCTTTAGCCATCCCCTCCCAGAAAACTAGTCCTGTTATCAGAGCTGCCCTCTCATCTGCAAGCCAAAATCAACTCCCTTCTCCAGCCGTGCCCAAATTAGGGAGCCAAGGTAGACTTTAATTGCTGGTTGTGGTTGAGTAAATGCTGAGAAATCGTTGGCTTTAATCTGTCGTACTTTTCTAATCTCTGCACTACGTGTAAAACCAGTGTACGATCTGAAAATAATGACTTCCATAACTGCAGGCATCAGCGTTTAGAGATCTAAACTTGAATGCTCAGAAAACGACATTTGCCATTCCTTAGATTTGAGTGTAGAGTTACTTAGTGGTGTTTTTTTTTCTTCACTTTAATAGCTCCTTGGATTTAACCATGGAAAAGCTAAGCAACAACACCAAATAGCTTCTTGCTCCTCTCAGAAAAAAGGCCGCTCATTCCGCACAGGCAGGAACCGTTTTCCACTTTATCAGCAAAAGGTGGAAAAATGGAAAAACTCTCTATTTACTCATATCGCACAGACGCTTTAGGTCACTACTGACCTGCTTTGCATTCAGAAAAAGGTTATCAGAAACCTCCAGCACAGGAAAGTTCCTCAACTGTGAAAATGAGAAGCTCCTCCAAAACCACACTGAGCATGAAGGGGAGGCCACTGCATGCACCACTAATAAGAACCAGCTGTGAGTTCAGCTCAAACAGACCATCCTCAGCTCACACAGTGAGCACATACTCACATTTCACGCTTAGTTTTTTGGGGGAGACTGCAAATAGTGAGTGTGTTGGAGAATGTTTATGAATGGATAAGAATTTGTGCAATTCCTGTACATACAGTGCCCTCATCATGACCGACACTTTGTATGTGCCTTTTTTATAATGTTTTGGTTTGTATTGTCTGTGAATGTGGGAAGTAAGTAAAGACAAAAACAAAAATGTGTTTGTTTCAGTGGTGAGTGAATGCAGCGTTTCCCACACCATTAAACTCACATGCTGCCCAACTTTGAGGGAAAAGAAGCACATGATGTTCATGGTCATATACACCAATAAGGCATAACATTCTGACCACCTCCTTGTTTCTACGCTCATCGTCCATTTTATCAGCTCCACTTACTATATAGGTGCACTTTGTAGTTCTACAGTTACAGACTGTAGTCCATCTGTTTCTCTGATACTTTGTTAGCCCCCTTTTACCCTGTTCTTCAGTGGTCAGGACCCCCATGGACCCTCACAGAGCAGGTACTATTTGGGTGGTGGGTCATTCTCAGCACTGCAGTAACACTGACGTGGTGGTGGTGTGCTAGTGTGTGTTGTGCTGGTGCGAGTGGATCAGACACAGCAGTGCTGCTGGAGTTTTAAACACTGTGTCCACTCACTGTCCACTCTATTAGACACTCCTACCTTGTCAGTCCACCTTGTAGATGTAAAGTCAGAGATGATAGCTCATCTGCTGCTGCACAGTTTGTGTTGGTCATCCTCTAGTCCTTCATCAGTGGTCACAGGACGCTGCGCACAGGACGCTGTTGGCTGGATATTTTTGGTTGGTGGACTATTCTCAGTCCAGCAGTGACACTGAGGTGTTTAAAAACTCCAGCAGCACTGCTGTGTCTGATCCACTCAAACCAGCACAACACACACTAACACACCACCACCACGTCAGTGTTACTGCAGTGCTGAGAATGATCCACCACCCAAACAGTACCTGCTCTGTGAGGATCCATGGGGGTCCTGACCACTGAAGAACAGGGTAAAAGGGGGCTAACAAAGTATCAGAGAAACAGATGGACTACAGTCTGTAACTGTAGAACTACAAAGTGCACCTATATAGTAAGTGGAGCTGATAAAATGGACAATGAGTGTAGAAACAAGGAGGTGGTCAGAATGTTATGCCTGATCAGTGTAGTCTAGGAGGTTGCACAGACTAGTTGACTTTCCTGCTCAATGAAGATGCATTAAGATTGATGTCGACTTGTCGCTGATCACATGATTATGACGTTAACAATACGGATGCCTCAGAGAAGACAGCAGGTGAGGAGCCTGGTGATTTCAGGGTCTATTTCCCCGGTTTCTTGAAGGCTGGCAGTGCAATCCAAGGCTCATTGGAAAAGGCAGAATATGCTCTACTGACCTGTGGAGTTTGGCTTCATTTTATCATTTCCACTGATCTCAGAGCTTCAAAGAACAGATATTGAATGCTGTTAACTCTGGTTTCTCAAAGACTACAACAAAAGTCGTGTGTGAGTGGAGGGGGAACATAACACCCTGTAATCCTGTAGTTTGAAGTCAGTTACTCTTATTTGCTGAGTTAAAGCACTCTAAATTTCTCTGGCTCTCACGGTGGGAGAATGTCTTGGCAAGGGTGCCTAGGGTGCATGTAATTTGCGAGGTTCTGGGATCCATATCTTCGGTTCTGTGAAGGCTATCAATGCAATCCAGGGCTTGTTGGAATAGACACGTCACACTCTGCTGAGCTGAGGAGACTGGCTCTGTTATGATTATGATTTTTAAAGTTGGATTGTTAAAGTTGCTTATTGCAAAGCATTTTCTTCTTGTGTGGTATTCTTCATGATATCATCAGCGATTAGCGATTGTTGACTCGATTTTTGGCCACACCTGTTCCAGCTAATTAACATCCTCAGAAGTCCTTCACTGACTTGATGAGATTTATCAGTGCCGGGTGAGGGGACGGGCAGGATGTTACATGCAGTTTGAAACTAAACTGCAGGAAAGTAGATCTAAAGGAGGAGGGATGGTGACCACTCCTCTAAGAACATGAGGAGAACCACTGAGAGGAACCAAAACTCAAAAGAAGAAAATGAGAACATCAGGAAAGATGACTGAGATGAACCAATGCAACATATATATATGCTTTTAAGTTGTTTATGCTACAGCTGGCATGTATAGTACTAAACTCAGTGTGGAAAAGTGACTGGTAGCTTGGTGCTGACATAACATTTCAAATCTCAGTGAGATGCACGAGCAGTTATTAGCTTTATCATAAAGGGTATATCTAGATAAACAAAATCTAGTCATATGGTAAGGATTGCAGGACTGTATATCTTTCAGCTCTAGTTCAATCTAAAACTAGGCCAATATAACAATTAAACATTATCTTAGCATCTTGTCTTCTTCAGTTTTTGGTGTCCTACAGTAGAGACTGTACACAAAAGTCCAATTTAACCATATTACTGTTTTCTCCTTTCTTGCTGTGCTAGAGTAGCGAGAGTCTACCATCCCACCCAATAAACATCTAGAGAAAACTGCACACAGCAACCATTACAGCCGTTATAAATCTGCTAAGTGCTGAGGCGCCTAATGGTACATCGAATGCTGTGACTATTGTACCTTTAAAGATTTCATAACGTGGTAACCGCAACAGTGAAAACACACTTGGAAAACAGACAAATCCTATTTTAGCTAGGCTATATTTCAGCAGAAACCAGTCTGTATTCCAGTCACTCTGTTTTCATCATTACTGAACTTCTTTTCAAATCCCAGAACTACAAGTCTACAAGCAGCTTGTCCTAAAACCCAAGATTTACGTCGGACCCTGTTCCACCATGCGACCGCAATTAATACAGAATGTTTGTACCACTCTGGAAAAGCTCCGTCCAAGGTGCTGACATCACCACGCGAGAGCCGTTCGCCGTTACGTCTACTTAATATTTCAACAAATACTTAGTAAACTGCTATTAATCAGTCTACAATAATCGAACCCTTTCAGAAATAAAGAATAAACGCAGAAGTAGACGCAGCGATTAGCTCATAAAAACAAGCAGTTTTTTTTTCGGTTCAGGCTGATGGATCAAGTTCAGACAGAAGCCTCTGAACGGCATCCAAGCAAACATTTATGAAGTAGGTCAACTGAGGTTGCGTCCTGTGCCGCACTATATGATAGACTGTTGTGGAGACAGAACCCAGAAAAGAACCACATCCTTCTGCTGCCTAAATAAACAGAGTGAGGCCAGATTTCCAGCTTCATGTCTCAGCCTAATTTAGCTCTACGCACCACTACCTTCACGGGTTAGTGAGACAGAGCATCTGAGTACAAGATGGTATCGTGTACATTATGAGGATTAAATGGAAACTGATGCCAGAGGTGCAACACATCATGTAACTCAGGAGCGCTAACCAGACGCATTAATAATTAAGGACAACTGAATCCCTGGAAGCAAACAGGAGTGAAATACTGGAACACATGAACCTGAGGAGAACCTGGCCAGCAACAATGTTCTTCAGTTGCATCCTCAGGCAGACATCATCAGTTGGATGCTCCAGAATAAATCAGTCTTTTTTGAATATCATGGTTTGGACTGAGTTTTTCTCCTTTTGAGACTTGAGTCTGAAGATGTTAGGTAACTGGAGCAGTTGTGGCCAGCTGTGGTTGGAACTTCACTCTGAAGGAAGGTAGATCTCCAGGAACAGGGTTGGAAACCACTGTCTTAAAGAGTTCTTCCCTTTGAGTCTTGGTTCCTCTCTGTGGTTCTTCCTCATGGTCTTTGGAAGTTGAGTCTTGGTTCTTCTCAGTGGTTGGTTCTTGTGCTCTGAGGGAGATCCTTAATATAAGTCTTGGCTCCTCTCAGTAGCACTTCTACATGTTCTCATGGAGTTTCTTCTTTTGAGCCTTGGTTCCTCTCATGGGTTCTTCCTCATTGTCTTAAGAAGTTTCTCCTTTTGAGTCGTGGTTCTTTCCAGAGGTTCTTCTTATGCTTTTAGAAAGTTTCTTCTTGTGAGTCTTGGCTCCCCTCAGTGGTTCTTCTTCACATTCTTAGGTAGTTTCTGTCTTGGTTCCTCTCAGTGGTTTTTCCTCACGGTCTTATCAGTGTTCTTCTTTTGAGTTTTGGTTCCTTTCAGCCGTTCCTCTTTTGAGTTTTGCTTTCTTTCAGTGTTCCTTACTCGTGCTATTATCAAGTTTCTCCTTTTGAGTCTTGGTTCCTCTCATCGGTTCTTCTTCACGTTCTTAGATAGTTCTTCATTTTGAGTCTTGGTTCCTCTCTGTGATTCTTCCTCATGGTCTTATCAGTGTTCTTCTTTTGAGTCTTGGTTCTTCTCAGTGGTTCTCTAAGGGAGTTTCTCCTATTGAGTCTTAGTGATGATGCCTTGGCAATGCAGTCCTTATGTCTTAAGAAATAGGCTGAAAGTTCTGATAAATCATAACCTCTTAAAAATTAATACTTTTATAAAGTAAATATAACACAGACTGGCTGGTCAAACCAGAGATTTAGTGGAAAATGTTTATATTCAAACTGGAATATATACATAACTACTGCATCTGTGTTCAGGAAGTGAAGTCATGTTGTCAGGTACATTGGAGGGGGAGTGTGTTTATCCATTAGAAGTCAAGATTTTTTGTTATACTATTTAAATGTAATTACACCATTAATAACATAGTTATTACTGAATCAAATTAGACATTTACATTTTGTATCTACAGATTTGAGTCTGTATGTCTGCAAAAAAATGTAAAGAATGTCTTTTCTTTCACAAAACAAGACTCAACACACAACAATAACTTTTAATCAAACTTAAATAATAATAAATTATCTCCTCTTCTACCTACAAACTTGTGGTCAGGATTAGAAGTTTACAGTCTGTACTTTCCACATAATTTCTCCATGTTTTTGTTAGAGCTGGCCATCACTGATAGGTCAAAGTCAATCATAGATCTCTTATCTAATGCATCAATGCTTCATTGGTGGAATCACCATTTCATTTCAGTTACTCTTCCTCTAGAACAGAGGACTTGAATAGAGAACAGAAAAAAACACGAGACAGGATGAAACTCGGTTCAGTCAGTCTTTTTCCATCACACAGCCATTTTCAGTCCCACAGTAGCGAACAATTGCCCCCTTCACCCGTCTCCAGGTCGTCATCATCACTCTTTCCATCAGAGCTATTTAGGCCAGAGGAGACGAGAGAGCGAACAAGAGGAAACAAGGAGACATTGTGATGGATTTCTCAGCGGCGGAAACCCGATCCCGCCGTGTCCGGCCAAGTCTGATCACATAAACAGGGGTGTGAGACTCGGAGTGGAACTGTCCTCTCCAGAGATGATCCAGATCACCTTTCTCACAAACAGACATGGACAAGGCCCCCTGTAAACTGGACCATTTCAATGAGCATTACAGCTATTTATCCATGTATTAAACCATGCAGTCCAATTAACATGAATTTCTAGAAGCTTATTTTAAATTATCAGAACTATTGCAAGTCCTGCAATGTGCACTGAGTAGCATATCTATATTCTTCTTATCCCTGTTCTGACTGATTTCAGGTAAACTAAATCAGTGGAAACACTGATAAGAATTGGCCATTACATTGTGTGACATTTCTTTACGATTGGACAAACAGAAAATTTCCAAAAGAACAAACTTCTTTAGGTGGTAATAACTATAAATTTACCATTTCAAAGATAAAAGTTCTCATAACAGTATATTTGTACATCTTTATAAGTTTTATACAATAATTTAATGATAACTCCAATAAAGGCAATCATTATTTGAGGGATCCTGAAGAAATTAATTGATCATAACAGCATTGTTATGATCCCTATTTCATCCCTTTTCTTTCTTTAGCTGTTATTTAGGACCAGAATAGAGGATGATACCTAATAAACATCAGATATTTTGCAAAAATACATTTTATAAAAATAAGATAATAAAGACAAAAAAGGTTAATTGAACTATGATCAATTAATCTGATACAAGCTCTAATGTAAACAGTTAAAAATCATTTACATTATGCAAATTCCTAAAATCCAAGTTCCTAAGTGTGATTTCTAAAGCTGCATTTGTGTCTGATTAGTTATGTCTATATATGAGTATGAATAACCCTCTGAGGTTTTATAAATCAATTCTTATTTTCAAGTTTTAAAAGTTAAAACTATTCAGCAAAATATGAAACACCACTTCTTATAGCCAAAGTAAAACACAAGAAACCCAATAATATGAACAAGTTACACAATCAATGCTGATCGAAGCGTTGATTGATGATCTTAAACAAGATCCTCATTGTGTGAAAGGATGACATCACAGAGCGCATTCTAATTCTATTCTATGTGAAGATTCCAAGCTACGTTTACTGTCTGACTGACAAGGTCTGAATGCTTCAGTTTCAGAGTAAGTATTTAAATTTGATTGAATTTTGACAGGTTGGTGCCCCCTGTTGGTGTGAAAAAGCATTACAGTTTGAGAGACCTTTACAATCTCAGGAATATGACAGAAATGACATGACTGGAAGAACATCAGCTGTTGGTTAACAGAGGAGCTGTCTAGATTTGCTATTTCAGCAACAGTATTTACATATTATAGAACAATATATTAGATCAGGGCTGAATTCTCACTGCTATTTCTGGGATTGAGGTTCGAATGTCACCTGTGCAATGTGCCATCCATGGCACTGCTTCAGTGCAGTGGTGTCCTTTTTCTGTTGTTGTGATCTAAACTGTCAGAAAAAGGTTCTGTGCAGGCACAAAAGATTGATTGCCCTTCAAGGGTTCTTTAGTAAAGAAAATGGTTCTATATAGAACCATGCACACTCAAAGAGCCCTTTGCATGATTAAAGGGTTCTTTTCATCGTGAAAGCGTTCTTCAGATTGATGGAGGATGTGTTCTATACAGCACCAAAAAGGGTTCTTCTATTGTTACAATGTCAAATGACAGAAGAACCCTTTTTGGTCCTATACAGAACACTTCTTAAAAAAGGTTCAATATAGATCCAGCACATTCTCCTTCAATCTGAAGAACGACTTAATCCTGCAAATGGTTCAAAATAGTGCCACTGTCTTTACTAACGAACCCTTGAAGAATTAGAGTTGATGGGTCAGTTAACCAAGGAAAGAACTACTTAAACACTCGCAGCACTTTCTCTGTCGTTTTTTGAAAAGGGTTCTACACAGCACTAACAAGGGTTCTTCTATTGTATACAGGCTTGACATCATAAAAATAGCAGAACCCTTGTTCAAAATGTTCTACATAGAATCATAAACAACACGTCCTCCATCAATCTGAAGAATGTTTTCACCTTGCAAAGAACCATTTAAGCATGAATGTTCATGGTTCAATAAAGAACCACTGTTTTTACTGAAGAACCTTCGAAGGAGCACCTTTTTTAAGAGTAGAAGAATCACTTAACCAAGTAAGGAACCGTTTTAAGCACTCAAAACACATTCTCCGTCCTATATGGAACCTTTACGAAAATGGTTTTATTTACAGCACCAACATTCCAAGGGTTCTGCTATTGTACACAAGCTTGACATTGTAACAGTAGCAGAACCATTTTGGTGCTACATAGAACATACACATTCTCCATCAATCTGAAGAACCATTTCACCATGCAAAAAAAACATTTAAGCATAAGTGCTTAACTAGAACCACTGTCTTTACTAAAGAACCCTTGAAGAACCATCTTTATTATGTGTGTGGTTCAGCTAAATGTGAGTTACAGGTGGGACTTCTGAGTCTCAAATTCTCCATGTAAACTACCTTGTGATCCAGCAGGATAGATAACCCCCCCCACTGCTCCTCCCGGAGGTCTGAGACAATAAGGCAGGAGCTGCTGTTGCCTGGTGACTACAGGACAACAGCTCTGCTCTGAGTAAACAGCGGCAGCAAGCAGTGCGCTGCATTAGCAGGAACTGAAGTCGGTCACCACTCAGCCCTGCTGGGTTTTATTTACAGGGCTGCGAGAAGAGCTCATGCATAATTCACATGAAAGAACCCTCAGCGAAAGACGAAGACGCCTAGCACACGAGGGTTCTGAGAGCTGCAGATAGACAGGAAGATATCTGGCACTAAATCTACCTGTGGACGGAGATCAGCACAGCAGGTAAGACTGTGAATTTGTGTCTCTTGTCAATTGTCCTGTAAACATTTGGGATTTGAGGATACTGAGCACTTCTTACACTGTTAGAAATAAAGGTTCTGTTCAGGTACATTTTTCGTTCATCAAGGTACAAACAATGTAAATGTTCCCTCAAAGCTCCAACAGTGGTTCTAAGGTCTGATTGTGAACCTTAAATCAGTTTCTTCAGGTGAAAAGTTCGTATTTGTACCTTTTCATAACCGAATGTTTTAAACAGAACAGTAAAATAAAGCCTGGAGACGAGACGGGGTGTGTGGAGTCAGTACAGCTTAGAACATATCATTTCAGTGGATTATGGTTCAGTTATGTTCCCTGACTAAAGGTACTGAGACGGAGCCTTGAGGGTTCCACCCCAGTAACAAGAGAGGAACTGACCCAGTGACCGTTTGGTACCTTTATTTCTGAGAGTGTAGAGCTGGCATTCTACCTGTTTTCGTACTGTTCGTACTGTCAAACCCCTTAATAGCACCAGGAACCAGCTTATAGGAGGTGCTCCTTAACTCTCTGGGGTCTGAGGGCATCTTGATTTTTGCATATATTCTTAAATATTCCTTTAAATGCTCTTGCATACAACTTTAAAGTGTTCAGGATGATCTCAGCTCTCTCTAAAATGAGGCTCTTTTGACCTGGAGCTCTGTGTGAAGATATAACTGGGCTGAAAAAATGAAATTAGGTTTTAGAAATTCTTAATATTGCTTGTGAAAACAGCTTTACTCATGTGGATGAATTGTTTTGGTGCTTGAAATGGTGCTTGATGATGCTCTGTGCTTTAATGACAAATTATATAGGGCAATAAAACATGATGTTAAGATAAAAGATAGCATTAGTATAAAGTAGCAAAGAGGATGCTGAACATTTCTGCATAATTCAATGGTTGAGATGTAAACAAAGTAGAAATACTTGCCAACTCAGGCTTCTTTACAGTGGTGGTGATAGGAACCAGGGGTCGCCATGACTACAACACAAATATAGACATTTTATTTACTCTCCAGAACCACCAGTGAACCTACACGAGTCTTCTGAGTTTATATGGAATGTTGATGATGGAAAATAGTGGAAAATCTGAAATAATAAGTTTTCTTTGGGGACTATTTTGCCTCACAGCGCCCTGCATGTATGAATTTTGAAACATAGGATTTACTCCAAACATCTTCTATGAGGGAACTTTTAAACATGGATGTCTGGTTCCTATCACCACCACTGTGAACAATCCTCTAGTACAGAACATTTAACATCAAACCTCACTGTAAAGCTTTACATCTTGACCATTTAATTAAGCAGAAATTCTGAAAAATGCCCCTTTACTGCACTTCTTCTCTCTCACAGGCCCAATGGCGAAGGGTAAAAAGAAATCAAGCGAGTCGAAAGGGAGAAAAATCACCCTGAAGATGGCCAAGAACGCCGTGAAGCTCACTGTGGACGGAAAGCGGCGCCTGGACCTCAGCAACATGGAGATCACTACCTTCCCGAAGTGTATCCTGAAGCTGTGCGATGTGGACGAGCTGGACCTGAGCCGAAACATGCTGAAGAAGATTCCCGACATCATCGACCGCTTCATTAACCTGCGCTGGCTGGACCTGCACAGCAACCAGCTGGAACAGCTGCCTGAGGCCATTGGGCGCCTGCCGAAACTCCACAGCCTGAACCTGTGCAACAACCTGCTGACCACGTACGGAATCCCGCACGAGCTGGGCCTGCTGAGGAACCTAAAGAGCCTCAACCTGGGTATGAACCGCATCGAGACCCTGCCATCCTTCCTCGCCGCCCTCAAGGAGCTGCGCCACCTGGGCCTCTTCAACAACCTGCTGACGGGCATGCCGCAGTGGCTCCACAACCTGCCCAACCTGCAGACACTCAACGTCAAGAGCAACCCCATATGTCCAGATAAGCCCCCAGAGCTGGACCCCATCCGGCGGGTGGAGTGCCTGTACCTGGTCAGAGAGGGCTGCCTCTGCAGCGATTGCCTCCAGAAGTGCAAAGAAGAAAGGGGCAAGGTGGACAGCAGGATCAGTAAGGGTCCAGTTCAGAGGAGAACCATCCTTGCTGGGCTGATTATGCCCAATTCTGTGGCACAAGATGACCAGGCAGTGTGCAGATGAAGATAGTAGGCTAGGTACACAAACTCAACCTGCTTGAAAATTTGATAATTTATGGACTATTTTGTGTGAAAAGTGACATTTCATGCTGAAAATATAAAGGTTAAATAATAATCCTTAGAAATCTACAGTTATTACAGTCATTTGTACAATTACAATGTAATTGCATAATAATTACATGGTAGTAATACAATCAATTATACTTACAGCTCATTTACATTTTGTATCAGCATTTCTGGCTATTTTCTCTGTGTTTCAACTGAAAATGTAGAGGATCCACAGAACAAGTAAACACTGTTGTAAACACAACTTTTTTTATCAAATTCAAATTATAATAACTTTAACTCATGCACACAATTGTGTTATGGATTAAATATGCACTTTCTACACAGTTTCTCTGCTTGTGAGCTCTGAGTTCTGAGAAATAATAAACATAGTAGACCAAATCAGAATGTTTATGAACATAAAGATTGGCTAAATTTCCCCTGTGGACCTGCATCACTTTAATCAGCTCATTTTAAGTACACAAAAAGAACAAACTAAACCAAAGCAGTGCTAAAAACTTGTGTTTGGATTGTCCATGTTTGTGATCATATGACCTAAAATATAAACCATGCACAGTCTTGTCAATGTCAAAGTTATTGACTCGGGAAAGGATTGATTACAAATAATGGACCATAACAACTTTAGTAGCATATAGTGCTGAACCATGACTGGAGCTGGGCCTACAGTTCAGGCCATAAGAGTCAGAACTTTGTCAAGAAAATGAGAGAAAAATACTTTTACAACAATATTACTTTCTGCTAGCACCTCTATGGGGTTTCTTATAATATATTAGTTCCAAATTAATACTGGTACACATTGGTTGTTCTAGAATAAACACAGTCATACAAAAGCCTATAAAAGTTGTTCCGTATGCTTTATCTGAAGCTTGAAACAGACATAAATGTATATCTGAGTTTATATGTATCTGTGTTACAGTGACTCTTTCAGTAAAGAGTTCTGATGTAGAGCTACCACCACTGTTTAACATTCCTAACAACTAACCTGTTCAGACTACAGCTCAGATTTAGGCAGTAATGTATCTAGAACCTATAGGTCTAGAAGTCCAAACCAATGAGAGAGCTCATTAGGTTGCATCTACCTAATGTCCAAACCTGACCGGACATTCGTCCTTAGGTTGTTTCAAGATTTTAAATTATTCTGATCTGTTTAGAGAGAGTTTAAAGCTCTGCTGCTGGTTTTTAAAGCTCTGAATGACTTTAAAGCTCCTGAATGTCTGTTTATCATCTCAGATCTGCAGATTCTGACCTTCTGAACTCCTTCAGTAAAACACAGAAAACGTGGAGAGACTCTTTCAGTTATTCTGCTTCTAAACTGTGGAGCTCAGTTCAGCTTTTATTAGACAGTCGAGCTCAGAGCTCACTTTTAATAAACATCTGAAAACGCAGCTCTTTAACTCAGAGCTTCAGTAAAACTCTACGACTCTTTAACTCAGAGCTTCAGTAAAACTCTACGACTCTTTAACTCAGAGCTTCAGTAAAACTCTACGACTCTTTAACTCAGAGCTTCAGTAAAACTCTACGACTCTTTAACTCAGAGCTTCAGTAAAACTCTACGGCTCTTTAACTCAGAGCTTCATTAAAACTCTACGACTCTTTAACTCAGAGCTTCATTAAACTCTACGACTCTTTAACTCAGAGCTTCAGTAAAACTCTACGACTCTTTAACTCAGAGCTTCAGTAAAACTCTACGACTCTTTAACTCAGAGCTTCAGTAAAACTCTACGACTCTTTAACTCAGTGCTTCAGTAAAACTCTACGACTCTTTGTGTTTATCTGTTAAGTCTGATCTGTGTTATTGTTTTACATGATGTATAATTAGTACATATAGTTTCCTCTATTACTGTTAAGCATTATCACCTGTCTGTAAAGCACTCTGAGATGTATGAAAAATAAATGAAGATAGTACTATTATTATTAGTAGTAGTAGCAGTACTAGTAGTAGTATCATTATTATCATTATTATTATTATTATTATTATTGCTATTAAAATCCAAAGCAGCACTACTGGCAATATCCATGAGGCAGTTGCTTTGTTCTATAACAAGATGCTTTTGCGAGTGTTTGCATTTACAATAGTTTCTAATGGAAGAAAAAAAAAAACATCAAATCAAATCAGGGTAAAAACAGTAATGTGTATACGAAATATGAAAGGACAGAGTGAGAGAGTAAGCGAGAGAGTGAGGGAGAGATATTATGGGAACAGTAATACTCAGCGTCTCCACATGGTGTTGATTTGACAGCTCTCTGAGACAGCAGGGGGCGTCGCTCTCCGGCTCTGTAACAAGCGATAAAAGGTTTGTGCGTAATGCCACTGATAAACTGCCAAAGCGCCCACAAGATTAATGCCACTCACTGTCTGAATGCCAGCCAATAAATCTGCCTTTATACTGCTAAACTAATTAGCACCGGGACTAAAGTGGCCTTTCTGAACACCTCAGATTTCCTCTAACGCAGTGAAGCAGGACTGAACGATATGAATGAGATTCTAGTGCTGAGATTATTTTCCTACTTATGGCAATTTCAACCCACAGTGCAGCATATTAACCCATTAAATCCCAGACGTGTTACATACTAAGGCTTATTATTCAGTAACTACAGGGACTTCAGTGCAAATTAAGTTATTCTTAGATTATAGAAGTGTGTAATAAACCTTTGGACATGCTGTTGGGTCCTGGATATTTCAGGGGTTAAAAATCACTAGTGAATCAATAATGTGACAGGTTACATTCATCAAACCACCCAAACAGACTCATCTGGAGCTGTGATTGGTCTGAATGCTCACAGCACTGATAGGTCAGAGGGCTTATATGCAAATCATGGTATTATCAGTATTGCAATGGCCAATATTATGATACCAACAAACAACATAATGTGCAGCTCTAGTAATAAGACACTGCTCTTTCTTTTCCTTGCTGTCTACCAAATATGACACTGGGCTTAATTAAATTTCCTTGCATGTGAAATGGCTTCTGCATAATTAAGTGCTTAAGATTTAAACAGAGTGGTTCAGAGTGGTTCAGAGTGGTTTGGTGTGAAACGCTCTGTTCTAGATAAACCTACCGAGTCAGAATTGTTCACAGTGGTGGTGATAGGAACCAGACGTCCACCTCTAAAAGCTCCCTCACAGAAAGTTCCTACATGAAATGGTTATGAATTCACTGCCTGATGACTGAGACACTGTTTTATGATAGTTTAGAGAACTTAAACTCCATTCATGGTGGAGGGATACATGCAGGGCGCTGTGAGGCAAAATAGTCCCCAAAGAAAACTTATTATTTCAGATTTTCCACTATTTTCCATCATCATCATTCCATATGAACTCAGAAGACTCGTGTAGGTTCACTGGTGGTTCTGGAGAGTAAATAAAATCAGTGGAATTCCATTTTAAGACTAGATTACTGCTCAATATTAAGCTGTGGTGCTATGGCCTGCATATGCCACTGGGGGGCAGCACACATATAAGACACACCAGTCCATGTCTGAAGAACCTGCTCCAAAACCTGGATGCATTGTCCTATAAAGATCTGTAAAATTGTGTTCTTTCATCAGAACCACATGGCAATGACAGGATTGCTGCACATTCAGTCAAATTTAGTCTTTTTTAGTATCTTTAAGAACTTTTAGGCCACAAAGAGGAAAAATTACGACCCTTCTACTTTACAGACTTCAAAATATGGCATGTATTAGATCTATTTTATTCAGTTTTTGACCACAGGGCTGCTGTCGGTTTGATGTTTTTGGTTGGTTTGGTTGATTATTCTGGGTTAGTTTCATATACAGGATGAGTCTTTTCAACTCTTTTTGTACCTAATAGTAGAAAAATCTGAAAAAAATCGATGTTTACGATGTTTGCTACAAACTTAAGTATCTGTCTCAAAATAATGGCCTCTGTTTGTGTGGGGGAAGATTAGAACTGCCCACTGAAAGGCCTTGAAACTGATTCACAGCTAAGCCATAATGAAAAACAACATGATGACCGTGATAATTTACATAATTTGCACTTAGACAGTATTGATTTCATTTGCATTTTTTCTTGAGGGGTTTCTAATTAAAGCTTAGGTCACTTTTATTGATCCTTTCACATTTGTCACTCTTTTTGCACAGCGTCAATGTGAGCAGAGCGACAAGCAGTGCCCGTGCAGCAGAGTGTCTAATACTAATTAAATTACACATCAGTTATAACGAAGGTGACAAAGTCCTGAAAATGTGAAGAGAAACTTGCCATGTTAGTGTCCACTAAACTTTCAAAATTTCTCCATAGATTATTTACAGCAGTGGTGACAGAAATCAGGAGTCATGATTTTAGTAATTTCATTAATTAATATTAAAATAATAATAAAATTCATATGCAATATATAATAATCACTGGTTAATATTACTATTTTTGGTATTAATTAGCATTTTTTTCTGGAGCAATTTTATCTAGAGAAATTGTTTTATTCTATTAGCATATACTGTTGCTTTCATCAAGCATTATTTCTTCAAGCAAGCACAATTATTTACTAATAGAAGTCAATTTCTGTAGATAAAATGACTTAAAACAGGTCAAAATGTCTAGAAATAAATTAAATAACCATATAATATTCTTACAACAATCTCATAATGAGAAATATTAGGTATATTTGCCAGATTTAAGATCATTTCACTGCATGTTTATGTGTGTGTTTAGACTCGTGTGCCAGCTTCATACATAAATGCGTCTGATTTTTGCCTGAATCTTGAGTAGCCGGTTCAGTGCATCAGTGTCCTTGTTCTAAATACGATGTCTCTGTTATGATTATTACTGTTTATACTCATTAAATTCTGATAGGAATCCAAAGATCACTGACTCAAAACACTGTTAGACAAACATGTGAAGGTCTGATGAGGTCAGGACTGCTACTGTACACAAGCTGCATCTTCAAGTGACCGCACGTCTACGCCACTGTCAGAGCCTCGGATTTCACAATGGATAAAGTAGCTAAAAATACCAACCTGGCAACCAAATTGCACATCTGGGTGCAACGGGTAAGCTACGCTGGTCTAACTGCCCATGTAAACAGCGATGTGTCCATCTCTAAAACAGGACAGACTGTGTGTTTGTAGGAGACTGGAACCAAAGGGCCGATGCTGTGGAAAAAGGTTCTCTGTCCTTTTTTAAATAGAACTGCAGTGCAGAATGTAAACACACAGTTTACTCTCCAGTACATACAGCACATATATGACTCCTCCTCCAAGACCATCGCTGCTGAATATGAACTACATTCTTAAAAAAAGATGGTGCCTTAAGGGTTCTTTAGTAAAGAAAGAGGTTCTATATAGAATCAAGGACACTTAAAGAACCCTCTGCATGATGAAAAGGTTCTTTGCATCATTTAACGGTTCTTCAGTTTGATGGAGAATGTGCTGTAGAATGTGCTTTTTGAAAAGATAGATAGATAGATAGATAGATAGATAGATAGATAGATAGACAGACAGACAGACAGACAGACAGACAGACAGGTAGGTAGGTAGGTAGGTAGGTAGGTAGATTGATAGATAGATAGATAGATAGATAGATAGATAGATAGATAGATAGATAGATAGATAGATCTTTATTGATCCCGAAGGGAAATTGCAGTGTTACAGTATCAAGATATAATTGCACATAAACTTACATAAATTAGAATGAAATACACACACACTCACACACACACACACACACACACACACTCACACACACACACACACACACACCCACACACACTCACACACACACACACACCCACACACACTCACACACACACACCCACACACACTCACACACACACACACACTCACACACACACACACACACGCTTACTTCTAACTACATTAAACTGACTTAAACTTCTAAACTGCACACCTAAAAAAAGATTATGCTACAGTGCTGTAAATGGTTCTATACAGAACCTTTTCGAAAAGCATTCTATACAGCACCAAAAAGGTTCTGCGATTGTTAGGACATCAAGCTTGTATCAGTAGGAGAACCCTTTTTGGCACTATATAGAACCTTTTTTAAAAGGCACATTCTACAGCACATTCTTCCTCAGTCTGACAAACCCTTTAATGATGCAAAGAACCATTTAATCATACAATGGGTTCTTTGAGTGTTCATGAATCCATATGGAACCATTGTCTTTACTAAAGAACCCTAAAAGAACCATCATTTTTAAATGTGTAGCACTCAATTCATTACTTGTCGTGTGGTTAATATTTGCTCTCACTTGAACTCTGCTCCATAACACTGACATAAACAGACCACTTCAGTGATATAACAGTGCAAAGAACCCTTTAATCATCTAAAGGGTTCTTTGTGTGTTCATGGTTCTACAAAGAACATTTTTCTTTAATAAAGAACTCTTGAAGAACCATCAGTTGTGTAGTGTAGGCCAGAATGCCGCTTTAAGAACATACAGCGTATCTGGGACCTGGTAGAGGAGAGCGGTGGTTGAACCAGGAGCTCTCAGTCTGGTGGTGAAGGAGGCATTTTATTGCTGGTTGGTGCTGCAGGCCCTCCCTCCCCCACCCTGCCTGAGAGAAGGAGCAGCTGTGGCTGATTCAATTGAAGTGTCAGAGCAGGAGCTATTATCCATCCGGAGGTGGCGTTCTGAGAGCATGTTTACGGAGAAAACGAGACAGGAGAAGAAGAAGGCCACGAGGACTGGAGGCTGGAGGTTGGAGAAGATTAAACAGAGGAGGAAGAAGGAGGAAAAAGAGACAGAGCAGGAGAGGAAAGAGAGAGAGAGAGAGAGGGAGGATCCCCTGGAGAGCGAGAGAGGCTGAGCCCACATGCCTGCGGCCAATTAAAAGGAGCTTCTCTCGCCCTCAGGCTGGCTGAGCAGCGGATTGTCGTAATAAAGCCAGAAATGAGGACCGGTCAGCGGCGGAGAGCAGTTGGGGGGATGAATAATGCAGCTCAGCGTGGGTGTGGACCGCTGAACGTGTGAGGGAACCCTCCCCCCGCCCGCTCTGTGAGGTCAGAGCACGAGGAGAGCGAGGAGAGGCTGAGGAGGGAAGAGCAAGCCACGGTGGAGGAGGAGAGGAGAGAGAGCGAGGGAGCGTAGCAGGAGAGAAGGGGTGGAGGACGGAGTATGTGGAGGGTGCAACGATGACAGCCATGCTGAGCCCTAAGATCAGACAGACCAGGAGAGGTACGATTCAGCTTCGTCTATCCTTCACTACCATTCATCACGCCGTGCTCGCATTCATCTGTCAGCATCCTACAGCTATAGGTGCAGCACTGCTGTCAGAATGCCTTATGGGGCTCTGATGAGCCTGTAATTGATGCTAATGATAAGATGTGTAGGATAGAAATATTACACTGCAAAACAGCTCATACTGGTTTATGCAGTTTTAATGCATTTATCCTTAAAGCCAATAATATAATGTATAGAGATGCACTGATATAGAATTTCTGGGCTGAAAATGCTGATTGATGTCTTGTTCAATATCATATGTACATATTAGGTAGTAGATAAATTAAAAATAGACAGCTATTAATATGTTGCATGTTACATTGGTATGTGGTACATTGACCAATACCAATATCAGTAATCAATATATCATTGCTGTCAACCTTGCATCTCCATAACGTGCAAACATCAGCTGCCCTTTCCAATATGTCATAAATTCATGATGAATGGATAGAAATGCTCTAAATGGAAATATCTCTTTTTACATTAACTTCCACTATAAGTTACAAACACTTTATGATATGAGGTGCAACAGCAACTATATATATATATTCTTCTGTCATATATATATATATATATATATATATATTGGTCCATTCATCATGAAATTTACACCCAACGTATACACATATATATATATATATATACAGTGAGTACAGTAGAGATGCACTGATATGAGATTTCTAACAATAACCACTAATTGACACCTCGTTGTGCCCAGTACTGATATCAATGACCAATCATTGATTCGTTTGTTTATTTACTGTATTTTAAAACCGTCTTGAACTACATCAAATCAAAACTATTACATAATTTGAAAATACCGGCTGCATCAGATTTTATTCCATAAACACTTCAGGTACCACTGAACTGATTGGCAGCAATCATAAGCTGACACAACACCTACATAAGCCTTTCATAACAACTGATACAAATCTACATAACCTTATTCCACATTAATACTTACTGTGCTAAAGTGGTGACCAAAATGTTATAAAGCGAAAGTTTTTACATTAAACAGTGCTGTGTTGTCATATGTTCATTGTTATACAAGAAGAAGTTAAAACATTAATGAAATGAGCGCAGTTTACAGCGATTGAAGACCAAACTTTAATTATTTTCTGAAAAATTGTGTATTTGATCATATTTTATGTATTTTATAAAAGCAATAAGCCACTCGAGTCCGTGCGTTACAGTGATTTTATCACGGGGAATCATGCTTACACAAATTAGGTAAAGGACAACTCATAATACGTTATTATATACTGGTTTATATACACTCTTAAAACATGGTTCTTCAGGGGTTCTTTAGTAAAGAAAATAGTTCTGCATAGAACCATGAACACTCAAAGAGCCATTTGCATGATCATGGGTTAAATGGTCAAATGGTTCTTTGCATTGTGAAATGGTTCTTCAGATTGATGGAGAATATATGGTTCTATATAGAACCATTTTAAAAAACTCAATGTTTTTCCATTGTTATGATCTCAAGCTTGTAACAATAGAAGAACACTTTTTGGTGCTATATAGAACTCCTTTTAAAATGGTTCTGTATAGAACCATATACAGCACATTCTCCATCAATCTGAAGAACCATCTTTTTTAAGTATGTAGTTCTGATGAATTCATCCTAAAAGTTAATAAGTAATATGGTATATATAGTATAGATATAGTATAGTATAGTATAGATGACTGATGTGCTAACTAATAGCTAATACACCATTGTTCTCAGTAACAGTCATGATTATTGTCAATAATATGATGCACCGATCGAGATATTACATAACAAAACACCCTATACATACTGTACTTATACACTGTTGTACTGATGAATCTGTAATTATAGCTAATATTATATTGTATAAGACAAAAATGTCAGTAGCCATGTTGTGGAGTAGTGGTGTTATTGCAGAAGAAAAGCATATGCAACTTAAATTAGACTCGGCCTCGTTGTGTTGTGGCTAACAGTGAACGTACCGGTTACAGAATTCAACAGCTGAGCATCAGGAGTGCATTCTTTCCTTCATCATACATGACTTTGCGTCCATAGCGGGTCCAGCTTCACTCCCCAGCAGCACCACAGGCTCAGGAGAACTCAGCAGACTAACAGAGCATAAAAATAACAGGAATACTCAATTTAATGTATAGTAGCTTATCACTATTGTCAGAAGAAAACAGGAGAAGTAAAAAACCTACTTTACTTTTAATGTAAGTCAGTGAAACCAGACTTTTTTCCAAGTCATTTTGATCCTTTTCTTTTGGTCCATTCATCATGAAATTTACATACAGGAGGTAAATGTAAACAGACATTTTCAAATTATGTCAAAAATGTAAAAACTGCAAAAATGGAGATATGCAGTTCTCTTCTGACAGCAGTGATATGCAGTGTATGATCAATAAAGCACAAGAACAGAATCTTCACTGACTTGAAACTCACTTATAATAAAGGTCAATGGGCAGCTGCTTCAGAAGTCAGTGAGTTTCTCTTCTCCTGACTTCAGGAAATGCATTGAGATTATTATATATGGTATTAAACCATACGCTATTATTTTTAAAGCAACACCATGTAGGATTTAGGAATTTGGAGCCCTCTCTGGTGGAAATGTGTAACTGCATGCAACGTGTGGAAGAACATTTTGTACCGTGGGTTGTGCTTCAGACCCCCACAAGTGGATGAATCTGAGTTTTGCGAGGCTGAAAGAGAACTGAAAGAGAACTCAGTGTAAACTTGGTGAAGGAGCGTCTTCTGAGCGGCTTCTGAGGATGAGAGTGAATTATCTACTACTGTCATCACATCTTCATCAGTGTGATGTTGATTTGAGATCATTTGAGGTCTAAACATTGAGTCAGACCCACCTTTAGAGTCATTGTGTAACATTAATAACATAATTTAGTGTTTTCTTTATTCTCCTCACTCAGTGATGACAACACTTTCAGTTTTAACAAAAAAAAATACATAGTGCAGCTTTAAGCTAAATAATTAAAAGCATAGTTTCTCCTCTCACCTATAGCTGCTTTATTTCTGTGTCCCTGACATTTTTATTCTGTTTTAGACACCCAGGCTGAGAATGAACAGTTCAAAACATCTCCTTTATCATCTGAGCTAAAACAGTTATCATACATAAAATTCAGGTAGAATAGCATAGGTTTGATATTTACTGTGGAGTTGAATATCAGGCTGCTGTTGCTCACTGAAATGGGGATATATATTACACGTCTTTATACTCAGATTAAAATAATAATCTATTCCCAAGTACTGTGAGAATAATAATACAATAGCACGTAATAAATATAAAATAATGATGTCAAATGAATAATAAAAAACATAAAACAATGAAACAATATACAAAAACAAAACATTAAAAGATTTTATATTCATTTTTAGAAATACAGTCATGTGCAAAAGGTTTGTGCACGCCTGGTCAAATTCCAACAATGTTGTTGTTGACGTATGTGTATATAAGTTAGACATCATCTACAGAAAACACAGTTCTGCACATTTTAATGCGCAGTTACTGTTTATGAACAGAATTTAACATGGAGGGGTGCATTAAAAATGGCTTATATATATATATATATATATATATATACCACATATATAGGCCATATTTCACACAAGTTTTGTGTATTTAGATAATATAGTCTATTTTTAAATATTGGAACTTTCTATAAGAAAATATATATAATAAAAATATGTATGAAATATAGAAATATCTATACATAATAATTAAATAATTAGAAATTAATATTCTATTAATCAATAAATAAACATTAAATTAGATGTTAGGGTCCATTTTCAAATATTGGAATTTTCTATAAAAAAAATTTGAATAATTAACCTATTTATTAAATAAATTATTTATATATATAATAATTTAATAATTGATGTTTATATATTCATATTTTGATATAAAAGCCTATTTCAAATACTGAAACTTTATAATTCAGTAATGTTTACATAATTTAATAATACTATATTTATAAATACATTTTATTACACTGGAACGACTGAACATTCTTTCAAAAAGAGATAAAAATTGCATTTAAAAAATGACAGCAGTGATATCTTTCCTGTGTATTGAATGTGATGCTTTAATACTCGTAGCATCTACTACAGACAGAACAGGTCATTGAAACAGTCCTGGTCACATGCTATAGGAAAAGGAGTAAACTTTGACCATTAAACCTTGAACAGTCATTTTCAATGTATTTGGAAAGCAATATGCATTAAAGTTGTTCTTCTTAGCAACAGATATTTTAGCAACCGCATCCTAGAAACGCCCAGGACGAGAGGAGGGAAGGTATGAATCATCACGTCAGAAAGGCTCCAGGACTGGGGTACTGCGCCGCACTCCATTTGCTTTTGCTCAAACTGGCCCAAAAAAAGGAGAAATGATGAAAAACAGTGCAAACAGATCTGCCACGAATTTACAGGCAAACTGAGAGACTTCAAACATCAACATGTCCATTAACCGCGCCGCCGTTACAGTGGGTTCTCGTACATCTGCTTTAACAATAGGAAATATGCATTCTGGCAATGTAAACAGCTCATAATATGAACAAATGTCACACAGCAGGTGACTGTTTTCAGCACGCTGTTAATCCAAGAGAGAAATAAAACCACCCTGACTAGCATTAGTGCAGTTTTTCCACTGCAAAAAAGAAGGAGTGACTCTTTCAAGAGCGATTAGGATCACTTAAAAGCAGGCAGAATAATAGAAACGGTGGCAAAGTCGGCCAAACAGAGCCATGAGTTCCAGACAAACAGCCAAGCAATAAAATTTACTGAAAAAAAAAGGATTTTCACAAGGCAAGTCTTTAAGATTCACCCAGAAAAAGGTCAAATGCAGCTTTAAAGTCTTTCTAAGTAGGTTAATCTTGATCTTGTGGGCACAATATGTACATATACATGTGCAACCTTTCAACAGCTAATAAATTCCCCATGCTGATGTAAACTGGGAGGTCCTAGCAGTATCTTAACCAAGGTGTGAAATAAAGGGGATCCTGGGAGGTCCAGGACCTCCTAATTAACCCCTTAGACCCCTGAATGTCTCAAAGTCTAAATTCTGGGGGGTCCCTAGAAAATAAACGTATTATGAATTGAAATGCTGTTAGAAGAAAAATAGACTCAAATCCAGATTCAGTGAAGCTGATTGTTTATCTGCTTCCCCCACAATCAGCTTCTGTCTTTGGTGTTCTTAACTAACTAGAGCTGCAGCACTGCTCTGCCTCAGGGTGGCGCTGTAGCAGACTGGTTCACCCAGTTGGTCCTTCATAGTCTAGAAACTGTAACTCTGCCCGGATTCCTCTGAAAAACTTTACAATGAGCTGCAGCAGATCTGTAAATCTGAAAACTCGCCCAGTTTCCCAAGAGTTTGGAGTGAAGAGTGACTGTTCCTCATGTCTCACACTGAAGACAGAAGAGGAGACGAGGAAGATCTCAGTTACTGTGAGGAAGAGCGCAGAACCGCACTAGAACAGAGACTCTACAGAAGAGGAGACGAGGAAGATCTCAGTTACTGGGAGGAAGAGCGCAGAACCGCACTAGAACAGAGACTCTACAGAAGAGGAGACGAGGAAGATCTCAGTTACTGGGAGGAAGAGCGCAGAACCGCACTAGAACAGAGACTCTACAGAAGAGGAGACGAGGAAGATCTCAGTTACTGGGAGGAAGAGCGCAGAACCGCACTAGAACAGAGACTCTACAGAAGAGGAGACGAGGAAGATCTCAGTTACTGGGAGGAAGAGCACAGAACCTCACTAGAACAGAGACTCTACAGAAGAGGAGACGAGGAAGATCTCAGTTACTGGGAGGAAGAGCGCAGAACCGCACTAGAACAGAGACTCTACAGAAGGAATTTATTATTCCCACATCCTGCTAGGTTGTTGTTATTTTCTATTATGGGTTCTCTGGTGTTACTGGCTGGTTGTTATGGTGTTGCTATGTGGTTGTTAGTTGGTTGCTATGGCATTGCTATGTGGTTGCTACATGGTATCTATGGGGTTGCTGTGTGGTTGCTATGGTGTTGCTAGGGAGTTTCTAAAGAGTTAATTTAGCCTTCAAGCACTGGCCAATAGAATGGGAAACTCTAGAGCAGCTGACCATGAGCCTAAGGTTACCATGCCCAGTGCCAAGCGTGGGCCAGAGGGGTATGAAGCCCCCAGCATTGGGCTGTGGAGCAGTCGAGCTGCATTCTCTGGAGTGATGGAGCTCCATCCAATACCTCTGGGATGAGTTGGAGTGATTCAGAACTGTGCATTGGACCAAAAAGCTGTATACAAGCCTGAATTACACAACCAGACCAGACAGTCTGGAGTTGGAATGGTGTTGATATCTCGAAAACTGCGGGACATGCTACACGGCAAAAATCCAGCTTTAATGGTTTCCACTTCCTACTAGGTTGCTAAGTGGTTGCTATGCTATCCAATGCAGTTGCTAAGGTGTTGCTAGGTGGTTGCTATGGTGTTGCTAGGAATTTAGCATTGTATCCTAGGTGGTTGCTATGGTCTCACAGGTAGTTGCTAGGTGGTTGCTAAGTGGTTGCCATGGTATCCAAGGTAGTTGCTACGGTGTTGCTAGATGGTTGCTATGGTATCCCAGGTGGTTGCTAAGGGACTGCTAGGTGGTTGTTATGGTATTTCAGGCTTTTGCTATGTTTTTGCTATGGTATCCCATGCAGCTGCTAAACTGTTGCTAGGCAGTTGCCATGGTGTATGAGGTGTTTCCTAAGTCATTCATAGAGAGTTGCTAAGTGGTAGCCACGTGTTGTTGAAAATGAAAGCGAGTCTATGAGAGGATGGAGGGATGAAAAACCAGCACATAGAGGAGTGTAGGTCAGTATGGCTGTGGATTAGAGCTTGAGGACCTGCACTGAGTGAGGACATGTAGTTTAGTGGCTGTCAGGCAAAGAAGTAATAGAGTTTGTGTGGTGGCAAAAATGAATGGGAGTCTATGGAAGAAACAAGGGATGGAAAAAGACAAAAAGATGAGTGCAGGTCAGAACATTGAATTCATGTTGGGGAACTGTCCTGAGATAGTGCATGCGAAATGATGTCTTTCAGTGAAGCAGAGGTACAGTACAACATTTCACCTGTTTCATTCCTATGGCAAAAAATTCCACAAAATTCCATTGCTACATGAAAACCGTTCATCCGATCAAAAAGCTGAATACAAGCCTGAATCACGCAATCAGCCCAGACAATCTGAAGTGGCGAACGGTGTGGGACGAGTTATGCAGAAAAAAAACCTGGCAGAAAAATAAGAACAATAAAAGAGAAGAAGAAGAATATAAATAGATAAAAATAGAGTTGCGCATTGCTTTGCACCCCGACTAGAAAAAGGCATTTCCAGAAGAACAATTCATAAACCAAACATTGTCACTACTCTCAGTCCAGCAGTGACACTGAGGTGTTTAAACACTCCAGCAGCACTGCTGTGTCTGATCCACTCAGACCAGCACAACACACACTAACACACCACCACCAAGTCAGTGTTACTGCAGTGCTGAGAATGATCCACCACCCAAATAGTACCTGCTCTGTGGGGGTCCATGGGGGTCCTGACCACTGAAGAACAGGGTAACAAAGTATGCAGAGAAACAGATGGACTACAGTCTGTAACTGTAGAATTACAGAGTGAACCTATATGGTCGGTGGAGGTCATAAAGTGGACAGTGAGCATATATACAAGGTTCCTAATAAAGTGCTCAGAGAGTCCATACTGCACAACTTACTTCATTAAACTAATTCAGCAGATATTAGACGACTCACTGCATCCTTTAGCAAGATATGCAACAAATCAAACACTGAGCCAACACTGGCTTAAGGGTGCAGCTCAAATTCTTCAAGTCCTTTGACGAAGCCCACTCACTTCCTGAGCTGCGAAGCTGTGGAGCTCAGCAGGCCCGTGCTAATTCTGCACTGAGGCTCTTCAATGACACGGACACTCAATCAGCACGTCCACAGTTTTCCAGATAGCACTTCTAACGAGTGAATTTAGCCTTCACAGTAGCCCCTTGCTGATAGAGCTTGTATAATCTCCATAGAAAGGCATTGACCAATAGAATGGGATTCCATGTCCAGTGCCAAATGTGGGCTAGAGAGGTATAAAGCCCCCCAGCATTGGGCTGTGGAGCAGTGGAACTGTGTTCTCTGGAGTGATGAAACTCCATCCAATGCCGTCGGGATGAGTTGGAGTGACCCAGAACTGACCATCCAACATCAGTACCTGACCTCACTAATGCTCAATCAAATCCTCACAGCAATGTTCAACATCTACAAGCCTTCCCAGAAGAGTAGAGGCTGTTACTGCAGCACAGACTCACTATTAACACCTTCATTCCAGAAGAAACTCTGAAGTCTTTAAAGTGTTTTTCCACTGCACAGAGTAACAGAATATTTGGCACCAGATAACTGGAACTGTGCTTTTTCCATTGGCCATCAGTCCAGTACCGAAGGTTCCAGTCTTATGTTTTTGGTGCCTGCTCAAAATTGGTACCAGCAGGACCAAGCAGTACTCCAAGGTGGTCTCTTCCAAATTTAGCCAATTCTTCACTCTTCCAGGTGAAGATAAAGTCACCAAACACTACTACATCACCAATAAGAGCTCCAGAGTGTGAACCAGAGCGGCATGTTGATGTGTCGATTTATATGTTTACAATTATGGCTTCATAAAGGGGACATAAGCTAGAAGCTAGTGTTGTTAGCATTTATGTATGTGTTTTTAATAACAATTTCATACTCGACAACATATAAGAACATATAGGCTGCGTTTAGACTGCAGGCAAATCGGATTTCTTAAATCAGATCTTTTGAGTTGACTGTCCACTCTGTTATTTGTGAGTGATCAGATTTGTGTGTCCAGACATCACCACTCAATCTACATCTATTTCCATAGTAACAACGCAGGCGTCACTAACTACGTAGCTACGCTGGTGACGCGGATTTCAAACGCGGATGCAGGAGTGTTATCGCCAATAACATCACGGCTGTGATGATCTACGCCGACCAAATCACAGCCCTGATGTTATTTCACGATAACACACTCCCTCTGTGTTCTATTGTTTAACTAACCATAAAGCAAAGTAGCTAATTGGCCAAATTAGACACTTTAGAGTGGCATAAAACAGCAAAAAGACAACTGAATTATCAGTGTCTCTCAAGCAGGTGGACAATGAACTAAAACTACAAGTAAAACTGTTCCTTTTGGTTCATGTTTATAAATGTGCAATGGAAGAAGTTCCCTTACTGCTCATCTGATCAGCTGGTGTACAGGTAGAGACTGTAGTCCATCTGCTGAAGCACAGTTAGCCATCCGCCAACACAGAGGTCTGGATTTTTAATTGCTGCTAGCAAACTGAGCAGTTAAAGTAACTGACTGGCCCCCTAGAGTCACACCCACCAGAAACTGGATTTAAAGTCTCTATTTGGTCTGATTCACTCGCACCAGCACCACAAACACCACCATGTCACTATTTCTCAGTGAACGAGTTCTAGAGGGCAGAATCAGAATTCTACCGAAGCCTGCGGGCAACCTGACCCACATGAATAAGAGTGTGACATAAAAGAGAGAAGGAAAAAACATTGATTTTCTTTCACAAAGCCACGTACACATTGATTGAGTGTCTACAGCCTGGAGGCACCGGACTCGCAGGATTGATTTCTATAAATTATACATAATGAGATTGTCCTGAGAGCCCCTGTGGCTCATGCGAGTGTGGCCTCCGTGCGGGGCCTTAGCAGTGAAATTATATTTGTTTTGTATCTTTATCACATCCTAGCGAATCTGAAATTCTTTTTCATGCATATAATATTGTATTTATATAAAAACATACATTTTTAATCTCTAACAACACACAATTTCTGAGCGGCACGTAGAATGCATACAAAAATTGTTGGACAAAAACACAGGAGATGTGTGTGTGTTGGGGGGGGGTCAATGACAAATAAGCTTTTCAAAAATGACCATTTCAAAATCTTATTAAAAAGGGACATGATGTGCATTTTATACCTGCATATATTTCTGCGTTTATATCTATGTGCATGTTCTATCTATAACATGGCTGGTTGGTTTCTTCATCTGACTGACTGGTTGCACCGCCTGACTTTTCAGACTAATTTCAAATTAAAGAGGCATCTATACCTGTAGAAACCTTTAACCTTCAACTTGAGTTGATACTTTAATTTTAATTTTTTTTTGAATAAATAAACATTATTATAATAATTCCACATTTTCATGGTTCTCCTGAGGTCAGAACACCTGACATGGTAAACTGAACCTTTCTGACCATGACTTTGTGACCTTGGCATTGCACTTGGTGTCTTCTTTATGATGCAGTACCTGGCCCATCTTTTGTAAAAGCTTGTCAAAATAAAAGTCCTTTGTTTTTGGTTGTGCCGTTTGACATTTGAGGAAATAAGAACTTGCAGACAAAAGTTTTTTAGTGAGTTGAACACTTTTAAACTCGTTGCACGTTTAAAACACTTTTGCAACATATTTTATTTTAAGGTTTTCAAACACAAAATCATACCAAACTATTTTATTTAGAATTTTATAACTAAATTACCTTTTCTGATAGTTTACTTAATCAACATGTATGGCTGGATGGCTGCACCACCCGACAGCCTTTGGAGGGAAAAAGAAACTAAAAGAAACTAAAATGAATTTTAAATGGATCAACTGAAAACTGTTTAACATTTAAAAAAGGTATTTTTGAATGATTTGAAAGATAATACATACTCTTTTATGACTACAACTTAACTCTCTCATTACTGCACCTTACCTGGTCAAGGTCATGACTTAATTATCTTGCTCCCACAACTTACTCAGTCATGGCCATGACTTAATTATCTTGTTCCCACACCTTACTCAGTCATGGCCATTCTTGTTTTATTATATTGTTCCTATGCCTCACGTCGTGCCATTAGTTATTATTAAGATTTTTATTTATTATCCTTTTTTTTGAATGACACAATCACAGAAACACACTGGGTTCCCTAAAGAACGCTTCAGTTCTTTAAAGGACTTTTTTCTACAAATGCATGACTGTGAAAAACATCACTTAATGTAAAGGTTGCCTATTTAAATTAAATTAACGGTTTCTAGAACCACATCTCAGTTAACTAAACATTATTTTTAATAATAATTTCCAGCTCTCTGGGGAAAACAAGCTAGAAACAATCCATCTTCCATGAACACACAGGTCTCCAAATGAAACCGTCCATTGCTCAAAGCCAGTTCAGTGTGGAGATTCAGTGCTACTATAAGCACTTTCACTTAAATTTCACATTCACTTCCCTGAAAACTAAAAATATGCCCTAAATAGAGGAAACAGAATGAGTTGATTTCAAAAACATGAACTTACTCCCACCTTGTGATGCGAGTATGAGTCCCTGCACATCTGTAATAATCATAATGATGCATGTTCAGACAAGCAGGCCTGATCCACTCCATCTAACACTGTTTTCTGTCTGGTTAACAGAGAAGTGATTCAGTGATATTCACATTATCCATGTGCTGTGCTCCTCTACAGCCAGGTCAAAGAGCATGGTGATGGGCGAGGTGTCCCGCGGCTCGGGTCCGTCTCCTTCGCCAGGTCTCCAGGAGGGGGTGCTGAAGGCTGGCTGGCTGAAGAAACAGAGGAGCATCATGAAGAACTGGCAGCTGCGCTGGTTTGTGCTGCGCTCTGATTACCTCTACTTCTACAAGGACGAGGAGGAAACTAAGCCTCAGGTACAGTAAGATCAAACACAGGGGGTTCAGCGTTTATCACACGTTTTTAAAAAAATCTGTTTTTCTCAGTGCTTTCTAAGAGGAACTGACTGAGTGTGTGAGATGTAAACAGAGTGACTCAGAGTGGTTTGGTGTGAAATGGTTCCGATGTCTTTACAGTGGTGGCGATAGGAACCAGGGGTCGCCATGACTACAACACAGATATAGCCATTTTATTTACTATCCAGAACCACCAGTGAACCTACATGAGTCTTCTGAGTTTATATGGAATGTTGATGATGGAAAATAGTGGAAAATCTGAAATAATAAGTTTTCTTTGGGGACTATTTTGCCTCACAGCGCCCTGCATGTATCCCTCCACCATGAATGGATTAAAAATATGTTTTAAGACCAAAACCTTCTTAAAAATTTGACAAAACAGTGTCTCAGACATCAGCATGTGTATAACTGTGTTCAAGTATGAATTACAGGTAACACCTCCAATCCTGTATTCACAGTGATGGGTAAATGTATTCATAAGACTTTTTATGGCCTGCATAACACCTTATGATGCCCGGCATAAGCCTGTATAATTATAAGTAGTCATAATTTCATGCATAACACATTATAAAGCAAGAGAATACGATTAAAATGTTATGAGGTAAATATGAATGTTGTATTTTCTGTGTAGCATCCAGAACAACTGCTACCAACTGCAGCACTCTGTGACATGCAGCTGAGCCTTTTCTGAAATATTCATAAAAAAAAACAATTCTTATGTAGTTTAAATTCAGTAGAGTCATTTTTGTTTAGCTAGCTGGTAACTGTTGGCGAAGATTTTTAAGAGAAGCTTGAACGGCAACAAATGAATGGATTACAGACCAAATCGAGCCTCACCTCTCACTCAAAGCCCAGAGAACCAAACTGAAGTTCTTATTTTGGATACATTCTGAGAAGAACCAGTTAAATGGAACAGACCATGATGCTGGGAAGAGCTGAATGTAAAAGAGGACAACCAGCTACAAGATGGTTGGAGACAATCAGAGAAATCATAAACCAGCCATTCAGAAGCTGAAGACCCAAACAGAAGACAGAACATTCTGGAGAAACGTTGTGGTACCTGACTTTATGAAGTCATATACGCTTCTGTATAAAGTGTTATGCACATTATTAATACTACATTCTTAAAAAAGATGGTTCTTCAAAGGTTCTTTAGTAAAGAAAACGGTTCTTTATAGGACCATGAGCACTCAAAGAGCTCTTTGATTAAAGGGTTCTGTGCATCATGAAAGGGTTCTTCAGACTGATGGAGAATGTGTTGTTGAATGTTTCTATATGGAGCCTTTTTTAAAAAGGCTCTACAGCATCGAAAAGGGTTCTTCTATTGTTAGGAAGCCTCACCACTCACTCGATCCCAAATATCAAGATTGTAACAATAGCAGTGTTACGGGACGGCAGGGAGGCGGACCCGAGTGCAGAGAGGAAAACTCGTGAGAAAGGGTCTTAAATGAATTTAATGAGGTGATGGAGTGTGAATTTGGTGATTGTGCACGTTGGAGCTGAGGTGGCTCAGAGCCAGGCTCAAACCAGTACAATGGCGGTCCGAGGAGTTACCCCTGTGCCACTGGGAAGCACAGGCGACAACGGGAAAAACACCTCAACGAATGGGAAATAAAAAGGTGGGAAAAAGGCAAACAAAGGGGATGCTGAAAGCTTCCTCTGTAATTATGAGAGGAAGATCAGCTTTATGTTTCACCCGTTTGTTCTTTGTGGAGCAAACACTTTGTTTGGTTTGGAGCCGCTTCTTGTTCAAGCCTTCTTTTTATCTTTTAAGTAGTTTTGGGGCAATCTCTCTCTTTTGTTTTTCCAGCCCTCTTTTCTTTTTCCATTTCTTTTTGTCTAAATACCCACCTGGGTTAAGTACCGTACCGGTCACCCTTCTACAAAGCTGTGACAAAGGGCTACTGTTTGCCACAGCCTTAGGTAGAGGAGTCATCAGGTGTGCAAGGTTGGGCCTAATCAGCCTGAGGGCTTCTGGGAATTGGAGTTCCCTGAACTTGTGGCAACTCGCCACCGTCGCCCTTTGCTGGCGGCCGGCAGCACAGGCTGTGCCCTTACAAACAGAACACTTTTGGGTGCTATAGATAACCCTCGATAAGTCTGAAGAACCATTTAATCATGCAAAGTGCTCTTTGAGTGTTCACGGTCCTATATAGAACCACTTTCTTAACTAAAGAACCCTTGAAGAACCATCTTTTTTAAGAGTGCATTTAAAAGATATTACACAAGCATATGCCCAGTATTATAAGGTGCCACATAACAGCTTATACATTTATTTATAATGCATTATGGATGCAGGATTCATAGAAAGCCTTACCCAATTACTTTGTTTACATCCATTTAATTATGCAGAGCTTTTTGAATTCACCTTTAAGCTGTTCCTGAAGCTGCTGAAGCTCGTTATGGGATGTGAGAGCCATTCTCTGCAGACTCCTGGAGAACTGTAGCATCTGCAAGACGTCTAGCACACATTTAAAGTACATGGACAGAAAGATCGTTCACCATTTTCACCAAAATACAGACAATAATTTCAACAGGATACTGACAATTTTCTGCCGGTCAGTCAATATCATACATTTATATTAAGCTCTCGGTTCGGGCTGAAGTGTGATGGACAGCTTCACTTGTCAGCCCATCAATACTCGTCACAATTGATCCGTCTCTGTGCTTCGCTCTCCAGGGAGCCCGAAAATGTCAGCCTGGCCTGCTTCTCCTGCCTTTAATCAATGGAGATTCAAAGCAGCGGCGAACTGTGTAGGCAAATCACACAGCAAATCACACGCTGGGATGAAAGGATGCGGAGGAGGCCGGATCGTACCGAGAAGAAGGATGTGCAGATATTTTATTCACTCCATAATGATGAGAGTCGTTAACAGCTCAAAGAGCAACAAACCCAAACCAAGCAGTTGATCACATTTACAAATATAATGAAATTATTCTAATTAAACATAATAATCTGCTTGCGTCGATGCTATAAATTGCCAACCACATTAATAGGAACTGAATAATTTATCACCTTAGACCAGACGTCCTTCACCAGCAACCACCAGTGAATGAAACTGTAATGTGCTGCGCTCAGTGATGTTAACCTGCTCTGTCCATCACAGTGATGAATGGCTTGATGTCTTCTGGCTGCAGTGCTGCTGCTAAATCCAACGGTTTGTTGTCATGGTGAATAATCTGGCCATTTCTTTCACGGTTCAGCTTCCTGGAGGAGGCACTCAAGTCAGATAAGCCAGTAGCGCTTTCTCTTACAGTATCTTAAAGGGGAATTCCACCATTTTTTCCAATGTTTTTGCATATATAAATGGTAAAGATGTGAACACAGTGGTTTGAGAGGTGGTGATAGGAACCAGACGTCCACCTCTAAAAGCTCCCTCACAGAAAGTTCCTACATGAAATGGTTATGAATTCACTGCCTGATGACTGAGACACTGTTTTATGATAGTTTAGAGAACTTAAACTCCTTCATGGTGGAGGGATACATGCAGGGTGCTGTGAGGCAAAATAGTCCCCAAAGAAAACTTATTATTTCAGATTTTCCACTATTTTCCATCATCAACATTCCATATAGACTCAGAAGACTCGTGTAGGTTCACTGGTGGTTCTGGATAGTAAATAAAATGTCTATATCTGTGTTGTAGTCATGGCGACCCCTGGTTCCTATCACCACCCACTGTAAAGACATCTGAACCATTTCACACCAAACCTCTCTGAATCTCTCTGATTACATCTCACACACTGAGTTATGGAGGAATTTTGATTGGATGAATTCCCCACTTTAACCTCTACCTATTAAATTTTAGCCTGTTTTTAAGCCCAATTTGGTCTGGATTTCAATATTGGGCCAAATTTCAGCTACATCATCCATCATTTGATGTGCAGTGTGAGGGGAGGAGTGATGCCTGATTAATTGCCCAAATGAGCTCAGATTGAGAAGACCAGTGGATTTCTGCCATGTCCAAAATTTTGGCTGCTTGCCTTGCAGTCTGAGTGCAAAGTGACATAATACAATCCAATAACATCAACAAATGCATCTGAAAGATCAGCGATTTGTTAAGTTTGAGCTTCATTTTATCCACCGCAGGGATGCATTCCACTCAAGGGCAGTCAAGTGAACGAGATCACAGCCAATCCCGAGGAGCCTGGCCGACACCTGTTTGAGATTGTCCCAGGTAAGTGATAATGATCACTGTCCAAAAGCAGCAGAACCTGGATGTTCTATGAGGAGTAACTGAGATGTAGGAGGTGAGGGAGCTTGGGCTGGAGCTCTGGGGCCGTATTACAGAAACCTCCTCTCTTTTAGTCCTAAGTTAAGTTCTGACAGGTCAAGATAAGATGTTTCACACATTCGTTTACAGAAGCAAATCTGACCTTAATTTAGGAATCTTATCTTACAGCGTCTTATCTCCAGTTAGGAAATCTTAAACTACTCGATCCAAGTCGACAACCAACTGTCATGTCTGTTGCCTAGCAACCGACCATGCACATACAGCTGAAACGTAAACACGTAAACAAAGCAATCAAGTTAGTTAACCAGACAGCTACTTACAGTTACTGATGTAAAAAAGGTCAAACCGAACTAAAGTGTGATAAACTGTAAGTTGTGTCGCCGCTGCCCAGTCTCAGTCTCCATCCACGTATATATAATGAGCTTCAAAACTCTCCTCAAGGAGGCCCAGTATTATCTGATGTCAATGAGAACCCTAATCTAGTCTGAGATCCCCAGCCTAAAGCTGTACTGTTCTAGTGGGTTCTCTCGATTTCCTCCCTGTTTACTGTAACTCACTGCTGCACTGTGTGTGCTGAACAAAGCAAACATGGCACAGCAGTGCGACGGACATCAGCTCTCAGAGGCTGATGGGGTGAGTTTCTGAGGAAGCAGTGAGGCGGTCCGCACTGTGACCGAGGGCTTTTATAGCAGATCCCACAGAGCCGAACTAAGGCTCAGATTACAGCCGTGCTCTGTAACTACACCCGTCACTCAGGTAAACATACGTCAACCTGCACACACCCCCCAAATCCTCTCACTGTTTACAGGATATTAAATTCACTCATTGAACTCATAAGAAGACGCCTTACAAGCTTTCCTTCTTCTTTTCTTCACTAATCAGATTAAGTGTGGGGCTTTTTCATTTCTCAGCACGTGAAAGAGCAGTTTGGGTCGCGACGGCGTAAAAGCAGAAAGCACTGCGGCTCAAACATTAAAACAGAAACTGGACAAACAGACCCACCTAAAACATACATAAGTTTAGTGGTAAATTAACAGATAATTTAGTAATAATAGTAAAAGAAAAACTTTCGAAAGAAGTGCTTGTTTGATGTAAAATTGTAGTAAACAAATAAAAAGGAATATGAACAATTAAACATTAAATATGAAGAAACTGGAATAAAATAAACAGAATGAGAATAAAAAATAAGAACAAAACAGGAAACAGAATGCTGAGCTAAATAAAAACATTTTCAGCTGCTTTTTAAAGCTGGTTACAGAAGATTTCCAGATTTTGGTGTGCTGCTGAAGAATGAAGGGTTTCCGCGATGATGGTCAGTCCTTAGTGATTTCCTGAGTGTCCATTGGTCAGTTTCACACAGAATGTAGATGGACACACCAATCCACCAGCTCCACACGGTGAGAGGCAGATGACGTGTATCTCAGCCCCTCTTCATAGGCTCATAACTCTGGATGTGAGTCTCGTATGATCTCGTGATAAGATGGAATGGAAAGGGCGACTCTACAGATTCAGGAAGTGTTTGAACTTCTGCACTGTATAATATCACAAAGATACACAAACACATACAGAAACACAGAATTTGACATGCGGGCATGTTTGTGGACCCCAGAGGCACAGACCGCATTTTAATAACCAGAAATTAGAAAAATATTATTGGGAGAAATACAAAATACCTGCTCTGGTTTTTTATCTGCATTCATTTCAGTAAATTGTCTGTATGTAGAAGACCAGCTACGCACCGTTAATGCAATGTCACGTGCTGAACTACTTTCTCCTGGTTGCTTCTTCTGGGTGGAATCATTCTAATCAGCCAGTTACATGACAGAGAGTTTGGGGTGGCAGACAGGATGGCCAACCAGATTTGTGGGGTAGCCGGTGCCACCACTGCCACCCCTCTGGCTACAGTAGTTTTATAGTCAGCTTTTCCTTTAATTTAATCTATGCATTATACCAAAGTAATATCATATATCAAGGCAGTTTCTCATCTTAACCATGTGATACCGATAAACATAGTTCATATATACATTGTATTCCATCAATATATTCACCTGACAGGGGAATTCCTAATGGAAAACTCATGTAAGCTCCTCGAAATCAATTATGTGCTAATGTGCCTGGAAGGGAACGTGTGTTAACGTATCAGTCCCAGTGCTACAGAGCTTTCATCTCATTTCACACTCTGAGAAGCTTTCAGGAGCCACGTAAATTTAATCCAGATCTATCAGTATTGAACTACCAGCATACGGTCACAAACACAGCTCCAGAAACGCAGGTCAAGCCCCTAATGAGCAAACCAGGGGCAACGAAAGGGGAATTCAGTCAAGACAAGTTTACAGGAAGGGAATTCCACAGATGTTTAAACATTATTTTGCATATTTCACTGGTTGAGACGTAAAGTCATTCAGATGTCTTTACAGTGGTGGTGATAGGAACCAGGGGTCGCCATGACTACAACACAGATATAGACATTTTATTTACTATCCAGAACCACCAGTGAACCTACACGAGTCTTCTGAGTTTATATGGAATGTTGATGATGGAAAATAGTGGAAAATCTGAAATATTAAGTTTTCTTTGGGGACTATTTTGCCTCAGAACACCCTGCACTTATCCCTCTTAACTCTGTTTAATTCTCACCAGTTACTTAGCAATTATTGGCTTGATAAGGCTTAATAAAAGTGCTACAAGAAAATATATATATTTTTTTTTTATTTATTTGAGCAATAGTTTTTGTTTATTTTATCTGCAAACATTACAGAACTATGTACATTGTCAGGGCCTGCCATAAGTATGGGCAGGAAGGGGATTAATAATAATAATAATAATAATAATAATAAACAATATAGTTTACAAAAACTGTCTGATTTACAAATGAAATAAAAAATAGTGGAAGGTGGGGCACAACCTAACATATTTGGGTTTTTGTGAAATAACTGTAAAAATATTTAAGCTGGAATAATCATGTTTTTATACAAGAAACATAAACATCTCTGCTACAAACTGCTCCTACCATTCAGTACAACTCCACCCAAAATGAGGGAACAGCAGAGTTCCAGTTTAGCCCATGGGTGGACAGAGGGTCAATTTAACACCTGCTAGAAAAGTCTGATCAATCAGTGCAAACAGAGTTGATTCAGTTTAATTAAACAAGATGAAGATTACAGTAATATCAGGTGATTTACACAAAAGGCTCAGTGACTTACATGCCCTGAAAACCCTCTTTGGATCTCTTTAAAACACTGAGAAATCTCTCTGAATTTTGGTGGGAGGCCACGGCTAGGAAGTGTGGTGATGTGGCCAGAAGCTCACGCTGGCTGACCTTCTATAACAGTGTAAAGGTCTGTGTTAAATTGTGCCCCACACTTCTCTAGATATAAAGAAAAACTCAAATACATCTTAGTCAACATTAATTCTAAAAGAAATGGTTCAGAGAAGTGACGACGTCTAACACGGTATTAATATATTACCTCTTGGACCATTTTGCTTTGCCACCAGTTTCTCCCCCATTGTGGCTCAAGTCATGAGTCTGTTTACTTGTACAAAACCAGAAACTGGCTTTGTTCGTTACTGAGGCGTGAGTGACGAGCACGGAGGGCGGTGATCTCTATAGATTTAAAAAACGCTGCTGGCTGGCTGGAATTTCATGCATCTGTGGTTGTCGGAGGCTTAAACCTTACGGAGCGTGACTGTGACCCTGAGGCTCACTGCCTGTGCATCTGCTTAACCCATACTGTACGCAACCCTGCTCTCAGTGGCCTCTACCAAGAAGAGGAAATGCTTTTAAGAAGGAAAGACACTAGCAGCTCAGGAGACCTGGTCCAACTGAGCCACTGGTCTGTTTATTTGTTTGATTACTTGTTTGTCCAAGGTTGGGGGGTTTGTTTGGACAGAGGGAAGGCCAGAGGAGATGGTCTCCTCAGTCAGTCAGTCCACGGCGAGAACGGAGTGAAGCTGGTGCTTTGGAGGACGAATGGACTGCAAACTGGTTCTTTGATGGAATAATGAGACCTAATTAAGGACTAATGAAGCAAATGAAGACTCGTTCTTCAGGTTTTGCGCAGCGAGGTTGTGGTTGAGCTCCTTGGCCAGCGTGACATGCAGCGATGTTGCGGCTGAGCTTCTTGTCTGCAGTGTCCGGTGCCTGTTCTGGGTTTGGGTCCGAGTGCTGCCCGTTGGACTGAGTGGCATGGTACTGCTGTAGGACTCGCCAGCGTGACATGGGGCAGGGCTGCTGTAAGAGAAGGAGGCGCAAACCACCAAAAGGTACAGTCAGACCTCTTAATGAGATCCTAATGATACAGTGGCCAGTTTAACAATGTTACATAACAATCTATTAATGTAATTATAGCATATCTGCTAAATATGTTCTTGCATTAGTAGGAAAGCATGGAGCACAACTTAACACGAGGTAAAATGAGGCACGGACTGTTTTGTAGTTAAGCAGCTTGCAGCAGAACTTGCCTATGGTCATCTTCTCGTCTTCCCATAGCAAAGTCATCTGTGAGTTTTCACAGCAGTTTGGTGGATATTTCTCCAGTTTCACCCTGAAGACTTGTCTTTGTACCAAAAATGAACTTCTTTCACATCAGCTTGAGGAGAGGGTGGGAAGTGGTTAACCGACTGATAGATATACAATCACAATTTATTATAATTTAGTGTTTTATGGTTGTTATGTTAGTGTTTTTCCTGATAAACAGTCTTAAACATGAGACGTTGTGATCAGTGATAAGCTGTTTACAGAGTCAGCTCTTTGAGGTGAACGCTGGGAGCAACTCACATTAAAGAGCTGAATGACTTATTTATTTGTAAATAAAGACAAAATAATGTGCAGATCTTATGATGCTGTAGCTGAAAATGACAGGACCCACTCTTGGATCTCCGTACTGGCTCTGCCACTCTGTCTTTATCACCTGCGTGGACTGCGTCTCCCTGTACTGATTGGTTTGTAGAGGAGCATCTGACGGTGATGTGTGGTCAGTTCGGCAAGCATAAAGGATACATTTTGGTATTTAAATGCAATTTTAAGAGACTTTTAACCTTTTCTGGGCCATATTATAGCTGAATATTGGGTCTCCTCCCCGTGAGCTACCGCGGCTCATTTTTGCTTCTCTCCCGGTTCTTTTTTCTTCTTCTGTTGTTTAAAGGGTGACAATATCTTGCCTTAACTTCCTGTAATCAGTCCAAACCATCCAAAAACAGTGTTTTCACACTGCAGATGAACCAAATCATGGTTCAGTTTGATCCAGGGTGAGACCATCTCTGTTGTTTGGACCCAATTTTGGTCCTTTGGTCCAGACTGAGGCACCTTTCAAACCTGCCATTTTGGTTCAGACCATACAAGGTGAGTGTGAAAGCACCCTTAGTTAATTAAGTGGTAGACCAAGTTTTATCAATAAATAAATCATTGATTGGCTAACTTCAGGTACAAGACTGCAAGTAAACGAAAAGCTTTTTGGGAGTCAAAAGAGTGACTCTCACCCGGTTGACCTGACCTCAGTGAAGAGCCGGAATGCCTGTCAGTAGCTGTGATGCTTGATGTAAACTCCTCTTAGTAGCCCATGAAGTGGCAGCTTGTTTATCTCTGTGCAGGGATTTCCTCCCGTCAGTTGTCGCTCCCGGGAATGATTCATCTCCAAAGGTCAGCTGGAGTTAATCTGCTCCGATCCGGAGCGTAATGACATTCCACATTATCACCACTCGCCATACTCAGCGTTCATGTATGTGCGCTTGTCTGCAGGAGCACACAGTGGTCTGTGTTTGTGAGATGTCCGTGCCTGACCGGCGGACCTACAGGTGCCTGAAATTCGCTCAGCCGAGGGGATGCAGCACAGTTGCGGCCCATTTTTCACATTCCTCCCTGCAGCATCAGTGCGCACTGTAACACTTGCCTGAATGCCTCACCTCGGTGGGAAATGAGCCGCCAGCTTCTCCATCTGCTTGGAGGGAACGTGTTACCTTCAGATGTCTAACTGCCCCGACCATCCAACAGTAACTTGGGTAGGAGCTGCTTCAGGCCCCAAGACACTGTATTATCACAGTATGTGAGACAAAAATGTAAGGAGCCCTGCTGGTGACGTCCCACATAAATAAAGATCATATGTGGCCAGGCTGTATTAACACTCATATTAACAAGCATCACCAACGGCTTAGTAAGGCGTGGGAATGAGATAATTAAGTCAATATAAACTCTCCTTCACATAAACTCGATCCTGCCCTCCAGTACCATTAGAATCTATTGGTGCCAATCTTGAGCTTTGTACCTAAAACCATACAACTGGAACCTTTAGAACTGGATAAAAGCACAGTTCTAGTTGTTCTAGTGCCAAAGGTTCCACTACTTTGTACATCCCAATACTCAGCACTTAACAAGTCTTCAAAATCATCTGCTGTCTGGATTTTATGCAGCCCTGCTGGTGACATCTCGTATAAATGAAAATAATGCTTGATCATGACTTAGTAACTTCTGGAGTCTTTTATAAGGAAAGCAGCGCCATCTGCTGGCAATAAATATACTCCTCCTGAGTAATGATTAACAAACAACAGATGATGAAACTAATCTTAACTCATCAGTTTACAGCCTTTTGTTATCAAGATTCTGGTTCTCTGGTGTTTTTGTTTATTATCTGTGTATTATTTTCAAATGTTAGAATACACACTTACACACACACTTAACATACACACTTATGCTTAGAAAATGCATAAGTGTGTATGTTATTATTATATAGAATTTCTTATTAATATAAATTATTTTCAAACTGCTTTTTTTCTGGACCCTGCTGGGGTTTATCAGATCAACATCTGTATACAGTTTATGACTGAGAGACTAAGACTCCTTCTGACTCCACAGTCCTGGTAGATGCTCACCTGTATACTCTAATGTCCTGCAGGTCTGGCTCTGACTCTGAACTGTACAAATACAGATGTGATGAGACTGACGTATTATTTTCACTTCTGTTCTGTTTCTCAGGCGCAGCTGGGGAGAAAGAGCGAGCAGCCGTCAGCCATGAGGCCTTTTTACTCATGGCCAACTCCCAGAGCGATATGGACGACTGGGTCAAGGCCATCAGACGGGTCATCTGGGCTCCTTTTGGAGGAGGTAAAACCAGAAGAGCATGCACGCGATGCTGATTTAAACAGAGTGGTTAGATCCCAGATTTCAGCTGACTTGAAAGCATTATTTACAAGCTTTTTCTCTCCATTCAAACTTATTATAAAGAAAGAGCCTTAATGTACAGAAACAACAGACTACAAACACCGAATTCTCTGTTATGTCTACCATGAGTGAGAGCTTATGACCTGTAATTTAGTGTTTATAGCTCATTAAGCCACTTTGTGTGTGTTGATGGAACAAAAACAACCATAATTTATTTCACATGAGCATTTTTTCAAACCTCTCTTTATCCCTTACAATTGAACAGGCTGCGCCTTTAAGACTAATGTATGTAAATGAGCTCTGTTTTGATTGGCTGCCTCTTTCAAAAGGCAGTCTGGGCTGAAACACTGCTTATAACTCCAGTGTAAATGGGTGGAGTTAAACTGCTGTAGGCTGAACGGGTGGATACATCTAAATGTGTTGTTTTTTGTGACATCACAAAACAACATTTCAAAACTTACATGTACTGTGTGGACTAGGGAGCATGTTCAAACCTTTAATAGTGTTTACATATTCTACATCACACTTATTATAAAATATATGGGACCTTTAAGCTCTGTCATTATAATACATTAATTATCAACTTTTAAAATGATTAATTATTAAACTATTAATGCAGACCTTATCTTTTGATTTTTATATTACAAGTTAATATAGTACGGAGTTACTTTTTTAGTACACATTAAGCCAGGGCTGGGCAAAATGACCATATTTATCGTTATTGTGATAAATTATGTCACAATATGTTTTTTGAGAATATCGTAGATATGATCAGTACTTCAAAATCACTTCCTAACTACATGTTTGATTACAAAGGAAGCATAATTATTCACATTTAACTGGTTTTAGTGCAGCATAGTTTGTGAAATGTTGAACAAAAATAATTGGCTTCATATTTTTTTCAAGGTAGTGCTGTAATTTATCTAACGTCGTGATGCATATGGTGTATCATGAAAACTTTTTATAGCTCTGTTAACTTTTTTTTTAACGTTTGGTGATTTAAAACTTCCTGCCTGTTAAAATTCAGGAGTCATTCTCACAATGAGTCCATAAATATTTAAGAGTCATGATGATTACATAAATAAACAACACACATATTTTAATAATTGATTGGAATGCTATATGAGGCAGATTTTTACATTAAAAATTAATAAATTATTTATTTTTTATTTTAAGGTTTTATAGTAAAATCTATTATAATTAATTTTATATGTCTTATTAATGTATGCTGCCTTCCGCCCAATGACAGCTGGGATAGGCTCCAGCACCCCACCGCGACCCAGAAGGATAAGCGGTTTAGATGATGGATGGATGTCTTATTAATGTAACATTTCTACAGTTCTGTCTCATTATTATTATTATTATTATTATTATTATTATTATTTAATTAGAAAAGACAAGTTATAACAAATAACATTATTGGCAGATTTTTCTTTTTCTAACTCTTCCACCATTGCAGTAATGAGATAATGAGAAATTGGTCATCTAAATTGGAAGATATTACTAAAAATCCATTAAAAATCAATGACATCATTCAGGTTTATATTCAATTACTCAGCATTATTGTACGGAGTCCACAAGGCCATGGATTTTTTTTTTTAAAAAGTACATTGAATTCTCATGTTTTGTGTTCCCTTTAAAATGTGTTGTAGCTTGTAAGATTTCCACTCCACCACCAGATGTCAGAAATGAGCCAGCCTGATATCAACCTGGTCACGTTTGCACCTAAACAACGTCTGTAGGTTCCCACATTAACACAACCTTTAACGCATTACAGACTCTTCTCTTTTATTTTACCTCAAACCTGCCGTTCCTAAACTCAGACACCAAAAATATCATCACACTTCCAGCGCAGGGTGTCAGGGGGCAGCCCCTCCCGAGATTAGGTTTCAAAGTCTATGTTATTAATAGCAGCATCATGAGATGTAAAGCTAACCCTGTTAAAGACATGGACCAATGAACCTCCCACGCCTGGAGCGCATGGAGGAGCGCTGTTCTCTCCACAGGGAAATGCAGCCTCAGGAACAATGAACTGCACATTTCTGATCTGGAGGCCGGCGGGACGATGTGGACTGAAAACAGAAGGATTTCATTTACATTTAAAGCAGAAGGAGAGGAAGAAATCTCTTGCTGTGGTTTCACAGGAAGGTTTGAGTTTCTCTCTCAGAAACTGGCAGCTCTGAGTGGCTAATATGATCACTGGAAGGTACAAATGGCTACATTTGGTGTTAAATATCATGACTTGTAGGCTGTTTGACTGTATGGTGAGCTGAGGACCAAGTCATTGGCACATTGTTTTAATGCTAATTTGCCAATTTACAACATAACCAACTACTCTGACACCAACTGGGCTGGCAGTGAGCCTCATGGCCTGTCACAGAATGGGACCCCGACAAGCAGAGACTCAAGAAAACAGAAAACAGGGCATTTTTGTAGCTGAGAAAAGGCTGTTCCTATGTAGTTCATGCTCCTCGCTGAACTACTACGATTCCTGCGCAGTATATGGACACTGTGACTGTGCTCCGGACGCTGGATGGAGAAATGCAGGTGTGAGGACGAATAACTGAGTGTTGTTTCAATGTGATACTTATAGTATTATCCCTATGGGTTTTATGGGTGAGGTCATCCTAATGCATCCACTGATTTCTCAGCATGTTTCAGTGTGTGAGATGTAATCAGAGTGATTCAGAGTGGTTTGGTGTGAAATGGTTCAGATGTCTTTACAGTGGTGGTGATAGGAACCAGGGGTCGCCATGACTACAACACAAATATAGACATTTTATTTACTATCCAGAACCACCAGTGAACCTACACGAGTCTTCTGAGTTTATATGGAATGTTGATGATGAAAATAGTGGAAAATCTGAAATAATAAGTTTTCTTTGGGGACTATTTTGCCTCACAGCGCCCTGCATGTATCCCTCCACCATGAATGGAGTTTAAGTTCTCAAAACCATCATAAAACAGTGTCTCAGTCATCAGGCAGTGAATTCATAACCATTTCATGTAGGAACTTTCTGTGAGGGAGCTTTTAGAGGTGGACGTCTGGTTCCTATCACCACCACTGTGAACAAAGCGTTTCACACCACATTCTGAACAATTCTGTTTACATCTCTGTCCTCTTTCCAACAATCCTACAGGAATATTTGGACAACGGCTGGAGGACACGGTTCAGTATGAGAAGAAGTTTGGTCCACGTCTCGCTCCTCTCCTGGTTGAGCAGTGTGTGGATTTTATCAGAGAGCGGGGGCTGGATGAGGAGGGTCTCTTCAGGATGCCGGGCCAGGCCAACCTAGTAAAGGAGCTTCAAGATGCTTTTGACTGTGGAGATAAACCACAGTTTGACAGGTACAACGAACTAACTAACCAAACACTGAACCAACCAAATAACCAACAAACTAATCACACAACCAACCAATCAAACAACCTAACCAACTAATCAATTAACCAAATAACCAACCAATCAACTTACCAACCAAACAATGAACCAACCAAATAAAATGTTAGGGTTCCAAAGTGAGAGGCGTGAAGCAGAACAGCAATAAGAATTATCCCAAAAAAAGGAATTAGGAGCTAAAAAGTTAATGACTGATGAAAAAGTTGGTTACTGCACTCACAGATATACTTAAGTGGAAGTAAAATTATTTCTTGAAAAATTCCTAAAAGTAAAAATCTGTCAAATTTTATTTTACTGCCAAATGCAGCCAATGAGATGAAAGTCTTTGCGACACTTTATTTGAATGCTATCCCAGGGGCTTTGGCTGGGCATGTAAAGATCCGGGGCTCAGCCCAATGTGCAGCAATGCAGCGATGTTGACTGGCATGTCTAATAAACCAAATCATAAATGAGTGACAAAACTATTTATGAAAAAAGTGTCAAAGCGTGTCAAAACAGATGTTTCTCTAATAATGCTGTTCATAAAATCCTCTGCGCATTTCCTCTCTCTCCACGTCGATTCTTCACTGTACAGGAGGCACAGGTCTAGTTAGGAAGGCCGTATATCAGTTCAGTGGAAGATTCTAATCCTTTCAAGTTAGTTTAAGGATCCTAACAGCAAGTACATCATTTACTTCATAAAACATCTTATGTCCTGCAATTTCTGCCCTAAACTGTAAAATATCACCAAATTATAACTGTTAATTTATGAACTAACACTGCAATAACTGCTTACAGTAACACTGATGTCCACACTGTGGCGTCGCTGCTGAAGCTGTACCTCAGAGAGCTTCCAGAGCCGGTCATCCCCTTCTGCAAGTATGAGGATTTCCTCACTTGTGCTCAGCTCCTGGCCAAAGATGAGCAGGAGGTAAGTGTGTAACTCTCAGCTGGTTCTGTGCTCAACAGGCTGCTAGAACATATGTCTACACCCAGTTAGCAACTACCTGGAATAATATAGCAATGCACTAGTAACACCACAGCAACCACACAGGATAGCATAACAACAGCCTAACAACAACATAGCAACAACCTTGGATACCACAGCAACCACCTAATCACCTTGGATACCATAGCAACAGCCTAGCAACACCATAGCAACTACCTTGGATACCACAGCAACAGCCTAGCAACACCATAGCAACCACCTTGGATACCATAGCAACAGCCTAGCAACACCATAGCAACCACCTAATCACTTTGGATACCATAGCAACAACCTAGCAAACACCATAGCAACTACCTTGGTTACCATGGCAACAGCCCAGCAACACCATAGCAACCACCTTGGATACTATAGCAACAGCCTAGCAACACCACAGCAACTACCTTGGATACCATAACAACAGCCTAGCAACACCACAGCAACCACCTTGGTACCATAATACCAGCCTAGCAACACCATAGCAACCACCTTGGTTACCATAGCAACAGCCCAGCAACCATAGCAACCACCTAATCACTTTGGATACCATAGCAACAACCTAGCAAACACCATAGCAACCACCTTGGTTACCATAGCAACAGCCCAGCAACACCATAGCAACCACCTTGGATACTATAGCAACAGCCTAGCAACACCCCATCAACCACCTTGGATACCACAGCAACAGCCTAGCAACACCAGAGCGACCACCTTGGTACCATAACACCAGCCTAGCAACACTATAGCAACCACCTTGGATACCATAGCAGCAACCTAGCAAACACCATAGCAACCACCTTGGTTACCATAGCAACAGCCTAGCAACACCACAGCAACTACTTTGGATACCATAGCAACAGCACAGCCTAGCAACTACCTTGGATACCACAGCAACAGCCTAGCAACACCACAGCAACTACCTTGGATACCATAGCAACAGCCTAGAAACACCACAGCAACCACTTTTGATACCATAGCAACAGCCTAGCAACACTATAGCAACTACCTTGGACACCTCAGCAACAGCCGAGCAACACTTTGGGATTTCATAGCAACAGCTATGACAGCAACTTTTTGTCAAACCAACTTTGTTCATGAACTTTCTCATTCTAGCTAAAATGATCACCATCATCAATATCAGTAATAATAAACATAGAAGACTGATAATAGGCCACTAATAAAGCGCATAAACAAATGATATGTAAATAAGGCACCAGTGCTTAGCAACATGTTCCCATGCGATAAAGCTGATACACCGATCGCAATCAAATCATTGATTGTTTAGATGTTGTCCGACAGGAATCAGTTGCAGGATAGTTTGTATGTCATTTGTACTTCACATCTACAACCATTTTTTATGCAACTTTAATAAAATTGGGCCAATGTGAGCATGAAATATGTGTCAGCCTTAACGAACAGTCTGTCGCCTGTTTTTACAGGGACTACAGGAGTTGGGGCAGCAGGTAAAGACTCTCCCTCCTGCGAACTACAACCTCCTCAAATATATATGCAAGTAAGTGCAGCTTTCAGAAGATCTTCAGAAAGAGACCCAGCTTCCTCTTAGCTTCTCACGCTAATAAACACCTGTGGTTTCAGGTTCCTGGATGAAGTTCAGTCACATTCTGCTGAGAATAAAATGAGCGTACAGAACCTGGCCACTGTGTTCGGACCAAACATTCTCCGTCCTAAACTGGAGGATCCAGTAGCCATCATGGAAGGTACGTTTTGGGAAATTCAGCACTCTTTACAGGTGAAACTGTGGCCTGAATACTTAAACAGGGGCTGGAGGAATTATGTAGACTAGGGGTGTCAAACTCAACCACTGAAAGGGCCATATTAAAAAAATCGCTGTGGGCCAGCTGTGTTTTTATTTCATTTTTACTGAACGTCTTGCCATTATCCCAACTGACCATTTTTTATGTTCAAAATATGCCAAAACTACAACAGTAATAATGATTATTTTTATTATTTTGCAAGTGGTCAATTGTGTTTTCTTACTATATCTTCTGAGTTTAGCCCACAGATCCCAGTATTTAATTTTTGATCTTACTATGTGGCAGTGAAGCTCCTAACAAGCCCTTCCCGAGTTGATGAGCAGGGAAAACACTAAAATGTGCAAGTCAGGGGGTACTCCAGATCCAGGACTGGTCCTCAACACTATAACTTTCTCCCTTACCTTTCACAGGAACCTCTCTTGTCCAGCATCTCATGACCGTGCTCATTAGCAAGCATGATCGGCTGTATCCTGAGCGAGACCCCGAGGCTCCTGAAGCCTGCACAGAGGTGAAATCTCAAGACCTGCAACCCCAGCAGTCCAACCTGGTGGGATGGATCTCTGAGGAGGACCTCCAAAGCCTCACAACCGCAGGGAAAAACTCCAACGCCAGCGACAACCCCACCAGTAGCAGTGCCTCGTCCCTGGATGGCAGCCCAGCAGGCCCTTCCTCTAAATCGAGCCCTCAGGGAAAGGGCGAGACGGCGGTCAGCCCCAGCAAACAAGCCAAGACGCTGCCTTCATGGAAGTACACCTTCAAAAGTTCCTCACCACGACCGCAGCCTGCCAAAATCGGTGGGTCGTCAGTAGACGTCACCAACGTTTCCAGTGGGAACTGGCTCATGAACGGGCTATCATCTCTGAGAGGTCACCGCCGCACCTCGACAGGGGAACGGGTCAGAGACTCAGGGTCATCCCAGAGACTGTCCACCTACGACAACGTCACATCGTCTTCGAGCCTGGGAAGCGCACCCAGTATAGACAGCACTCCGTGGTCCACCTCGTCCTGCGATATCTCTATCCCAGACTCAGGGAGTGACCACTTAGAGGCAGACTCTGGAAAGGATCGCTGGACGGAGCCGGAGGAAAACCTGACAGACACGGTGCAGACTGCAGACGAGGTGAAATCTATGGAGGAAGAGGATGCTAGTATCACAGTGGAGGAGTACGTCAGCAGTGCCTGCTGCAGCAACAGCAACGTGGTGCCAGTCATCACAGTTATGAACGAAGACGCTGATGAAAGTCCCCTCGTCACTGGTCAGTGTGGTGTCTGCACTGCGAGAGGAACTGAGGATCCAGAAACAGGCGTATGAATCCAGAATCAAAAAGTAAGAGTTATCATTTAGGCTAAGGTTGGGTAAAATAAAATGATCAGATGGCTAATTAATTGTGAAGCACATGGACCTTTTTGTGTTTGTTTGTGCATTGTGTATTGTTACACTGTGATAATTACAGGTATCGTCCAGGCATAATTCAGGCTAGTAATAGTAATAGTTCTTTGTGTGTTCATGGTTCTATATAGAACCACTTCCTTCACTAAAGAACCCTTGAAGAACCATACTTTTTAAGAATGTACCACACAGAAACTACTTTTCCTCTCTTCACAAAAGGCCCTACCCTTCCTGTTCATTAACATTTAACGATGTACTGTAATGGAATTAGACGTTTATTTGCCCTGACTGCATCTTTTGTTTTCCGTCTTCAGGCTGGAAGAGTCGAGTGCGGCGCTCTGTGCCCAGATGGAGAGGTTAGAACATGAGATGGAGCAAGAGAGAAAGAAGAAAAGAATGCTGGAGATCAAACTGCGGAACTCGGAAAGGGCCCGCGAGGACGCGGAGAACCGCAATCGGCTCCTGGAAAAAGAAATGGAGGACTTTTTCTCCACCCTGGGGGACCTGGCTCTCGGAGCTCGGACAAGTGATATTTAAACGAGCTTCTCCGTCTTAAAGATGTGCAGGAAAATAGCCACAAATGCCTCTGTGGTCAACTGTGGGCAGCAGTGGCTCTGTGTCACCTCAGGTCCCTTCGGACAGTGTGGGGGGATAATTCCATGTGTTCAATGGTGATCTTACGTTACTTGATTGTCTTGACGGGGACCTAAAAGACGACCGTACGAAAGGCCTCATTCATCCGGACCTTCAGTTTACGTATCACTGTGCATGTAAGAGCATCCACTTTTTACTAGGGATGCACTGATACAGAATTTCTGGGCTGATAACACTGTTCGCACTGATACCGGTACTGCTAAAAGGTTTACCCTACAATCTATGAAGTTTGTAGATAAAGGCCATTACACACCGAACGAGACACGAATAAACATGAAAACGTAAAAATTGCACCAAAAGTACACAAACCAGACGTTCCACTATTTTCCGAAAATAACGTAGGAAGATTGTCTTCAAGTAATAAAAGCAAATCCTTTGTTCCTCAAAAAATAGTGACATTGAGTGCAAAAAAAGAAAGTTCTTCAAGGGTTCTTTAGTAAAGACAATGGTTCTACATAGTACGAAGAATTCTCAAAGAACTATTTGCTTGCTTAAACTGTTCTTTGCATGATGAAATAGTTATTCAGGTTGATAGAGAATGTGTTGAATGTGAAATGGTTCTATATAGCACCAAAAAGGGTCCTGCTGTTAAGATGTCAAGCTTGCAACAATAGAAATGCTACACAGAACCATTTTCAAAAAGGTTCTACAAAGAACCATACACAACACATTCTCCATCTATCTGGAAAACCATTTCACCATGCAAAGAACCATTTAAGCATGAAAATGGTACTTTGAATGTTCATTGTCCTACATAGAACTGTTGTCTTTACAACTTTCCATTTTGGAAAGGCGAAAGGAGAGTTTCGCACTTTTTCAAACCTTGAAAAAATAAGTGGAGAAACCTGAGTTCTTCCAGACAGGTCCAGGACCAGATAACCTTAATTCTGGACCAAGATGCCAAGAGGAAAAGATCTCAGTGACTCTGAAAGAGGGTCTATTATTGAGGCACGGATGGCAGAAGCTTCAGAAAGACTGCTGAGCTGAGCCTCCAGTGTTTCAATAGGAGCTGTGACTAAAGTGACCTCTGCTTTTAGATCTGTGGCATCAGTCAACAGGGCTGGAAACTGGTGGAAAGAGTCTGTTCAGTTAGTCTGATGTGTAAGAACAGCTGCTCCTCAGGTGACTGAGACTGAAGATCTCAACCCAGTTGAACACCTACGGGAGATTAGCCCGCATTCTCCACCACCATCGACAAGACACCATCTGCGGGAATATCTTTAGGAAAACCGGTGTTCCATCCCTCAAGAACAGCTCCAGGGACTTGTAGAATCTATGACAAGGAGCACTGAAGCAAACATCTCACCACAACATTTTATATCATCTTTCCTTATTTTGTCTGTGATTTGGACACCCAGAACCCAGTTTGAGAGGAGTGAGTTCATCACCTGTGGAAGTTGGAAGGAATCGTGTTTGGTGTGTAAAGGCCTTAAGACAGGTTAAAACCCAAAGAGGAATAATTTATCATTCAACCCGGTGAATCTCCATTAAATACTAAATTAATTAATTAAATACACCGATCAGGCATAACATTCTGACCACCTCCTTGTTTCTACACTTATTGTCCATTTTATCAGCTCCACTTACTACATAGGTGCACTTTGTAGTTCTACAGTTACAGACTGTAGTCCATCTGTTTCTCTGATACTTTGTTAGCCCCCTTTTACCCTGTTCTTCAGTGGTCAGGACCCCCATGGACCCTCACAGAGCAGGTACTATTTGGGTGGTGGATCATTCTCAGCACTGCAGTAACACTGACGTGGTGGTGGTGTGTTAGTGTGTTGTGCTGGTGCGAGTGGATCAGACACAGCAGTGCTGCTGGAGTTTTTAAGCACTGTGTCCACTCACTGTCCACTCCTTAGACACTCCTACCTTGTCAGTCCACCTTGTAGATGTAAAGTCAGAGACGATAGCTCATCTGCTGCTGCACAGTTTGTGTTGGTCATCCTCTAGTCCTTCATCAGTGGTCACAGGACGCTGCCCACAGGACGCTGTTGGCTGGATATTTTTGGTTGGTGGACTATTCTCAGTCCAGCAGTGACACTGAGGTGTTTAAAAACTCCAGCAGCACTGCTGTGTCTGATCCACTCAGACCAGCACAACACACACTAACACACCACCACCACATCAGTGCTACTGTAGTGCTGAGAATGACCCACCACCCAAACAGTACCTGCTCTGTGAGGGTCCATGGGGGTCCTGACCACTGAAGAACAGGGTAAAAGGGGGCTAACAAAGTATCAGAGAAACAGATGGACTACAGTCTGTAACTGTAGAACTACAAAGTGCACCTATATAGTAAGTGGAGCTGATAAAATGGACAATGAGCGTAGAAACAAGGAGGTGGTCAGAATGTTATGCCTGATCAGTGTAAATCTGACAAAACAATTACTGTAAACATCTACATAATTTTATAAAAACAACATCAGTTACTGGCTGTTCTGGTATCAGAATGACAATAATGAAACTTCACATTTATCAGAAAATAACTGGCCACTGATGTATTGTGTACAGTCTGATTTACATATCGATTGGCCAATAATGCCGGACGAAATTTACAACAGTTTTATCAGTACTGGCAAAAATACTGCCAATGATGTGCTGATAATCAGCACCTTTTTCCAAATTACTCTTTAGCATGAGAACAACACAAAACGTTTTCTATAAAGAAAACCGATCAAACAAGAAACCGAAACCGCACACAGAGCTCTAGTCTCTACATTTAAGACAGAGTTTCTGCTGTTTGAGTTTAAGAACTATGACAATTGACGATTTCAATATGTAAAGCGCTGTTTTACTAAAACTGCTGGAGTATAACATTAAAAACATTAAAAACTTCATTGGAATTTTCAGCCTCTTAAAATCTGTATCAGTCACATGTTCAAATCAGTCAAGCCCTAATTTTGCGCGCTCTTAGTTTAGTCTGACCGAGAGTTTAAACTGCCAACTAGCGCAGCCTTTACAGACCATTCAGAACCAAAGGTTCTGGTTTCAGGACATCGCAGTAGGAGTAGTGAAGACAGTGCCTTTGTGGAGGTCTTACGTTGAAAAGCATAACGTGGCTTGCTCGACTAGAATAGCTCTCAGTTTCGGAACCGATGATTGTCATTTGATGTTTGGTCATATTCTATGAGATTGATATGATTCATGTTATGAAAAGTCATGGGATGTTATTATTCTCAGAATATATGAGATGCTTCAGAAGGTAATATAATGCTACAAGAATGTGTGTCCGTGAAATGATGTCACTGTGTTGTTGGACAGGCCTTTTTCATTTATTTTATACTGTGCAAAAATGTACTTTAGGGACGCCTTATGAATGTTTCATGTTTCTGTGGTAGATTCCTAAACGCTGGACACTGAAGTGATCTTTTAACAGAGTAAATCCCTCTTTCAGTGAACTCGATACTCAGTCCATGTTTATGAACCCGTATAAAGTGGAACTGACCACTTTGAAAAGTGGGTAAAGGCTGATTGCATCTAAACACTTGGGTGCTAATATGATGCTGCTAATGTTTAACCTCCTGACCAAAATACGAGGCCTTCAGCTGGAGCCTGTCGCCACTTTCCACAGTTTTTAGATATTTCCAATTATATTTTCAAGAGTAGTTTTAACATCTGTGCTATACTACAGAACTTACTACACCTATATTGAGAATATGAGGGTATTATAACAATTGATCTGAAGGATTCCTTGATCAGTGTGGTGCTACGTAGCTGAAAAGAACCCATCAATAAACGTAAAACTGGACATTTCATTCTGTCCTGTTCTTTTCTTTTTGAAAACATAACCTTGTTGTTGTAACTTTGTGACGCACTACACCACTTACATTTAGCCATTCAACACACTCATCTTAATTGTATTACAAATACTAACAAAAGTAAACGTATAATACGTACACTGACCAGCCACCTCGTTTCTACACTCACTGTCCACTTTATCAGCTCCACTGACCATATAGTTTCACTCTGTAGTTCTACAGTTACAGACTGTAGTCCATCTGTTTCTCTGCAAACTTTGTCACCCTGTTCTTCAGTGGTCAGGACCCCCACAGAGCAGGTACTATTTGGGTGGTGGATCAGGACGCTGCCCACAGGACGCTGTTGGCTGGATATTTTTGGTTGGTGGACTATTCTCAGTCCAGCAGTGTTATAAACAAGGTCTTCAGAGGAATTTCAGAGAATCCAGAGACACGCAAACAGAAGAAACACAAGACACGATTCAAACAGAAGTATTTATTTGCAGTACATGTCTTTTTTTCAACATTGGCATCTTGAGATCCCAGTGCATTTATTCTAGTAGTGCACGTCTCGTTGGCTGTGTGCAGTAATGTGCACACCGAGCCGGGAATTCTTAACCGTTTGCAGGGCCCGTATTGCTAGCAAACACTACAAACCAGCTTATACGAGTTGTTTTTTTAGGCGTTCACACACCTCTGCCGAGTCCCAGTTCATCCGTTTTTTTTGGTAAGTTAACTCATTTAAATGCATTACAAAAAAAAAGGAAATTTGTGAATTGAAGTAAATGGAACTGAACAGACAGTACCAAACAACGTGGGAACATAGAGCTAACATACTGCAGCTAGAGAAACATACACCTACGACCAAGCACAGACAGCAGAGGGTATTGCACATGAATTATAAAAAAAAAACAAAAAAACAAAACAAAAAAAAATTACATTTACATTACAGTCCTTTTATTTCTAAGTGAAATATACATACTGTACAAAACTAGACGTTTCCTACTATTGACAATAGTTTACTTTCAAATAAATAAATAATGGAATCTGTATTAACACATTCTCAACAACTAACACATGGGCAGCTAAATGTCCAAGAGCTTGTAGAAATTTAGAGTGAGGTAGTTCATCAAAGTCTACTTTAATTAGGATTATAACGTAATCATAATGTGAGAACTGCAATCGTGAGATCATACAGGAACAAAAGATCTGAAGTCAGACGCTGTCGAGGGCTAAGAAAACATAAGAGCACTTAGAACAGAATTGAGGAGACGAACAAAAATCTAATCGCAAAAAACCTTTAGAAACTAATAACTTCGTTATTGACGAATACAACCGTGTTGGCCAGCCGTTCCGCATTCGGTTCCTTTTCGAAGCTCCAACGTTCTCCACCAGCCACCACATGCACAAACTCTCAATAACCTGTTGCTTTACCTTCCAGAACGAAATTTCGCTTTCTGACATTAACATTAGCACAAATTCCATGTTGTTCAAATTTTCTGCATAATTAAACAGTTAAGATGTGAGTGGTTTGGTGTGAAACGCTCTGTTCTAGACAAACGTCAGAACTGTTCACAGTGGTGGTGATAGGAACCAGACGTCCACCTCTAAAAGCTCCCTCTCAGAAAGTTCCTACATGAAATGGTTATGAATTCACTGCCTGATGACTGAGACACTGTTTTATGATAGTTTAGAGAACTTAAACTCATTCATGGTGGAGGGATACATGCAGGGCGCTGTGAGGCAAAATAGTCCCCAAAGAAAACTGATTATTTCAGATTTTCCACTATTTTCCATCATCAACATTCCATATAAACTCAGAAGACTCGTGTAGGTTCACTGGTGGTTCTGGATAGTAAACAAAATGTCTATATCTGTGTTGTAGTCATGGTGACCCCTGGTTCCTATCACCACCACTGTAAAGACATCTGAACCATTTCACACCAAACCACTCTGAATCTCTCTGTTTACATCACAATCACTGAATTTATCCAGAAACAAATGGAATTTGACTTTAAGTAAAGCTGAACACCCTGTACGACCACTGCTCTCAAACCTCTGAATTACTTTGATGAAAGACCTTGCTAAAAACTGCCCGAAAAAGCGTAAAAATCAAAGAACCATAGACGTCATGTTGAAGTATGCTAGCATCCCAACAGCCTTCGAATTCGATTGGTGATACAGCCTCGAGAAATGAACTGGCTTCACCTCATTTTCTCCTCTCATGAGTTATTTGCGAATGAATATTCGACCCAGGCACTTTATCCTTTAATAAGCAACATAAAAAATATCCCTTTAAAAGAAAAGATACCACTATTGCATATGGTTTTAACACTGACCTGTTTCATTTGGTTGTGATAGTGTAGTTGCATTCAAAGTATCAAGCATAGGGGTGGACAGTCAAAGAGCATGCATACAAGTCCACAGACAGACTGCATTATACTGGAGTTACTCTATATTACAATTATTGAAAGCTGGTTACTGGAAGTACAGTGTGTGTTGTGCTAAACTGTATGAAGTCATGGTAAACACAGAGTTTCAATAGAAAAATATTCAGGGCAGTCCTTTCAGGGTCAGCTTGTAGAATACCATACGTGTCCATCCATGTAACCATATTCTGCCAAATAGGGCCGTCATGGTCAACTGACTTTAAAAATAATCAGATTTACAGTGATTAGGTGGGAATTAGAAGGATCATAATGCATGTTCTGAATTCTCAAGTCGCTTATAGGCATGTCTCAACTATGAATGCTGATCACAGTTGTTAGCTTTCACAATCATTTAAGTGCCAACAAAGAAAACAGGACCGTTGGCGCATTTTCATCTGTTGGTTTGAAGCCAATTCATATAAATAAAAGAAAGCAAAAACTGCATTTACTGAGACACGCCAATTCTGACTGGTGCTATGGCGCCTTTAGAGGGCGGCGGTGAGCGACATTTGTTAAAATTGCCTTTAGAGGGTGGCAGCAAGTGATGTGTGTTTATTTGATGTTTATTTGATGTTTGTTAAAATTGCCCTCAGAGGCTGGCGACAAGTGATGTGTGTTTACTTGATGTTTGTTTATTTGATGTTTGTTAATGATGCCTTTAGAGGGTGGCAGCAAGTGATGTTTGTTTGTTTGATGTTGATGATAAATTTAGAGGGCAGCGACTAGTGATGTTTGTTTATTTAATGTTCGTTAATGACAAATTTAGAGGGCGGAGGCAAGTGACGTTTGCTTATTTGATGTTTGTTAATATCGCCTTTAGAGGGCGACGGTGAGTAACGTTTGCTTATTTGATGTTTGTTAATGACACCCTTAGAGGGCGACAGTGAGTAACATTTGTTTACTTGCTGTTTGTTAATGAAGCCTTTAAAAAAACGAGCCTAACAGTCAAACCCATATAGATGCGCTATTTGCCACATTTATTTTAATGATGTTTATTTAAAGGACTCCTTATTTATCCTTTATCATACAGCACCTTTTTTGTTGTTTGGCATCAAGATTATAGCAATCATTAGATTAAACAATTACTAATATAATTGACCATGACAGCCCTACTGCCAAATCATCGCTCCAGTTCATGTTTATTGTCCTCTGTACGGCATTTTGCTCTTTCTAAATTCACACACTTTCCCGCATCCATAGCAAACCATCCAACAGCAGTGCTGGGCTGCACACAGAACTAAATAAAAGCAGAACTACAACCTTGAAGTTACTCCTCTTTAGATTTTAGCTTTAAAAATTGTAGTCGATCAAATTGTTTCTCTAATGTCGCTGTATTATTCTGAGTACAGTATGAAGTATTGTATCTTTCACAAGAGTCAAAGAGAGGGAAAAAAAATCAGTAGCTTAAGGATTCTACAAGCATTTGAAGATTTCCACTAAAGATAAAAGAAACGTGTAAATGCTTTATGACCTGATCTCCCACAAACACCAAGTAGCGCGAGAGACGAAGCAATTTGCTTATTATTAGACATCTGATTAGGCTGGAACTTCAGTCCACACAATCTGTACACCATCAACTAGGAAACAGCAACAGAACGGAAGAGCTCCCAACGCTGTGGGATCGTTCCAAGATGAATATGACCGACCGCAAAATCAAAAATAAAAACAACATCTTTAAAAATATATTTACCATACAATCTTTACAAATGACCTCAAACCGTGACCGTTCCACATCCGCGTGGCGAAGACGACGGCAGCTTCAGTCTCGACTCTAAGTTAAATTACGTGAACGCTGGTTTGGTGTAAAAGCTTCAAAGGTGCCCTCAAAAACTCTTACCTTCTATTCTGTCTTTTTTCCACTGACCTAAAAGAAACTGTCAGTCCGAAACGGAGGTGGGGCGACGGCGACGACGCCGTTCCGTGCCGGCCTAAACTCTACGCCAGTGGAGACGGGTGGTAGCTGGGATGGTGACAGGGACGGGGACAGAGTGATGGTCATCTGCAGCAGCCCAGCGGCCCGGCGGCAGAGGTTTCCAGACTGTTGTCCGTGTCCGAGGCCAGGGTGGGGTCGGTGGACATGGACGACGCATCGTTGGCGGATGAGGAGGACGTTGAGGGGTGCTGGGGGTCGCCAGTCACTGCTGCACCTGTGCTATGAGAAACAAGAGCACATCAGAACATCAGACTGGGAGCTGCTGTGGAAACAGAGCTCTGTTCTGAACGGCGCTGTCAGGAGGGGCGCTAGCGCAGCCTCGCCACTGCTCATCTGTAAAAACACTTTTACCGTGACCTCCAGCGCTGCTCCGTTGTATAGTGGAGGCAGCAAGTCTTTAGGATAAACAGATAAAAGCTTTTCGCCTGTTGTGAAGAAAAAAAAAGTATTCTTTTTAGCTGGAACAGAGTGAGATTTGTTTGCCAGCATCAAAATGTAACAAATTTCCCTGAATTCTAAATGATGATGTACATTTTATTTCATTAAATCTATACAAGAAGAGTCTAAAATGAACTCTAAAGGCCGAAACACACTGAAAGTGACGTGAAAAAAAAGGAAATGCAAAATATTCAAACACGGTTTTTCCACATCAAAACTACACACACCGGATTTTTTTTTTATTTCACCAAATTGTTCACTCTGCAACAAAAAGACAGGCAGAATATCATAAGAAGATCCTTTACTTCTCACCAAACAGGCAAACAGTGACACTGCGCAGAGTTTCTCCCCCTCATTCAGGAGCTCTTTCACTCACAGCTCTGATCTCCGTAAAGCCTTGGGTTCACTGCGACTTCTAAAGTCTTAACAGATTATAAAAAGACTGGGCATCTCACACTGTCACACTGGTTTTTGGAGATTTTTTTGGGCGACAAATCTTGGGGATCCACTCTACAGAACTTTTAAGCTGTTGCTGAACAGAACGGAACTCATTGAACTCATTGAACTCATGCTCATGCAGAAACTCTTGCGTTCTCCCGTTCATAGGAGACCCAAATAAACAGAGATGGAGCTGCTGCTGCTGTTTTCTCTGCCGTCTGCACTGATACAGTAAAGAAGCAGCAGGTAAACATGTTTAAGTGGATCATGAATTAAAAAATATGATCAGTTGGTATTTTCAGAGTTTTAAATGTACATAAACTCGATCGTGCCTTAAACTCAGCTCATTAAAAAGATTCGCTCCACACGAGAGACTTTTCAGGGCAGTTTCCTTTGTTTATTTGCTGTTTTTTTTTCTTTTGCACGCTCAGTTTTCATTGGCTGTTGCAGGAATCTGTTCAGATTGAGTCGTTGACCAGTTTTCACTAGATTACACTCAGAGTTGGGTTGAAAAAATGAAGACTGAGAATCGGGGGTAAAAGTCGTGCAGCGTGAAGAGCTTCATCACTTCATTCAGAAGCTGAAACGTTAAGTGATTCCACACAAGCTATAACTCAAAGCAATGGAGATCCTCATCCTTTTAGCGTTTGTGAAAGAATTCTATTGGCTGGTACACAGCTGCTCCGTCATCTTGGTTGTCGCCGTGCCAACAGCAGAGGTGACCATGATTGGTCAGCAAGTTCATGTCTTGTAGAAGTCTAGACTACTGTCACTTCATACTTACATTTCACAGCAATTTACATGAATAATTTCATTATTATTATTATTATATAATTAGTTGCATAACTATATTTTAACTTAATATACATCCTTCTGATTCCCATTAAGACATAAATAACTGTAAATAACATTCTACACATCTGTGAACGTCACACTAATGTTTAAACGTTTAAAATAACATATTCAATAATATAAAGGCAGTATGCTTGTATGTAAATGATAAAATGATTCCTGGGTAACTTCACAGGTTTATGTCATTACAAATATACAGCAGAAAGCTGTAAAATGAACAGCAATGAATATAAATATTAAGAAATTTTAGATGTGTCCAGAATGAACATGACAGGAGTAAAAAATAGATATAAATAGATAAACTGTATGGATGAACTAGTTCACAGAATTCTTAAATGCTGAAACATCCCTCTTTGAATACCTTTCGTTTTCTAATTTTTGTTCAGTCAATTAAATCTGCATCATAAGTTTTTACGAACACGCATTCGCCAGTTCCCTCAAACCGCTGGACTCTATCACTCTGCACTGAGGTTCATTACTGGAGACCCTTATAAACACTCATCACTGCAGACTGGATGAGAAGGTTGGTTGGCCCTCACTTGCAGCGCAGCGGGAAACACACTGGTTTATTCTGTCAGAATATATTACTTCAATGATGTCTGTAAATAATGCTATTTATCAGACTCACTCCAGTGTTTGGATCACATGACAGGTACTGAGGGTTTTACTGAACTGGGAAAATCTGCCTGTAGTTCCAGCATCAGTGAGCTGGACCCTCACTACAGGAACCACTACGACTCGGATCGCTGGGTCACTCAGTCACTTCAAACTCTTACTCTCTAACCACCTCCACTCTGCCTCACACTGTTCTACCTGATTTTTACTATTATATCTTATTTGTCTGTTTATTTATTACTATTCATATTCTTATTTAAATTAGGATTATTTTATTATTTTAGTCATTTTAATTATTTTTATATTCTAATTATTTTTAGTTTACTTTTTGATCTTATTCTCCTTTTGTTTTATTTTGATTTGATTTATTTTTATTAATTACTGTTTTATATTTTTTATTGTATTTTTATGTATGTTTATTATTAATGTTTCATCTTTTTTATACTTACCTGATTTGAGTCTCTTTTTTTGTATTAAATTTACTTTTATTATTTGATATGTTTTTACACATTATCAATCCCCTGTTCTGTATCAACTCGGCAACACCATAAATAAAGATCACCCTCAATGTTCTCCGAGATTAAATAAAGTTTGATTGATTGATTGATTGATTGATGATGGATTGAAGTTATTATTGCATCTAAAATACAGACGATCAGAAACAATATGGTAGGGATTCCAAAGTTCGGAACGCTGCCGTGTGCGAGACGGAGCAGGCGCTGTCTGAGGAGGAAACTTCCTAAACTAACCTAGCGAGGCCGGCTGTCCGCGGATCACGCCGTTTTTGGAGCGCTCCTCCCAGTCCAGCACCTCCTTGTAGATCAGCTCTGATGAGGAAGCAGAAAGACAGAGAGGAGAGTCAGACTGCGCTGAGAGAAACTCGGATGATTAGCACACAGCTCGTTATGATGAGCCAGCTGTTCTCCAGAGACCTGTTCTCATTTCAGCAAAGTGTACTGCTGCAGTGCTTCACAGAATAACTGAGAGAAGGGTGGGTGTAGGAAACAACACTGGCCCCCTAAAGAGACCCTGTCAGGGATGCATGTATCATTTCTCCTTTAACAATGAAGCTGTTAATTATAAGACAGCACCTTTCCACTCCTCCACGGTGTGCTCTCGCTCATCCAGCTGCTTGTCTGTGATCAGCGGCGGTGGCTGGAACAGAGAACAGCAATGATCATTTTAACTCCAACACAACACATTTATCAATAAATCTACAGCAAGACAAGCTCCAGTCGCTCTACAGCTGGCAGATACAGTGGACGTTCCTTTCTGAGGAACCTAAAACAGAAATGTAGCAGCTGTTGTTGTTAGGATATCCTAGTCAGGTCCTGTTGCCCCAAATCCGTAATCCATAATCCGTAATCCAGAGTCTTTTAATATTGAATGCTGCATGAAGTCCAATCCAAACTTTGCGTTTTTGAAGATAACATAGTTGCACATTTCACAAACATTAAAGACAGCAAAACCCTGACAACCACACTGCTATGAATTCCCAGGTGGTTGCTAAGGTGTTGCTGGGCTGTTGTCATGGAATCTGAGGTGGTTACTAAGGTGTTGCTGGGCTGTTGCTATGGTATTCCAGGTGGTTGCTAAAGTGGCACTGTGCTGTTGCTATAGAATCCCAGGTGGTTACCAAGGTGTTGCTGGGCTGTTGCTATGGTACTCTTGATAAGCCATTACTATAGAATCTCAGATGGGTACTAAGGTGCTGCTAGGCTGTTGCTATGGTACTTCAGGTGGTTGTTAAAGTGGTGCTGTGCCTTTGATGTAGAATACCAGATGTTTACTAAGGTGTTGCTGGGCTGTTGCTATGGTATTCCAGGTGGTTGCCAAAGTGGTGCTGCACCGTTGCTATAGAATCCCAGGTGGTTGCTATTATAGTACTCCAGGTGGTTACTAAAGTGGCGCTGTGCTGTTGCTATAGAATCCCAGGTGGTTACCAAGGTGTTCCTGGGCTGTTGCTATGGTACTCTTGATAAGCTGTTACTATAGAATCTCAGATGGGTACTAAGGTGCTGCTATGGTACTCCAGGTGGTTGCTAAAGTAGTGCTGTGCCTTTGCCATAGAATACCAGATGGGTACTAAGGTGTTGCTAGGCTGTTGCTATGGTTCTCCAGGTGGTTGCTAAAGTGGTGCTGTGCCGTTGCTATAGAATCCCAGGTTGGTTACTAAGGTGTTCCTAGACTGTTGCTACAGTACTCCAGGTGGTTGCTAATGTAGTGCTGAAATAGTGAACAATAGTAAACTAACAGCGAATACGGAAAGAAAAGTGAACAAACGTTGTATGAACCCTGTATGAGAAAATGGTACCAAATAAGCACAGAATACCAAAACAAAGACCTTTTCAATTCAGTAAAGATGTGCTAAAACGGCAGTTACTTTAAAATGCGGCCCTTTCTCATATGTTACTGCCAAGGTTTAAATTTAGAAGTTTGTTTTTGGTTTGTTTGTCTGTTTAACACAGGTGAAGCACTGATTATGAAGATATTACAAGCAGGTGAACAACATTAATTTTTCACTGTACAACACCCCACTTTGCACCACTTCTGAAAACTCAGCTCACTGCCAATAATTGTGGATAACATCCACTTCTGTCACCTGTCTGACAGTGGTGTTAACATAACACAGGTGGGTAAAACAACCTACCGTCAACGTCAGGATCGGAACTTGGATTTGATCACGCTTTATGTAGTAGATAGTAATCTATTCAAATATACCTTAATCGGTCCCAACACTGATGTTTCAGACTGGACTGGGACATGCCTATTGGTATTATTATTATTAGTAGTAGTAGTAGTAATAGTATAGGAGAAACACTTCTGTATTGTATAGAGACCAACAGCTGGCCAATTAAAAATAAACAACATTAAATGAGAAACAACCATATTGCAAAGTTCAAAATGATTAAATGGTTAAACTTTTAAAAACAGAGTGGTTCAGAGTGGTTTGGTGTGAAACGCTCTGTTCTACAGAAACTTACCGAGTCAGAACTGTTCACAGTGGTGGTGATAGGAACCAGACGTCCACCTCTAAAAGCTCCCTCACAGAAAGTTACTACATGAAATGGTTATGAATTCACTGCCTGATGACTGAGACACTGTGTTATGATAGTTTTGAGAAGATTCTGGCCTCAAAATCCATTCATGGTGGAGGCATACATAATATGCAGGGCGCTGTGAGGCAAAATAGTCCCCAAAGAAAACTTATTATTCCAGATTTTCCACTATTTTCCCATCATCAACATTCCATATAAACTCAGAAGACTCGTGTAGGTTCACTGGTGGTTCTGGAGAGTAAATAAAATGTCTATATTTGTGTTGTAGTCATGGCGACCCCTGGTTCCGATCACCACCACTGTAAAGGCATCGGTAAGTTTCTGGACAAAATTTTGAAAAACTCTTCTGTTTATAAAATGCTGACGTCTTCCTGCACAACAGCTGAGGTCTCCACTCAGAGGGCCAGATGCCGTGCGGTTCATATCCGATTAGAGGAGATGTGATGCGCCCCATCAGCCCCGTTCTCCGGGGAGCCTATGAAGAGGCTCAGCAAGGCGGTCAGAGGCTCTGAAGGCTAAACCTAATGAACGCAGCCCTCGCCGACGCACGCGCCTGCCGCCCTTCGCACAAGAGCCAATAAATAAATGCCTACCGCTTCCACCTCGGTGGGGTCATACCACACGTTGATGTAGGGGTGCTGAAGGGCCTCGTCCACCGAGATCCGCTTGGACGCATCTATTACCAGCATTTTGGACAGGAGGTCTCGAGCCTGGCTGGCTGCAGGGAGAAACAGAAGGGAATGAGAAAGTGAAATGAAAGCTTCTCACATAATCAGCTCACTTATGAGCTTTTTCTAGCTTGAATTCTATCCATGTGCAACATATGGAGATTCAAATGAAAGCACTGTTTTAAAAGCCCACATTCTTGAAAAGATGGTTCTTCAGGGTTCTTTAGTAAAGGGAATGGTTCTGTTTAGAACTACGGTTCTATATAGAACCATCTTGTGCTTAAGTGGTTCTCTGCATGGTGAATCCGTTCTTCAGATTAAAGGAGTGTGTATTGTGTATGTGTTTTTGAAAAGGTATCATCAAAATATGACATTTTATCGTTGTGTGATATATGTATTAAAGAACACTCACTGACCACACATTTCATTACAAGGTGAGCATAATTAGGCCTGTTTAATTGGTGCAGCTTGCAAGTCGCTGAATGAAATCACTGCAGTTTTAGGATTATTATTATTATTATCACTATTATTGTAGTACTTTTTATATGTGGCACTTGGCTCCATTTTGTTTGTACCAATTTATTAAATCTCAGAAAAAATGAATATCCTGAAGCATACCGTACATCATGAAAATGTCTTAAAGTATCATGATATAATTTTTGCCACATCACCCACCCCTATTTCTTTTTTGTGATCAACTTTTTATTATATTTTTATTGTTTTACAACAAGGGTGGGAAAAGGTAAGGGGGAGGGAAAGGCAGGATGGTGACATACATTTTTAGGAATACACACAAATATAAAGCAAAGACAATATATATAAACAACTACACAACTGAACAACATCACATAATTTAACTGGAAACTAAAGTTCTTGAATAGAGTCATACAAATTCTCCCAGTTTCTTCTGTTGACTGTTCTGCCTTGTTAAGCTTAGCTGTAAGAGATTCCATCCAAACTATAATTTGAAAATTAAACATTCAGAATTTCATAGCTGAAAGCTGTGGGGTGACCCAAAGTTGCAAGACCGTTTTCTTGGTGGCTGTAAAACATCCTTCGCTGAATCGAAGAAAACTGAAAAGCTGAGTCATCATTTAAAAGACATAAATGTGACGACAGTGGATCACTGAGATCAAGTATTTTAGAGGTCCATATATCTGATACTTTGAACATTCCCAGAACATATGCATAAATGTACCAGGTGCAGTGTTACAAATATTACAGGCATAACTAGAAATACGTTTCATTTGATATCTCCTGTAAGGTGTTCCATATGCTCTGTGAATTATTTTGTAATGAATAAACCAAATTTTTAGAGGAGTGACTTAAATTAGCCCATATAATGTTCCAATCCAAGGAAGGACCAGTACTGGAAAGCTCTCGTTCCCACAGCTGTTTGACTGCCAACTGCTTTATACGATGGTCTACCAATGTTTTGTAAATAAACGACACTCTGGCCCGTAGACTGTCCAGAGGTCTTATCCAGTCTAGCAAGGGGTGAGAGTTGAGAGTGCAGAACGATCCATCCCTATTTCTGAGCACACTGTAGATATCTCCAGTACGGATTACTATAGTGTATTGTAGTGTGTTTGATTGCAGTTTTGTAAATGTGAATTTACTGATGTGCTGATCAGCGTCAAAATATTGTGATACGTATTGTGAAAATTTCTTCAAATACCAAACCAATATTACGAATAATGCAAGACATCTAGGAGGGGCCATAAGCACTGAGAAGACCAGCAGATCATGGCCTCCACTGTGTAGGAATGTGAAGAAGAAATGAGGCGGCAATCACAGACTAGTCCAAGCACAAAGTACTCACCCTTCAGTTTGTTGTGGTCAGAGTCGGCCGGGAAGAGCACGTCAGGGAAAAGCTTCTCGAAGCTGTAGCCTGCATAGCGAGGTCTGTTCTCCACGTAGGTCCTCACAGACTGGTTGAGTTTCATCATGAACTCCTGAGACGGTGTGCCCAGCTGCTCGATGACCTTATTCCACTGGTCGATATCTACAGTTCACTCGGCTTAGGAAAAAAAATCAACACTGCAGATGCAAGACACGTACGGTTCTGACAGTGAGGAAACCTGGCCAGGTTCCAGACTGCATCACCGTTTACTCCAGAGAGTTCTACCATCAGGATGAACGCTTTGGAAATACAGATATTAAGAACAACACTGCTACACCTTAGCAAGAAACGACACATCTACTCACAAGACAAAAGATTAGCCTCGTCTGATTGCTTTTGTAGTTTTAGCACTACACTCTTAAAAAAGATGGTTCTTCAAGGGTTCCTCAGTAAAGAAAATGGTTCTACATAGAACCATGAACACTCAAAGAACCCTTTGCATGATTGTGTTCTATGCATCGTGAAAGCGTTCCTCAGATTGATGGAGAATGCGCTGTAGGTGGTTCTACATAGAACCTCTTTGAAAAGGGTTCTGCTATAGCTACGATGTCTAGCTTGTTACAAAAGAACCACCTACAGCACATTATCTATTTTAAGAGTGTGGAGCAGGGTCGGCAACCCAAATGTTAAGAAGAGCCATTCTGTCCTTTAATTATTCAACAGGAGCTGAAGGAAACTGTAGTTAGTGAACGAGCCACGCTTCCCCTGCTGTGACTTGGTGTAGCAAAGAATAACATTACATACATACTTAGTTGCGAATATGATAAAAATCATCCCAATTCAGAGCCATGTTTAAACCTAAAATCACTGTTTTATGGAATTGTTTGTATATTTCTCTGCATTTCCGTGAGAAAATATATCGGACGCTCAAAAAAGTGATTCAGTATTTGAAAACTGGTACCGTCTGAAGACAACCAACGAGGTTGCGTTGGTGGCAGTTTGGAAAGATGTGGAGGAGCTTCACGTGTTTGGGATGAACATGCTAGCGTTCCCGCTCCCACCTTGGGAGCATGGTGTGATAGGAGGAGATCTAGCTAATGTGGGAACTGGAGATAACTACACTGGGGGTTAATAAAAATGCGAACAATAGTAGCTTGAAGCTTGAATTTTTTTAATAGATAAAATTACATAATACAGAAACCATATCAATCAAATCTTGTAGCTCCACTGCAAAACTAAAGAAGTACATTTTAGAGAGCAACCATGTTTTGGCTAATCAATTACCGTGCGATAAAGAGAAAATGGTCTGAATTTTATTTATTTTTGTTTTATTACGTATAACTTTAAGCATTATTTCATATACGTTTACTCCTCAAGCTAGCGGTTGTTACAGTTTGCTGAAATATAACTAAAAGGGCCAGCACTCGTTTCAATACCCAGTTTCAACTCACTAATGATGATAAACGGGAGAGAAAAAAACAAAAAAGGACACACAAACACAAACACTAACAGACAGAATGGAAGAACGATGGAGGTCCGGGTAAGGATACGGTCTGTGCCTGGAAACAGCACGCTGCCTCTGACCATTTCGGCCATGATGCAGCCAATAGACCAGACATCAACTGAAAAAATGAAATGACAACCAAATTAAAATCACATACACAAAAAACTCATTCCAAACAAAACTGCATGCTTAATGCAAACAAACAAACAAACAAACAAACAAACAACAGGGTGCAGGTGAAGTGATGTGGACGCAACGTAAGAAAGGAAAAATAAAGACAGCATGCAGGCCTGAGTTCCCTTCTGGGTGGATCTAATCATTCTCTAAATAAAGAGAATTCAGACACAGCTGTGGAATGTATTACGAACAGGGCCTGACCGATATCAACAGTCTGCGTTTAATACCGAAAGAATTCTGATCCTACTGACTACTAACCTGTAAAAATGCTTCAAACTGCGATAACTATTCTCACTCTATGTTACACCAAACCTGCATCACCATAAGCAGCATTAAATATTTATATCTTTCATATTCACTTTTCTGCAGTCTTAAAAATAACGGTTCTACAAGGGTTCTTTAGTAAAGGTAATTGTTCCATGAACCATGAACACTCAAAAAAAACCATATGCAGGCATAAACGGTTCTTTGCATGGGGATATACGGTTCTATACAGAACCATTTTGAAAATTATTTATACAGCACCAAAAAGGATTCCGCTATTGTCACTATGTCAAGCTTGTAACAATACAAGAACCCTTTTTGGTGCTATGCAAAACCGCATTCTCCATCAATCTGAAGAACCGTTTCACCATGCAAAGAACCTTTTAAGCATGCAAATGGTTCTTTAATTGTTCATGATTCTATAGAGAACCACTGCCTTAACTAAAGAACCCTTAAAGAAGCATCTTTTTTAAGGGTGTAGGCTAAGACAGAACATAAAAACATAAATATTTAAGTAGCCATGTTATTGATCTGTGTCGAAAGCTTAATTTACCAAGCTTTAGGGTTTTAGGGTCATATGCTGAATTTCTGTTGACACCAATAAACCAGCAAGACCTCAAGCTGATATTATCAGACGACTGATATATCGTTCAGGCCCGATTTAGGATGGCAGAAAAATGTAGCCAGTTCAGTTTGGACCTGGATATTGTGCTGATAATTCATAAAAACATGAAGTATTTGCATTTCTTAAGGGGAAATTCCACACAACTTTCAAAAAAGTTGACATAAATCTGTCATTGAGATGTAAACAGAGAGATTCAGAGTGGTTTGGTATGTAATGGTTCAGATGTCTTTACAGTGGTGGTGATAGGAACCAGAGGTCGCCATGACTACAACACAGATATAGACATTTTATTTACTATCCAGAACCACCAGTGAACCTACACGAGTCTTCTGAGTTTATATGGAATGTTGATGATGGAAAATAGTGGAAAATCTGAAATATTAAGTTTTCTTTGGGGACTATTTTGCCTCACAGCACCATGCATGTATCCCTCCACCATGAATGGATTAAAATTAATTAAAATACCCATTATCATAAGCATTTCATGTAATAACTTGTGAGGGAGCTTTTAGAGGTGGACGTCTGGTTCCTATCACCACCACTGTGAACAATTCTGCCTCAGTAAGTTTCTCTAGAACAGAGCGTTTCACACCAAAATGCTCTGTTTACATCTGAACGTTTTAATTATGCAGACATTTTAAAAACAACAGGTGGAATTCTCCTTTAATGATATGCAAAGTGTCCTGTAAGATCAGCACTGCTTCATAATCACTGTGGTTTTTACTGAGACATTCAAATCAAACACATCTTTTTTGTGAAGACATTTAACTGAACTCTGTCATCTTCTAAGAAAGATGTGATGGAATGAGATGGTAATTATGACACTGATGAAGCGCTGAAAAGCTGTTATTTGACCTGATCTCAGCATCTCACAACAGACATTACCGCAATTTATGAAAATACCAAAACATAAGTTGGCAAGCGAGTGCAGAACAGCTTAACAAGCAGTACAAGGATACAGTCCCTCCCCGGGAAAAGGATTTTGTGGCGAACCATTTCTGCCATTATGCAGCCCACAGCCCATATATCCACTAAACGCGTGTAGCAGAAGAGGAAGAAGAGAACAGACTTCATAAGCAGAGCATCCAGTCAGCTGCTGAGGTCATGATTCCACAACTCAACAAGCCGTTTAACCTCTTACGCTCGTGGGTGTATTTCGGTTTTTCCATCTGAATTTACATGCCCAAATCGTAAGGCAGATTATTCAGTAACTGCATGAAATAAATGTAAATTTTTGGTTTTTGGTTCCCCTCAAACGAACAGAAAATGTGTTTGATGATCATAAACATAATGCTATATGCTTACAATTTTAATGAAAATAATTTTTACAGAGCAGATCACTGAAGAGACGCCATCTGAGATCCAGTTTATGGCTCAGATTTGTGGAAAAATGGGTCGACTTTCAATAGAAAAAAAAAAAAGTGTGAGTTCATTTATTATAAAAAGTTTTAAAATGACAATCTATTTGACTGGAAAGAAGACAGTTACAGCTCTCATACGACCCCCACCTTTAGAATGTAGCTTAAAGTAGTAAAGAATATGACGAAGTGCGTTTTGGAACCACCGCTGGTTCCACAGAGTTAAAAAGGTTAAAAGAAGTACTCAGCGTTTTCAACCTAATCTGTATCTGCAGTAACTGTCACACTCTCGATTATCACTGAACGTAGTTTCATCACAGTTTACTGTACTGAGGAAAGGACTGAATACCCGCTGACTCAGAGCAACGCAGAATTTTTCAGAATAAACATTTACAGTATTTGATTATATAATGCAAATTTGAAACTACATTTATTACATGCTAACCTCAGGGGTCTCACACTCAAATTACCTGGGGGCCACCTGCCAGGTGGAGGAGCCGGTTAAAAAAAAAAAATGCAGGGAAGTAAAGTGTCTCTTTTTTTCCCCCGTTTTTGAAGTACACATTTATTATTAATTATATTAGATACACTAGTTTAAGTGCATCTTAGGCTGCGTTCACACAGCAGGTAAAAGTGGCCCAAATCTGATTTTCTCACCAAATCCAAGTTTTTGTCTGTTCAGATTATCTTTTAAATGTGATCTGTATCATCAGTCTGAACAGATCAGCTCCTAAACTGAGCCGCATGCGCTACAGATCAGAGGGTCACACAGCTTCACGGCTCATCCAGAGGTAAACAATCACGACCGCCAACGAACGCCAGTCGCTCCCGGAGGATCAGCTTCATCTTCACCAGCATCACAGGAGCCATCATGAAGCTTCACTGACTGACAGCTGGGCTCATCACCCAGAATGTGTTCGAGCCGTAAAAAGGGCGCGGTCACTTCTTTGGTTCGCGTCCTCGGATTCTTTAAACTTTGACGCTGCAGCCTCGTTCTCCTATGGCTGTGTTCAGTCGTTTCGTTCAAAGTCTCTTTGAACTCTGAGGGTTTTGGACGAGTTTCTTCTCATTTTTGCACGGAAACAGCAGCCCAGATGTTTATGAGTCTCAGCAGTGCAAAACTATGACGAATGTGGAGTTGGATTGACGTAAAAGTCGCATGAATCCCAGTCTGGCTGTTCAGGTTGAGTCCCATTGCGTATTGGATACGGTTCGTATTTCAGTACCACATATGAAAGCGTCTCAAATCAGGATAGAAAATATCAGATTGCGTGTTTATCTGTTCACACTGACACACAAACACACATCTGTGTCACATATGAAGAAAAAGATCGGCCACTTTTACCTGCTGTGTGAACAAAGCCCAAGTCAATTCCTCTGTCACCACAAGCCACTGGGCCATCACGGTCATCACATTTTAGCTGATGATTAATTACCATAGAAAAAACTGTGATTAACCACTTATTTGTGGTTCTTTCTTCACTGTATGCAACTCTTGAAGTGGAAGTCCAGCGCGGCCAAACTAGCTGATTAGCTACGTTGCTTCCTTGATGTTGATACTGATGACAGATGCAGGTCCAGCTCAAATAAACAAACAGGACTGACTGCTGTCCTCTAAGCATGTTACAGCACCAGTAAGGGCTGAGGTGCGTTTTGTTAGACGTGGGTCAATTAAGGAGTTTTCTGATTTCTTTTATTCATATATACAGTGGTGCTTTGCTGGTATCAGCTGTTTGCACTATTACTCTCCAATATCTCTCCATTAACAGACCTGTCCAGTCAGTCAGTCAGCCTCTCTCTGCCTCTGAGCAATGTTTGCCTGAGTTGCCACATGGGAGCCACCAGAGCAGCTAGAGTCACCACCAGAGTTTCAACCACCATGGAGCTTCACGCTGTACAAATCTGTGCAAACCTCACCCTCATGAACTGACCCTCCTGCTGCTGCTGCTGCTGCATAAACTCACACTATCCAATTAACCGTTGCTCCGCCTGTTTTTCCTGTTTTGTATTCTAATATTTTTTACTAAAGCTGTTTGCTATCCGGTGTGGTCCAGAGGAGGATGGGTTCCCCTTTTGAGTCTTGGTTCCTCTCAGTGGTTCTTCCTCTTGCTCTTAGGGAGTTTTTCCTTGCCACTGTTACCACTGGCGACGCTCGTGGGGGCTCAGACCCGGATTTTTCTGTAAAGCTGCTTTGTGACAACACCTGTTGTAAAAAGCGCCATATAAATAAACTTTGACTTGACTTGGTGCTAGGAAGTTTCTGAGCCTTTAGAATTTTCTATATTTCTGCATAAATTTGACGTAAAACTTATTCAGATTCACACAAGTCCTAACAGTAGATAAAGAGTGAATGAAAGTTCACACCAGACGCGAAAGCAGGAGCGGATGCTGTTTGTGTTGCGTTTTCACGTAATATACACGTCTGTATTGTCCGTTTATTACTCATATAAACTTAAGTAGTTGACATAAAGAGATCAACGATAAAACTGTGACTAGCTGCCTTGACTGTGCCTGGCTTTCTCACCAGGTGATGTCGCGTGATATAAACAGGAGGAGATGACTGTGTGTTCACAACATTGACCCACTCAAGGCATTTCAGTCAGCCTGTCCAAGAGTTAAAATAACTAATAAATAAACTGTAAATGTGATGGACTGGAACAAGTGGTCATCGAAGTGTTATCCAACACTATGAAATAATAATAAAAATAATAATAATAATAATAATAATAATAATAATAATATTCTGGTTACGTCTGCTTTCCTTAAGGTTCTCTGCATGATCCATGCATGATCAGGAGGCGGATCCTGTTAACTTCTATGATGATATTACCGCAATTTCTTCCCTCTGGGAAACTAGACCCATCTGTGAACGATTCACAGCTTAATTACAAATACAAATATTTGACTGAAGAATTCATCAGTATTTGTTTAAAAATGTGTCCTTCTAGGCCTGTGATGGTAACAGAGTCCATTGATTGGGTAATGTGCGGAAAAAACCATGATTAATGGTTAAACTGGGTTTTGAAGGGGGGTATTTTTTTTCCACTTGCTGTAGCGTTTCATCCCTTACAGCCTCTCAGTAAATGCTGTGCTTGTAATATACTGTCTTCTTTAATTTGGAAACCAAATCTGTAATTAATCTAATTAAAAAGAACAAAATTATGAACATCATATAAACTTTACCGTCTGAGAGTTTGTGGGGAAACGACCTGTCTATGTCGTGTAGGATATGTAGGATATCACCTTTTTCAATTGGCTGCAAATGAGTTTTTACCTTCACTGGGGGCTGTTACCATGTTAAAAGGGGAACTCCACCAATTTTTCAAAAGTTCTACATAACAACATGGTTAAGATGTAAACAGAGTCATTCAGAGTGGTTTAATAAGAAATACTGAGTTCTAAACAAACTTACAGAGTCAGAACTGTTCACAGTGGTGGTGATAGGAACCAGACGTCCACCTCTAAAAGCTCCCTCACAGAAAGTTCCTACATGAAATGGTTATGAATTCACTGCCTGATGTCTGAGACACTGTTTTATGATAGTTTGCTGATAAAGTCTTGGCCTAAAACGCACTATAAGGCAAAAAAAAATTTTTTAGGCTTATCATCACCAACACTACATATAAAAACTCTCGTGTAGGTTCACTGGTTGTTTTTTTAAATAGTAAATAAAATGTCTATATTTGTGTTGTACACATTGTGCCCCCTGGTTCCTATCACCACCACTGTAAAGAAACCTGAGTGTTTGCAGGTTTCTCTACAATGAAGCACTTCATATCAAATCACTCTGAATGACTTGTTTATAGAATTATGCAAAAACTTTTTTAAAAATAGGTGGAATTCCCCTTTTATCTGATTAACAGTCACTGGGCACAGGCCTATGTCCCCTAGAATGTTCATTAACTGAGACCAGCATCTGCCCAGTGGCTTCTATTACATGTTTTGAGTCAACAGGTCTTCTTTAACAACATAATCTACATTAATCTCGCAAAATGCTGCGGCAGATCTGCTTCCCCCTCAAGCCAAATTTGTGTTAAAATGATAAAAATGATAATCACGTCCCTCTGCATGTTCTCACGAGTCATCCTGGCTGTAGGATGGTAAGCGCTTAGAGGCAGGCGAACCCAAAGAGCAGGAGCCATGCATAGATGATTAAACCGACTCTGACGAGAAGCTCAGCTCAAACCACAGAGTCTGCAGAGGAGCCCTGGCTTCTAAAAGCACTGCCGCTGTCCCATAATGCATCAGCCAGCACACCCTTCCATCTCGCGCTTTGCTGGGGGGGTGCGAGGGGGTGCTTGTGGTGTGGGGAGGCTGTTTCTGGGCATGCTGCAATGCAGTGATGGGGCTGTGGCGTGGTGCCAAGCTGGCACACTCACCGTTGGCCTGGTAACCCATGCCCAGGATGACCTCGGGGGCACGGTAGTAGCGCGTCACCACGTAGGGGGTCATGAGGAGGCCCGTGGCGGCCGTTCGGGCCAAGCCGAAGTCCAGGATCTTCAGCGTGCAGTCTGATTTCACCACAATGTTGCTGGGCTTCAGGTCCTGGAGGGACAGAGAGGTGTTTTAGAGGTTTGAGGGACACTGCCCAAAAGTTTGAGGACACCAAGCTTCTCAAAATGCTCTGTGCTAGTTTGTAACAGCATAAAAGCTGTAACATTTTTCACTGCAGAACCTGTGAAGGAACAACTGACTGAAAGACCACAACCTTGTTGTGATGTCAGCACTCAAACCTTTCAGGTGTTTAAACCACCTTTAGACCAAAAGAGCTCCAATATGTGCTTTTATATCAGACATGCAAACTCCAGAGGTGTGGAACAGGTCCGGAAAGCTCAGAAATAAACCAACCCCACCCCTTCACACCTCATAAAATTTGGCAGATAATCACAATCATTATAGGCAAGGCAAGTTTATTTATAGAGCACCTCTAATACACTGCTGTCATTCAAAGTGCTTTACATATCGCTGTTGTTGCAAGAAAACCTCGTATCTCCAAAATGGTAACTTTACAGGAGAAGGAAAAAACATACTTCACTTTTAATGTAAGTCAATGGAACCAGAGTTTTTTCCAAGTCACTTTGGGTCGTTTCTTTTGGTCCAATCATCATGAAATTTACATACAATGTAAAGAGCAACTGGCATTTTCAAATTATGTCAAAAACTGAAAAACGAAAAAAAGGAGATGCAAGGTTTTCTTCTGACAGCAGCGAAATGAGAAAATATTTAAAAAGTAAAAGAAGAATAGAAATTAAAAACATGATTAAAACAGATTTTAATTATTAAAAATCTAATTAAAAATGTAAAATTAAATTAGGATAAGGTGCTGTTATTTTATAAAAGGAGAAAAATCTAAAAACTCTGTCCATCATCTGTGTTCTAATTAACAAAGCAATGAAATAAAAATTTTGGACCAAAACCGAAATTCAAAACACACTCGGCCAAAAAACCAAAACTGAAAACCGAAAGAAGGGCTTCTCTTACGTATCATTTGATTTAGCTTCCATATGCTTTTGCACAAATGTAGAAGAGAGACGATAATCTTCACGTTGGTAAAAAGAACATTAAAGGGAGTAAAATTATGAAAATATAATCCTTCATGGTTTTCCAAAGGCATCTACAGCTGAATTCCAGCAGCTCTCTGCTATTTCATTTTCTTTTTATTACTGTTTTGACACTTTATGGTCGACATATTTAATTTTGTTGTTTTTGGCTAAATTTCCTTTTTATTCTTTTTAAGCTGAAAACTGTGTCAGTTCTGTGCCCAAAAATGTTGGTGCGTCCCCACGTCTAACTGCTTAAATGCCCACACTGGCTCATAAATCTCCATTCGACACGACCCAGCAGCTCATAGCAGTTAGGACTGTTAGGACTGTTCACAGAAATCAACACAAAATGGTGCCAACTTCAGACATGAATTACGCTGCACACTCTTACAAAGGACGGTTCTTCAGTAAAGAAAATGGTTCTATACAGAATTAAAAACACTGAAAGAATTCTTTGCATGATTAAATGGTTCTTTTCACGGTAAAATGGTTCTTTGGGTTAATGGAGAACGTGCTGTAGATGGCTTTATATAGAACTTTTCTGAGTAGGATTCTATATAGCACCAAAAGAGTGCTTCTGTTGTTACGATGTCAAGCTTATATCAATAGAAGAACCCTTTTTAGTGTTATTTATGGAGCCCTTTTCCTTTTTTTTTTACATATATATATATATACATTTTTTACATATATATATATACATACTACATACATACACACACACACACACACATATATACAAAAAGTTCTTTTTTATGGTTTTATATAGAACCATTTTCTTTACTAAGGAACCCTTGAAGAACCATCGTTTTTAAGAGTGTAGCTAACTGGGATGCAAACAATAATAATTTATATATCGCTGTTGTCGGAAGAAAACCTCATATCTCCAAAATAATAACTTTACAGGAGAAGGAAAAACACTACTTCACTTTTAATGTAAGTCAGTGGAACCAGACTTTTTTCCAAGACATTTTGGGTCGTTTCTTTTGGTCCATTCATCATGAAATTTACATACAACATAAACAGGTAACAGGTATTTTACAAATTATGTCAAAAACTGGAAAACATCAAAAATGGAGATACGAGGTTTTGTTCCGACAGCAGCGATATATAAGCCTAATAACAGCCTCTGTCTGAAAACTATTGACGAAAGAAATAAGAATATGTGAATGTTAAAATTGCTGTAGCCAAGAAATAAAAGCATTTACTTCTGAATCTAAACAAGAAGCTGCTTCAAATCTTAGAGAACATGAGACTGACTTACTGAACCCATAGCAGGGCATGCTGTGGATTCAATAAGTAGTGGCTTTAGACAGAAAGGGAGTGTAAAAGATCAGTTTGGCAAGCTTTGACAATCCACATGAAAATAATTCAATGCAGCACTGAAACATTAACCATTCGTAATTATGTTAAACATCAAGGCTGCAGGAACTCACCCTGTGTATGATACCAGCAGCATGTAGGTGTTTGATGCCACAGAGCATTTGGTAGAGCAGATAGGACAATCTCTCATGGTCCAGCTCCATCTGAATCACCTGGCACAGGTTAGCATCCATCAGCTCCATCACCAGGTAACTGCAGGCGACGGCAGCAGACAGTCAGACACACACATGCACAAAATCCCGCACATACAAACAGGAGGAGGTTCAGAATTTGTTCTATATGAACAAAAAGGAAAAACGAACAAGAGCTCTCGCTACTGAGTCTGAGTGTAATCTACACATCACACATCTGTACAAACCAGTTAGAATTTTACTTTTTACTTTTTTAAGTTGATCCAATTAGAACTAACTGAGCATTAACATTTGCAGAAAACGTAATTCCTTAAAAATGATTTGCTAAGGGCTCCCGAGTGGCGCAACCGTCCAAGCGTTGGCCCTATCATCAGGAGATCGCGAGTTCGATCCCTGGTGATGCTACAGCCGTCCATAGCCGGGAGTCCGAGAGAGCACAATTGGCCTCGCTCTCTCTGGGTGGGTAGGATGGCCCCTCCTTCTCCCCCCATCACTCAGCGCGATGCTAGTCAGCGCAGGCGTCTGTTAGCTGACGTAGCAGATCTGGCGGTTGGCGCTTTCCTTCGAGCGCGTTCGGCTGTCCAGTGACGCTGCGTGAGCGGCAGTTCAAAAATAAGCGGTGGTTGGCTTCACAGGTCTCGGAGGAAGCCTGTGTTAGCCTTCACCCTCCTAGCGTTGATAGCATCGTGTGATTGGGGGAGTCCTAACTAGCGGGTGGAATTGGAGACGACTAAATTGGGGAGAAGAGCGGGTAAAAATGAAAAAAAAAAAAGATTTGCTGCATGTGTAAGTGTGCGATTTGGTCAGGGATGCTCAAACTTGACCACCTCCTTGTTTCTATGCTCATTGTCCATTTTATCAGCTCCACTTACTATATAGGTGCACTTTGTAGTTCTACAGTTACAGACTGTAGTCCATCTGTTTCTCTGATACTTTGTTAGCCCCCTTTTACCCTGTTCTTGAGTGGTCAGGACCCCCATGGACCCTCACAGAGCAGGTACTATTTGGGTGGTGGATCATTCTCAGCACTGCAGTAACACTGACATAGTGGTGGTGTGTTAGTGTGTGTTGTGCTGGTCTGAGTGGATCAGACACAGCAGTGCTGCTGGAGTTTTTAAACACCTCAGTGTCACTGCTGGACTGAGAATAGTCCACCAACCAAAAATATCCAGCCAACAGCGTCCTGTGGGCAGCGTCCTGTGACCACTGATGAAGGACTAGAGGATGACCAACACAAACTGTGCAGCAGCAGATGAGCTATTGTCTCTGACTTTGCATCTACAAGGTGGACTGACAAGGTAGGAGTGTCTAATAGAGTGGACAGTGAGTGGACACAGTGTTTAAAAACTCCAGCAGCACTGCAGAGAGAAACACAAAAAACGATCCTGCCATTCTAACATATCTAACCTCTCTATCGCTCCACTTGCCCTGGGACGAAAATTCGAGCTTTCTTTAGAGCGCCATCAATCACGCAGAGCTTTTAACAGCAGCCGCACATTAGCACTGCATAACTCTTCACTCCACACAGCAGTAATGAACGTACAAATCCATCAATTATCTCTTTAACTTCTGTCACACACATTCAGCCAAAGACAAATCTACATCCAGATTCTACCCGAGTGTGACTGGGTTCAGAAAAAGAGACACGTTTAACAGCCACATCATTCAGCACATCAACTCACACGTCCTGAAACTCCTCCAGCGTCTTCTGCGGCGTGAACACGTTTAATAAGCCGATGATCTGTGAAAAGAAGAGAGAGACTTTATTAAAGTGTCTGATGCCTCAGTGTTCCATGGGACAAAAGTACATGGACACCTGACCATCACACCTATATAAGCTTGCTGGACGTTAATATGGAGTTGGTCCCTCTTTGCAGCTCTAACAGCCTCCATTCTTCTGGGAAGCTTCTACAAGATGTTGGAGAGTCTGTGGGAATTTATGTCCATTCATCCAGAAGAGCATCTGTGAGGTCAGACACTGATGTTGGTCGAGAGGGTCTGGCTCACAATCTCCGTTCCAGTTCATCCCAAAGGTGTTCAGTGGGGTTGAGGTCAGGGCTCTGTGAGGGCCAGTCAACTTCTTCCACACCAAACTGGTCACTCCATGTCTTTACGGAGCTGCTTTGTGCTCAGGGGCTCAGTCATGCTGGAACAGGAAAGGCTCTTCCCCAAACTGCTGACACAAAGCTGGAAGCAGATAACTGTGTAAAATGTCTTTGTGCTGCAGCATCAACATCACCCTTCACTGGAACTGAGGAGCCCAAACCCTGAAAAACAGCCCAGCCCATCATCCCTCCCCCACCAAACTCTACTGTTGGCTCTGCATTCCGGTAGGTAGCGTTCTCCCGACATCCACCAAACCCAGATTCATCATCAGACTGACAGATAGAGAAGCTGATTCATCACTCCAGAGAACACGGTTCCACTGCTCCAGAGTCCAGTGGCGGCGCTTTACACCACTCCAGCCGACGCTTGGCATTGGGCATAGTGATCTTAGGCTTGTGTGCAGCTGCTCAGACATGGAAACCCATTTCATGAAGCTCCTGATGCTCAGATCTTGTGCTGGTGTTGCTTCCAGAGGTAGTCTGGAACTCTGCATGGTCTACCAATGTTGTTGCTCCTAAAATCTTCAATTTTACAGTAATAGCACTTACATTTGACGGGGCAGATCCAGCAGGGCAGAGATTTTAGGAACAGACTTGTAGCAGAGGTGGCATCCTATGACAGTACTGCGTTTAAAGTCACTGAGCTCTTCAGTGCGACCCTCTACTGCCAGTGTCTGTCCATGAAGACTGCACGGCTATGTGTTTTATTTTATACACCTGTTAGCAACAAGTGTGGCTTAAACACCTAAAATCAATCATTAGGAGGGTGTCCATATACTTTTGGCCATATAGTGTATCTTGTAGGAATCTGCTAAAGCGATTAGCTAGCCTGCTATCACGGCTCGTCTCCGTCTCTCAGCTCCACTGCTGAGACCACTGCACCAGTGTTTAGTCACTAAACGAGTGACTGCGGACGTTCAGCTTCTTCACCTGAACGTCGCTAAAAACTACAGCCAAACAAATTAACATCTAATTACCTGTGGCTAATGTTGTCTGCCATTTTGGAATGTTTTCTATAAGCCCCTCAACGTCTCAATGAATGCGTTTACTGCTTTGTTTGTTGCAGCAAAATATCACAGCGGACTGTGGAGGACATTTGCAGTCAGCTGAAATAAATGCGATCATCTCAAATAATCGCAATTAGGCAATTACGTAATAATTGTGAACAGCCATCCCTCGGCTATTATTACTATTTTAGTAATAAAACGTCATGTTTTTAAATGCGTTCCTCTCTGTGATGCTACATTCTGAGCAACCCAAGTCGGCTAAAAAGATAAACCACACCTTTATATTCATAATTTTGTTGTTTTGTCGTTAAGGTCATCACAATCATGGCTTTTAAACTGATGATTAATTGTCATAAGTAAATGGGTTCAATTTTCATGTTCATTGTTTGCAGCTATTAAAATACAAGTCTAAAGTAGCCAGATTGGCTGATTAGCCTTCTTACTTCCTAGCCATGTTTACCGGTTTGTACCGTCACATCAACACCGGGCACAAACTCACACAAACGTCTACAGTTACACAGAATTATATGCAGAGTCGAGCAAACTTACATACATTAACCATAAAACACTCTTTCTGCCTCTAACAAACAACGTTTCTCAGCACTGCCCTCTAAATATGTTTTCATAAGCGCGTTTTCATGTGATTCTTCCAAGAAAATTTCATGGTACAGGATATGTCACAATATTTATTTTTTTAAGACATCTGATTAGCTGAAAGAGAAAAAAAAGCCACAATGCTTTTGAAAAGCTTTGATGAACTATGAGCCCAGCGGTTAAAGATAAGTAAAAAAATAAAATTAAGTGATTTAAGAAGGAAACACAAGGAAAAAAATCAAGAAATCTGTTATAAAATTATATAAGATAACGGCATAATGGCCTGATGTCCAGCCATTTGATTCCTAGGGGTGGGCGATATAACAATATATCATGTACGTATTTCGTTTTTCATACCATCATATGCTCAGAAAAGCATACTGTGATGTAATTTATGTTAACAGTACATAATAGTAGAGGTGGGCGATATGGCAAAAATATAATATTGTGATACTTCAAGAAAATTTCATGGTACAGGATATATGTCACAATATTTATTTTTATAGACATCTGATTAGCTGAAAGAGAAAAAAAAGCCACAATGCATTTAAAAAGGTTTGATAAACTGCGAGCCCAGCGGTTAAAGATAAAAAAATAAGTGGTTTCACGGAAACACAAGGAAAAAAAAACCTGTAATCTGTAAAAGTAACCTGTAAAAAATAATTTATTTATATAAGATAACGGCATAATGGCCCGATGTCCAGCGATTTGTTTCTAGAGGTGGGTGATATAACAATATATCATATACATATTTCGTTTTTAATACCATCATATGCTCAGAAAAGCATATTGTGATGTAATTTACAGTACATAATCGTAGAGGTGGGTGATATGGCAGAACTATTGCAATACCTTTCATGATATGATATGATATGTCAGATGGAACTGAAAAAAAGAGCCAGTAGACCTATATTTAAAAATTACTATCAAAAACTGAACACAAGCACTAAATCTAGTTAAATGGGACTAATTTTGCTCTCTTTCTAGTGAAACATGCAGTTGGTCAGTGTCTACAAGTACTGACGATATACGATATAGCATAATATTATATAGTAAGCATATTGTTTTGTATTTTGACATAATTTATCACAATAACGATATCTACTGTCATTTTGCTCAGTGGTAGGACCATGATGTCTCAGTGAAAATATTTCCTGCTTTCTTTTATTTACATTTATTTGCCTCAACGTTTATTGCAGCATAATATGACTGTGCAATCTAACAACTGTGGAGAAAAACTGCTGTCAGCTTAAACTGCGTTCATTTTGCAATCATGTTACGAAATCATTTTTGCCTATTTGTCATTGTTTTTTTTTCCTCTTCACATCAGTTAACCGGGCATCCGTTCGTGAACCCTTATGGACACTCGAATCTAAAAATCACCACACGTGCGTCACTGTGTGCGTGTGTGAGAGGTAAAAACACGGCTTACATTCTTGTGGTTGACGCACTTCATGAGCACCAGCTCTCTGTAGGCCCTCTTAGCGTGCGTCTGGTTCTGAAAGGGTCGGCTGAGTTTCTTAATCGCAACATTCCTCTCCAAGATGTGGTCATACGCCGAGCTAGAACACAGCAAAGAAAGTGACCCCATGTGACCTCAATCCATGACTTTTAGAAAAATACATCACTCACCGGGCACTTTATTAGAAACACCTCCTTGTTTCTACACTCAGTGTCCACTTTATCAGCTCCACTGACCATTTAGTTTCACTCTGTAGTTCTACAGTTACAGACTGTAGTCCATCTGTTTCTCTGATACTTTGTTACTCTGTTCTTCAGTGGTCAGGACCCCCATGGATCCTCACAGAGCAGGTACTATTTGGGTCATGGGTCATTCTCAGCACTGCAGTGACACTGATGTGGTGGTGGTGTGTTAGTGTGTGTTGTGCTGGTCTGAGTGGATCAGACAGAGCTTTTTAACACCTCAGCTTGAGAACCAGCCAGCAGCAACCTGTGGGCAGCGTCCTGTGACCACTGATGAAGGACTAGAGGATGACCCACACAAACTGTGCAGCAGCAGATGAGCTATCGTCTCTGACTTTACATCTACATGGTGGACTGACAAGGTAGGAGTGTCTAATAGAGTGGACAGTGAGTGGACACAGTGTTTAAAAACTCCAGCAGCACTGCTGTGTCTGATCCACTCGTACCAGCGCAACACACACTCAGTGTTACTGCAGTGCTGAGAATGACCCACCTGCTCTGTTGGGGTCCTGTGGGGGTCCTGACCACTGAAGAACAGGGTAACAAAGTATGCAGAGAAACAGATGGACTACAGTCTGTAACTGTAGAACTACAGAGTGACACTATATGGTCAGTGGAGCTGAAAAGATGGACAGTGAGTGTCGAAGCAAGGAGTATGAAGATAAATCAAAATAGTAGAAATAAATGAACAGAAATTTTGGAAATCAGCATGATATCAATAATAAAGTTGAATGCAAAAATTTGGGTGCACCTGGCGAACTTATGTTTTCACCGATTTTCTAAGTGAAAATAAGTTAACAGGTTCTCTACAGTGAACACGCTTCTGACCACTTCAATGCACCATTAAAATACCTATTTGCTGAATCTGACATATTGGAGGAAAAAAACCATACTATCTGGATGGTCCACTGTAGATTCTTTGTGAATGCTGTGTGAAAAAGTGTGAAAGAATTTATTAAATCTAACCCTAAACCTAAACCTAAACCTCACCTTAACCTCAAGGTAAAACCTACACCTATTCCTAACCCAAACTCGAACCCTAATGTTGTTGATAATCAACTGAACATCACCAGAAAGTCTGTTAATGATCTAAGCCTCTGTGGAGCATCTGTAGGGGACCATCCAAATAAAGTGTGACCACACAGTGTGGTCTGTGCATAAGTTATGGCATATGTTAATATTTTAGTTGTGCTACATTATTTTTCTCAAAAAATCGACAAAACCTGTCATCTGACTCATGGTGTTCAAACCTTCGCTTACAACCGTACGCAAAAGTTCACTGAGTGAAAATGACTGTGATTTCATGAGCTTACCACACAATGCCTTGTGCTCCAGAGCCAATAGGTCTTAAATTCTGATAGCGCTTCAGAACAGTGAACGTTGAATCTCCTACGTCTATACTGTAATACTCTTTCTCACGCTTATTCCTGTTCATGGTGATATTCGGGACGATTGCGTCTTCAGCATTCAAATGGGACTCGGGACGCAAGATCTGAAAGAGAGGAGAGACACGTTAGCTTTACTGCTGCCGTTCAGTGGAGCCTCCACCAAGTCATGAGGGCTTGAAGGCTACTTAGTCTCCATGACTAATCTTCATCATCTCATCATGAACTCCAGATAAGAAAACAGCATCACACAAACATCCTAACTGGACTAAACCTCCTAAATCCTGTCCTAACTTTAGGATGAACCCCAACAGGGTCCTCACTTCTGTTTAAGGTCCGTTTCTATGGTTTTTAGGCAGCTGAGTCAGCAGCATAGTTCACTACCAGCATAATGAGCTCCATTTATTTCTACTGTAAAACGCTGCTTTCACTGTGAGATGATTTTCTTTTCTAACTCTGCGTTTTAAAGATCTCAGACGCTGCAGACTCGATCTCCACCGCCCCTCTGATCACCTTCGTGTGTTAATGTTGATGATGAAATATTACAGTGATGGTGGTGAATAATGAGGAGACGGAGCTGAACGTGTGTCTGTTTATTAGGAGGAGTAACGTTAGCGCGCTCGGCTAAAGCGTTTGGGAAATGGAGACTGAAACTGGAGAGCGGGGACGCTCTGATAAACAGCAGGGGGCGCTCTTACAGTATTCACAGCTTACAGTTTATCACACTTTAGTTCTGTTTTGTCCTTTTTTACATCAGTAGCAGCAGCTGTGTGTGTATGGTCAGTTTCTAGGTAACAGACATGACAGTCGTTTTTCGCCGATATGGATCAATATATCTAATGTCCTGCTTTCTTATCGTCCAGGTTTCACATCCATAAAGAACCACAGAGAAGATCAACCCGTGTTGTATTTCTTAACTGCTGGACAATTTTTTGTTGGTAATCATCCAAAACGATATGATCTGTCGATCACTTCTACATCTTCACTATTACTGGCATTAAAGCTGGAGGTCTTTCCTGTTTTCAAACCCTTTGTCTCCTTCATATAGAAGTACTGTGTTTTCCAGAGTCTACTGAGGATTTCAGACATAAACGGCTTAAAATCTACATGATACTGATTAATTATTATGGGGTGAAACTTTGCAAATGATGTCAAAACTGTTACAAAATCTATGACAAATATTTCACCGACGCACTCACACTTACATCTAGAGCTGGGAAATATGACCATATTTATCGTTACTGTAAAAATTATTTCACAATATACAGAAGTCAGTTCCAGCCACGCGAGCTGATTGGTTGAGAAGCGTTCTAACTGTGCTGTTATTTCGCCATAATGTCACATTTTTTTCACAAACGCCGTATCACTCCGCCTGGCTGGAACAAAACAACATTAATACTGATCTGGCAAAAAATGACAAAACTGAGCTGAACTTGATATTGCGGCAGTTTTATGGCTCAGTCTGATTTGGTCAGACTCTGAAGATCAGAGTACACGTTTGGCGAATGGTGTTGGGTTCATTTCTGGCTGATTCCAGGTTGTTCAGCTGTTCTTCTGTCTCAGCTGCCGACTGAAATGCTGCTCAGTGGTGATGACAGTTTGGGAACTTTAGTGTAAGGAGCTGGAGAACGAACTGCCGGCTGTGCAGCGAGTGGGCGGAGCTCGTTACTCTGACGTAGCAACGAGCTGCTCGTTAAGGAACTATAATTTGGTACATTTAGAGTGAACTGTTATGAAACGGGCCTGTTAGTGCAGGTCTGGCTCTGTGACTGGATGAAGGCTTTAGTCAAAGACCTGGAAAGCTTTTCTTAGACGTAACAGACATGACAGTCGTTTTTCGCCGATATGGATGGTGTTTCTCCAAAATATTCTGTTTTCTGTTTGGGTCTTCAGGCTTATTAACAGCTCGTTCATGACTCCACTGACTGTCTCCATCCATCTTGTTGGTCGTCCTCTTCCTCTGTAACTTCAACTCCTCCCAGCATCGTTGTTTTTCCCAATGAACTCATTCTTCTAATAACACACTGTCTGTCCGGTATCTGGACGCTCCTTCTAATGAGTGAATTCAGCTACTTTAAGGTCACTCACTGCTGACACAGCTTGTTTAATCTCCACAGAAAAGCACCGATCAATAAAACTGGGACTCTCTGGAGCAGCTGCACATGAGCCTCAATTTTCTGTTGATCAATATTATTTTATTCCATTTTACTTTATGAACATTTTACTGTTTTATCATAACTTTCAGTTCTATTTTATAACTGTGCGTTTCTATTACTTGTATTATCTTATTAATTATCTTGTATTATCTTCAGTCCCAATTTGTAATGTTGTCTTATCAAAGTGGCTGTGAATTAGTCTCTAAATCTATTTTAATATTGTACGTTTGATCATATGTTTTGTCAATCACTTGTAAAGCACTTCGAATTGTGGTTCGATTTGTTTGAAAGGTGCTATATAAATAACCATGCCATGTAAATAACCACGTAGAGGAGGGCGATACAGCGAAAATATAATACCACACTACTTCACGAAATTTTCCCAAAACACAAAATCATAATATTTTTTTTTCTGAAATCTGAAATGTGGGAACAGGAACAACAGCAGTGCCAGCTAAAAAAAATAAAACAAAGCAAACACATAAACGTTATATATGAATATAAATGATTTTTTATTTAATGTTTCACTCACTGCACTAAATCCAATTAAACAGGCTTAATTATGCTCTCTTCGTAACGAAGCACGTGGCTGTTTAGTGTTCTGGAAGTGCTGATGGTATATTCAGAAAAGCATACCATGACATATTGTGATATAATGTATCACAATAATGATAAATATTACTATATTGGCCCAGGCTTAGTATGAAGCCCCCCAGCATTGGGCTGTGGAGCAGTGGAACTGTGTTCTCTGGAGTGATGGAGCTCCATCCAATACCTTTGGGATGAGTTGGAGTGATCCCAGAACTGACCATCCAACATCAGTACCTGACCTCACTAATGCTCAATCAAATCCTCACAGCTATGTGCAACATCTAGTCTAAAGCCTTCCCAGAAGAGTAGAGGCTGTTACTGCAGCACAGACTCACTATTAACACCTTCATTTCAGGAGAAACTCTGGAGTCCACAGACTTCTGGAGAAACACTGTTTGTCCAAAATAAGAACTTCAGTTTGGTTATCTGGGTTTTAACTGAGAGGTGAGGCTTCTTCTGGTCAAAGATCCATTAGTTTGTTCTCTGTCCAAGGTTCTCCCAAAAGTCCTCACCAACACCAAAATTCAAAGGGATCAATATATTCAATGTCCTGCTTTCTTATCGTCCAGGTTTCACACCCATAAAGAACCACAGAGAAGATCAACCCGTGTCGTATTTCTTAACTGCTGGACAATTTTTTGTTGATAATCATCCAAAACGATATGATCTGTTGATCACTTCAACATCTTCACTATTACTGGCATTAAAGTTGGAGGTCTTTCCTGTTTTCAAACCCTTTGTCTCCTTCATATAGAAGCACTGTGTTTTCCAGAGTCTACTGAGGATTTCAGACGTAAACGGCTTAAAATCTACATGATACTGATTAATTATTATGGGGTGAAACTTTGCAAATGATGTCAAAACTGTTACAAAATCTATGACAAATATTTCACCGACTGCACTCACACTTACATCTAGAGCTGGGAAATATGACCATATTTATCGTTACTGTAAAAATTATTTCACAATATACAGAAGTCAGTTCCGGCCACACGAGCTGATTGGTTGAGAAGCGTTCTAACTGTGCTGTTATTTCGCCATAATGTCACGTTTTTTTCACAAACGCCGTATCACTCCGCCTGGCTGGAACAAAACAACATTAATACTGATCTGGCAAAAACTGACAAAACTGAGCTGAACCTGATATTGCAGCAGTTTTATGGCGCAGTCTGATTTGGTCAGACTCTGAAGATCAGACTACACGTTTGGCGAATGGTGTTGGGTTCATTTCTGGCTGATTCCAGGTTGTTCAGCTGTTCTTCTGTCACAGCTGCCGACTGAAATGCTGCTGAGTGGTGATGACAGTTTGGGAATTTAGTGTAAGGAGCTGGAGAACGAACTGCTGGCTGTGCAGCGAGTGGGCGGAGCTCGTTACTCTGACGCAGCAACAAGCTGCTCGTTAAGGAACTATAATTTGGTGAAGGAACTGCGAACATTAAAACATTAAACGCCGCGTTCACGGCCCAGTTTATTAATTTATTACTTTATTTGTTTAACTGTTGTATTAAAGCAGTAGAACACTCGAGGAGTGTGTTATCGCCAATAACATCACGGCTGTGATGATCTACGGCGACCAAATCACAGCCGTGATGTTATTTCGCGGTAACACACTCCCTCTGTGTTCTACTGCTTAAATATGTCTTTCTGAGTATATTGTGGATTTCATCAGCACTTCAAAGACTTCAACTGCATGATTACATTATAAAGAGAGCTTGAACGGTCGTGTTTAATTGGATTTAGTGCTGCACTGTGTGTGAAATACTGAATACGAATGACTGAATTTTAAAATGTGGAACTATTTTGTCTTTTCCAACCAATCAGATCTCAGAAAAAGCAAAATATTGTCACATATTGTGAAAATTATTTTAAGTATTGCGATTTCATTTCTGCCACATCGCCCAGCTCTACTTACACCCTTCCCTCTGATCCTTCTCTCTCTTTCCATGCAAAGAGATACTTGTAAAAAGCATCAAGTTAAAAGCCTGGAGGTCTCACATGGGATGTGGAGTCTAAGAAAAGCTTTCCAGGTCTTTGACTCAAGCCTTCATCCAGTCACAGAGCCAGACCTGCACTAACAGGCCCGTTTCATAACAGTTCACTCTAAATGTACTCCAGGGCATCAGAAACGACTGCCAAAATGAAACCTATCAGTAAAGAACTCGAGAGCTTTAATAAACAGGGCTGAATGATTTGTGGAAAACATCTAACTGCGATTTGTTCAACTAATACTGCGCCAATAGAATAGCAGAACCCTTCTGTTCATATGGTTCTATATAGCACCTTTTGGTGCCATACAGAACCATATACCATACACCATACAGGGTCTCTGAGTGTTGATGGTTCTATATAGAATGAATTTCTTTACTAAAGAACCTTTTTTTTTTTTTAGGAACCTGAAAATTCCTCTCTTAAACTGATTTTGCTACAAAAAGCTTAATCTTCAGCTCTAATAATAAAAATATGAATCACATCTTTCAGAATATGAAAATAAAAACTGGCAACATAAACACTAAACAGAATCACACAGAAAAGACTTCAGTTTATAGATTTTCTGTGATTGAAGAAGAAAGAAAAGAAAAATGAAGGAAAAAAAAGGAGGAGGAGAAAAAGAAGATAGAGAAGAAGAAGAAAGAATATAAAAGGAGGAGAAGAAGAAGTAGAAGAAATAAAAAAGGAGGAGGAGGAGGAGAAAGAAAAAAAGGAGGAGGAAGAAAAGAACAACAAAGAAAAGGAGAAGAAGAAGAAGAAAAGGAGAAGAAGAAGGAGAAGGAGGAGAAGAAGAGAAAGGAGAAGAAGGAAGAGGAGGAGGAGAAGGAGGAGAAGAAGGCAGAGGAGGAGGAGGAGGAGAAGAGGAGGAGAAGGAGGAGGAAGAGGAGGAGAAGGAGGAGAAGAAGAAGGAGGAGAAGGCGGAGGAGGAGGAGAAGAAGGCGACTGAAGGGCTGAGTTTTACTGTAACTCTGGGTTGTTAATATTGATGAGCGGTAAAAGGAGCAGCAGGTTCGGAGGCTCTGCGTCTCTATGACGCGTAAATTCAGGCGCATTAACATTATTTACCTCACGTCTATGAGGCAACGGCATTTCAACACCATACGGAGTTAATATGGAAATAAGTATGCAAAGTTAATAAGTGAAGACTGATCAGCTGAACTGCAGCGTCTGTGCTGATCACGGTCAGTGATGACGGCGTCAGTGAGCAGCTCACCTTCACAATGCAGCCACTCAGCTGCAGCACTGTCTGCCCTGCAGTGTCCATAATAAGAGCTTAACGCAAGATAATGAAGACAGTACAGCTCATCTAACATCTCTCTCCCCTCATTCCAGCTTCCATTCTCTTCAGGAGACTCACTTTCAGCTCCTCAAAGAATCTGCAGACACACCTCCAAAGTTCAGTCTTAGAAGCTGGTTGATGATTTTCTGAAGTAATCAAACACATTCAGTGATGTTGAGGTCTGGACTCTGGGGTGGTCAGTCCATCGTTCAGCTTCTTTGTTTGATGTGTCCGTCTCCTTTTCTCAGTGAGGTTCTTCTTGATCAGCTACACATCCTTTCAGACCCACAGCGCTGAGTCGTCTTCTCACAGTGGAAGGATGGACAGAAACACCTGTGGATGTTTTCAGATCTGAACCAGCTTGAGTTTCTCCTCTCTCTCAGAGATGAAAGCTTTAAGTGCTGTTTATCTGATGGGGGCAGTTTTGGGGTCGACCAGCTCTTCCAGGTGGTTGTTAGGAGACACATTTTCTCTGGAGCTTTTAATCAGTTTTTGGAAACTCCTGTTTTTTTTCACTTTGACTTTCTTTTTCATTATATAAGTGGATTATCTTACATCTAATCTCCTCACAGATACCTCCTGAAAATGAATAATGTATACATAATGGCTGTTTTGACTGGACATTAAATAAATAAATAAATTAACGATGGGTCTCTGATGTTTACACAGTGTTGTATATTATAAAAATCATTCTTTTATGTAAGAATTTCACATTTGGATGTAATTAATAAAATGCTAATGATACATACATGCAAATGTAAACATATTGTGGAGCAAAACAGGCAGATTTTCAGGATGCAACCTTAAGCCAGCATCACAAATAACAGGCAGAAAGGAAAATTAATATAATTTAATACAGAAAATGCACATATTGACATCTTGACAAAGTAAAGGTCCATGTCAATACAGAAAATGTGCATTTTAACAAAGAATAACACGTTTAAACTAGTTTATCAACACCAATATCGCAACAACTGGCCAGGTTTCATCAGTGAGATTCATAAAAACAAAAAAAGGATGAATTTAAAAGGGAATTTGACCGATTTGTCAATATTTTGGTATAATTATACTGTTAAGGAATGGTTTGGCAAAAAATTAATTCAACACAGTTTACCTGAGAAAGGTTTTGGGGATGTATTTGCAGAAAAGATCTGGGTGACTATTGACATCTACTGTTTTTTTTTAGCCTCATAGCTCCAGCGCTAAACTAAAGAAGCAAAATTTGGGCACCAAACGTCTTGGCTGATCAACTAAATCCAGGGTAGGTGGAAAATCGTGTAAATTTGATTATTTCGGCAGCCGGACAATACCTTTAAGATGTAAATAAGCATTATATCTCTCACTGTAATGTTAGCGCGGGTTGATCTAATTCTTATGTGTACATTTCAAGAAATTTTAACAACACACAATATTTATTTTTTCACATATCTGATCCGTTTCAACAGAGAAAAAAAGAACCAGCTGTGCTACATTTTAAAAAATACGATCAAAACTGTGCTCACAATGACTTCTATAAAATATTTGGCTTACTGTGACGCATTAACTCCTGTTAAAGGGGACTAATATTGCTCTCATGCATGCATATATAAGAATCTGCAGACATAAAAATACTGTGTATTGGTATTATATAGAATTCTGGATATCACGACGTCTGGTTCCTATCACCACCACAGTAAAGACATCAGTAGGTGTCTCCACCATGTAGTTCTACTTCAAACCATTCTGAACGGCTACACAGCTGAACTGTACTGTTTCAGACTGTCATTATGCAGGAATTGTGAAAATTGGGTGGAACGTCCCTTTAAACGTTCGCCCCCTTAAAGGGACAGTGCAGTACTCGCCTCATATTAGGCTGCTTTAAAGCGTAAACGTAAAAATACGACAGGTAAGAAATGTAACGGGACTACAGGTGTCATTCAGAAAGGTGGTAAAATAATAACACACCCCCTCCTACGAAGCTAGAACCAGCTTCTCATTCGAATTTCCCGTTCCACCTTAAATGGAGCAGCAGTTACACTCTGGCGCCTGCACCGTTTAAGGTGGAACGGGAAATTCGAATGAGCAGCTGGCGAATAGGAAGCCGACTTCTTCAGCCTCGTCTTCCTCGCATTCCCAGCACGTTTTAGCCCCGATCAGAGAGCTTCAGGCTGCGGGATTCACCCGATTTATAGTGAAATAATTTTAATATCATTATCGTTCCTACACCCTCCCCCACGGCCAACAACAACAAAGCCCACGGAACAGGGCAACCCGGCCTTCACTCACCCCCTAGAAGAGGTTCCAGAAGCTTCCACACCCACAGAAACGGGTTCTGTCTCCTCTGTGCAGAACAGCGACGGAACAGTGTAAATATTCCGGTTATTTTTCTGTCCTCTCGGAGCCTCAGCCCGCCGCCTCTCCTTCCCCTGCCAGGCCAGGAGCGCACACTGGGGTACTACGTCACCGCATTTCTGCGCTCCAGCATACGTAGGCAGTTTCTGCGCTCTTTGCTCTAATTCCTTTTTCGCTTGTGTTTTTTGTTTGTTTGTTTGTTTGTTTGTTGTTTTTTTGTTTTTGGGTGTTTTTGTTTATTGTTTTGTTTTATATAGTAATATATAGTAACTTGTGGTCTCAATATATTAATTTGTGGCCCCAATATACTAACTTGTGGTCTCAATATATTAATTTGTGGCCTAAATATAGAACGTGTGTCCTCAATATAGTAGCTCGTGGTCTCAATATATTAATTTGTGGCCTAAATATAGAACGTGTGTCCTCAATATAGTAGCTCGTGGTCTCAATATATTAATTTGTGGCCTCAATATAGTAACTTGTGTCCTCAATATAATAGTTTGTGGTCTCAATATATTAATTTGTGGCTTCAATATAGAACTTGTGTCCTCAATATAGTAACTCGTGGTCTCAATATATTAATTTGTGGCCTCAATATAGAACTTGTGGCCTCAATATAGTAACTCGTGGTCTCAATATATTAATTGGTGGCCTAAATATAGTAACTTGTGTCCTCAATATAGTAACTTGTGGTCTCAATATATTAATTTGTGGCCATAATATAGAATGTGTGGCCTCAATATAGTAACTCGTGGTCCCAATATATTAATTTGTGGCCATAATATAGAACTTGTGGCCTCAATATAGTAACTCGTGGTCTCAATATATTAATATGTGGGCTAAATATAGTAACTTGTGGCCTCAATATAGTAACTTGTGTCCTCAATATAGTAACTTGTGGTCTCAATAAATTAATTTGTGGCCTCAATATAGAACTTGTGGCCTCAATATAGTAACTCGTGGTTTCAATATATTAATTTGTGGCCTCAATATAGAACTTGTGGCCTCAATATAGTAACTCATGGTCTCAATATATTAATTGGTGGCCTAAATATAGTAACTTGTGTCCTCAATATAGTAACTTGTGGTCTCAGTATAGTAACTTGTGTCCTCAATATAGTAACTCGTGGTCTCAATATATTAATTTGTGGCCATAATATAGAACGCGTGGACTCAATATAGTAACTCGTGATCTCAGTATATTAATTTGTGGCCTAAATATAGTAACTTGTGTCCTCAATATAATAGCTCGTGGTCTCAATAAATTAATTTGTGGCCTCAATATAGAACTTGTGGCCTCAGTATAGTAACTCGTGGTCTCAATATATTAATTTGTGGGCTAAATATGGTAACTTGTGGTCTCAATATATTAATTTGTGGCCACAATATAGAACTTGTGGCCTCAATATAGTAACTCGTGGTCTCAATATATTAATTTGTGGCCTAAATATAGAACTTGTGTCCTCAATATAGTAACTCGTGGTCTCAATATATTAATTTGTGGCCTAAATATAGAACTTGTGGCCTCAATATAGTAACTTGTGGTCTCAATGAATTAATTTGTGGCCTCAATATAGAACTTGTGGCCTCAATATAGTAACTTGTGGTCTCAATATATTAATTTGTGGCCTAATATAGTAACTTGTGTCCTCAATATAGTAACTCGTGGTCTCAATATATTAATTTGTGGCCTCAATATAGTAACTCGTGGTCTCAATATATTAATTTGTGGCCTAAATATAGTAACTTGTGTCCTCAATATAGTAACTTGTGTCCTCAATGTAGTAACTTGTGGTCTCAGTATAGTAACTTGTGTCCTCAATGTAGTAACTTGTGGTCTCAGTATAGTAACTTGTGTCCTCAATATAGTAACTCATGGTCTCAATATATTAATTTGTGGCCTAAATATAGTAACTTGTGTCCTCAATATAGTAACTTGTGGCCTCAATATAGTAACTCATGGTCTCAATATATTAATTTGTGGCTTCAATATAGAACTTGTGTCCTCAATATAGTAACTTGTGGCCTCAATAAATTAATTTGTGTCCTCAATATAGAACTTGTGGCCTCAATATAGTAACTCATGGTCTCAATATATTAATTTGTGGGCTAAATATAGTAACTTGTGTCCTCAATATAGTAACTTGTGGTCTCAATATATTAATTTGTGGCCTAAATATAGAACTTGTGGCCTCAATATAGTAACTTGTGGTCTCAGTATATTAATTTATGGAATCCTATTTTAGCTTTAGGTTTATTTATTTATTTATGTATTTGTTTGTTTGTTTGTTTGTTTGACTAGAGCTACAGTTTTTTAAATTTGCTGTGAGAAAACAGAACCAACCTTTTTATGTCATAGGAAGGTGTGCAGAACTATTGGAGCCATTTGTTTTTTGTTTTGAGTGGGAAAATTTGAACATGAAGCTGGCAAATAAGAAGCTGACTTCAGCTTTGTGTAAGAAGGTCTAACGTTAATCTATTATGAATATCTACCCAGATTAATGCTATAACTTACCCAGCTACAAAGCATCAACCATCATTGTAAATAAATAACTACTACATAAAGTTAAGACCCTCTGAAAAGACTATTAAATGAAATAAGCTTCATATAAAACCAGAGGAAAAACAATCACATCAACAGGTTCTCTGTGCCTCATTAACCACACGGCCATATCTACACAAACATCACACAGACAATACACATCACACAGACATGAGTGTGGATCACTGCGTTCTCTCCGTTATATAATCCTGTCCCACTTTCTGAGTGTGATATTCCTGAAATAGTGTAATTTTGGACAGTATGTTTCTTAAACTGCCGCTCTGTAATGGTACTGAATGCTGTCCAGCAGCGATGTTGACCGCCACAAAATGGCGGCTCCATTGATGTGCCTGGCTGGACCCAAAGCAGCATCTAGGTATGTATATCTATGGTTGGGACGTGACAATGTTTAACAATGTTGAGTTGATTCCTTTATTTATTCACTTATTTATCACCGAAGAATAAAATGAGTGATAAGGTCTGTATGAGATCTACTCAGATGAGATCTGCTCTACACCAGTGAAAGGTCTTAATGTCTGTTTTGGTGCCGTGGTGCTCTGAGGCCGCTGTGATGCTCCACATGGCTTTTCTGACCTAATAAATAAATCAGGATGCATGTAGAGCTGCTGTAAAGGCAGCAGGAATTTCTACAGTATGGAGCTGGTTTTTCCATTATCAAATAAATTGATCCAACCAGATGGTTATTATATTACAAACGTCCTCCAAACAGTGCGACCTAGAACGGATGTTCCTGAGGTGTAGGCAGCAGGAAGGCTTCAACAAGCTGCATCTGACAGATATACAGACTGAACAAGAAAAAGTAATGTTTTCATTGCAATTTGATCATTTCTCATAAAATGAGAAGTTTCATAAGAAATGGTCAAACTGAGATGAGCACATTAATTTCTCTTAAAAATATGTAAAATAATAATAATAATAATAATAATAATAATAAATGTAACCCTGTTGGACCAAAGGGGGAAAATAGTATTAAGAAATTTGGGTGATGTAGCCAAACCCTCTGACTCATTCCCTTTTCAGATTTGAACTGAAGCCCTAAGAGCAGCTACAGTAAAGGGAAATTGAAATATTCCAGTGTAGGCATAAATGGTTTAAAAGCTCCAGAGAAAACATGCCTCCTAACAACCACCTGGAAGAGCTGGTCGACCCCAAAACTGCCCCCATCAGATAAACAGCACTTAAAGATTTCATCTCTGAGAGAGAGGAGAAAATCAAGCTGATCAGATCTGAAAACATCCACAGGTGTTTCTGTCCATCCTTCCACTGTGAGAAGACGACTCAGCGCTGTGGGTCTGAAAGGATGTGTAGCTGATCAAGAAGAACCTCACTGAGAAAAGGAGACGGACACATCAAACAAAGAAGCTGAACGATGGACTGACCACCCCAGAGTCCAGACCTCAACACCACTGAATGTGTTTGATTACTTCAGAAAATCATCAACCAGCTTCTAAGACTGAACTTCGGAGGGTTTTTTTCTCCTGATGCTGAAAAATGTAACACCTGACGTACTTAAGGTGTCACTCCCCTTTCCCATGCGACCAGATTAGCCGGCTCAGCGGCCTCCCCGATTGGCTGCGCAGTGACTTGGCACATCGCTCTGTTAATCCAATTGAGTTCTTATGGCCGACCTCTAAGAATAGGACAGATGAAGGGAAGACGTAGAATTGATGAGCTGCATGGTTTCTTGAATAAGACTGAAGAACCAGGCAATGAAGGAAACACACCGAGGCCTACAGAGCGACCCAGAGTAGAAGACCTGGCAACGCGGCCTTGTTTTTGAGGAATGCTGCTGTTAGAATGCAGGTGAGGCGAGCGCAGCAGTATGCTTGAGAGGATTAACGCTGAACCTCAGACTCTCAGGAGAACCCGCAGAGGAGAACCGCTCACTCGGATGTGAAAAGGTAATAACTTTTCCTCTGTAACCTCCTCTGAGACACGGCAGGGCCATAAGATCAGAGACTGTGAGGAGAATCTGTGACGCTGTAATAGATTTCAGTGCAGTTTTCCGGCAGACTTAATTATTAATTATTACTCAATAAATATGCGCATAATTACATAATTATGTTCATGAAATAAACTCACCTTTGATGTGTAACATTACCTCATTCTATCATTGGTGGCAAACACTGTCGGACAGCTTTGAAGCCATGGAAACGATTTCTTCTGCTTTTCCTTGTTCTATTCCTACATTGTGCCCAAAGTTTTAAAAAGTACAAGAAATTTGGCTACAGATTTTATTTCTGCTGTACAAAAATAGCTCACATGTGGCACCAGGCCACTTTGTGGCACTTTCTATACAACCAATATTTGAAAATTTTAATAACTTCTTTGTTTCGTATCTCTAACATTAATCAAAGTTGAAATTTTGGAAAAATTAAAAAAAAGTCCAAAAATGAACTCAGACAATAAATATATCTCTCGAAGATCTCACATGTATCCAGAAATAATTTGACCTGTTCTAAATCAGATCCATTTTTCAAGATTCCATCTCATGTAAGAACAGTTTTGGTATCTACCAGGTCTTCCAGGTGGTTGTTAGGAGGCCTCATTTTCTCTGTAGCTTAATTTTAACCCACGTTTGCCCACAATGGATTTTAACACTCCCTTTACCACAGCTGTTCTTACAGTTTCACTGGGCACAAATCTGAAAGCGAAATCACTCAGACGTTTTGGCTACAGGACCCAAATTTCTTGTAGCACTGTTTAGTCTTTGGTCCAAGAAGGTTCCTTTTTTTCAAGAACGTTTATTGTGTTTATGACAATTTGATAATTTCTCTCAAAGTGAGAAATTTCATGAGAGATGTTGAGAGTTGTGTTAATGTTTGTTCATTAACCAAAATAAAACTATGTTCATAGTCATGTTGTTTAGTGAGTCACAGCCACGATTTCACAGATATTTTTCTATGTGAAATAACAATTCTGATGCTTGTTTTTTAGTTCAAATGGTAAAAAAAAAAGTTAAAAAAAATGGTAATAAAATGTATAGTCTGTGCTGTAACTAAAACCTATATAACTATCCTTATTTTGAAATATATTAATAGAATTTTATTGTGATAATAAATCTTGTCCCAAAATATTTTGTCAGTGGCGTTAAAGAGAATTACATTGTCATTATAAAGAACAGAAAGACCTTTTTAAATAGGTTTATGGATGTCTTAGAAGAAGAAGTCCACGGTTAGTGAAATCTCTCTTCTGAAAAATTTGGCTAAAATATAAACAGATTCATGTGTCACAAAAATGTGGCTGCGGTGTTACTCATGAAACATGAACTGGTTTTAAGATTGGAACAACATAAATGCAGTATTTTACCATTTCTACACACAATGTGAGATTGAAACTAAGGTGGCTGCAGACTGTGTATGAGGGTCAGGCATATATTTAAAATATATGCACATATATGTTGTGTACAGACATGTGAGTATCAAATATTGGACATATTTGCTTGAAATCTGCATACATATGTCTGACACATGGCTGAATACATCCCTGTATTACTGTTAGAATTGTTACTATGTTGCCTGTTTTTAATGGTAAATTATTTAAATGTGACATGGAATGATATTTTCTCTTTTTTTCATTTTAAATTTATTTTTATAGATTTTAGTAGTTTTATTGCATTTAAAACTAACCTTGACTTCATTATGAAGTATTTGGAAAAAACAAAAAATATGATGCTCATTATTCTTTTATGTAAATTCATATCCATTTCTATACAGTCTTACATGCAAGTTTGGGCACCAAAAACCTCATATTATATAACAGGAAGCACACATGAGTAATACATGCCATCCATATATGACTAATGTTTTCTCTCATATGAGACTACGCCAAAGTATAAACCATCATGGCAAAACCAGTAAATGTTTTCTTTTGAACAGTGGTATGCTGGTGACCAGCTAAACCAACACCAGACCAGCTTGGACCAGCAAGGAATTCATGCTAGTCTGTGTTGTTTTCTTTTTTTAGCCAGGTAAACATACTTAGCTAAAGCTTTAGCTAAAGGCTAGGTCATTATTAGCCACCATGCAGCTGTGAGGACTGCTGCATTAGCAACTTCTGAACCTGATACCTTCCCTTGCTTATCTCCACATATAGTTTAGTCTTTGATAGCAGTGTTTTGATGTGGAAGAGTACTGTTAAAGTAGAGTGTGACTGTAGAGAGGTGAAGCTAGTGCTAGTCTAGATGTATTATATGAAGGTGTAGCCTGGATGACTAAACATCCTGCTAAAAAAACAGCAGGGTGCAGCAAAACCAGCATATGCTGTGTTTTGGTTGCTGGTATGCTAGTCAGTTAGCATAAACCAGCATGAACCAGTTTAGAATTCATGCTGGTTTGTGCTGTTTTTTTCAGCGGAGCATCTGGATCTGTGCTTCTTGTTATCTAGATGTGGTCACAGAGTCAGAGAGTGTTATATGGGTCATTCTACAGAAACGTCCACTCTTCTGTCTCTCCATAGGAGTCACTGGTGTTACTGATCCTCATTGGTGTTCCACATAATAAAGGAACACCAGAGACGTTTTTAATGAACAATGCATTTTACTAAACGGCTGCTACAGAGCATCAAACCACATGTTGTCCATCATGGAATATCCACTAAAATATGGAATTTAATCCATTTGTGTTCTGTTTTTTCATAATTACCTCAGAATAAAGTCGGTCACACCAGTGACTTCAGCTAAAAGCTTCATATGAAATCATGAGCTGAAATGAGAAAATCTCTGATAACTGAAAGACACAGTGGACTCACCATGAGCTTTTCTTCATAGATCCTCAGAAAACAGGGAAAAGGAAGTCAAATGATGTCATCAGTGTGACTTTTATTTCAAAATAAGTGATTTTTTGTTACGCAGTAACACCAGTGACACGACCCCTGGGGAACTTTCATTATATATTTTATAATATTTATTTGGCATTTGTTTTCTTTATGTCATTTAATTCATATATTTCATAGTCATGTATAGATTATTGTACTAGGTGTATGGTGTATGCTTGGAATTGTAGATAATTGATTTAAAAACCAATATTGCTAAATTGATGGCTAAAGAAGGTACAATTGTTAAAATAACTTATTGTTTTATTTGAAAATGTAAATAAATTCTAACCCAAGTTATAAAGTGTAATATATCTGTAAATGCTAGGGACAGAAAAATGGACGTTTCTGTAGAATGACCCATTAGCGTATTCTATCAGCTGCTTAGCAAGAAATTAGGCAGACGTATAACATTCGTACACTAATGAACTACATTGTTCTGCCTTAAGTCAAATACTTGAGTGTAATAGATTCTCTTCAGTATGAATTTAGACACATAACCATCTTCCCCGTTGAGCATGAGCAGTAGCAGCTGGCTAACCTGCCTTATTTGATATGCTTAAGCACCTCTCGCTGATGCTATTAAAGTGGCCTCTTGTTTCCTGTGCTCTCTGATGCCGTCACCTTGGTGGTAAGACGAGGGAAAATGAGAGCCGTGGCAGAACCATATTAGAACAAATCCCCCCCAACCTCGCCGGCCGAGCAATAAGACCCAAAGCCAATTACAGCAGTGAAGGCGAGGCCCAGCGCGAATGTGTAAAAGACAATGACGTGGTGTGGAAAGGCAGGGAAAGCTCTTTACTGCTCTAGGGCTGTGTGGGTGTCGAGTGTTTCCATATGTTTAAAATTAGATATGCTAATCTGCATACATGTCAGCGGGATTCGCTTATGGATCGAAGTGTCAGAGACGCTGGAAACCACTTCTGATATTCAGGGTTCCAGTTTTACTGCTTTTTGACAGGTAAAAACTCTGCAGGACTACACTCTCAAAAACCATGGCTCTTCAAGGGTTCTTTAGCAAAGGCAATGGTTCTATATAGACCCATGAACACTGCATGTTTAAATGGTTCTTTGTATGGTGAAATGGTTCTTCAGATTGATGGAGAATGTGTTGTATGTGGCTCTATATAGGACCACGAAGCGTTCTTCTTTTATTACAATGTCAACCATTTTTGGTGCTATATAGATCCCATTCTACATAGAACCCTTTTCAAAAAAGCTTCTATATAGAACCATAAACAGTTTAAATTACAATTTAAGCATGCAAATGGTTCATTGGTTCATATGGGTTCATATATGTTCATGGTTCTATATAGAACCATTGGGCCTTATTCACCAACCGTTCTTAAGAAGAAATTTCTTCTTAAAACCCACTTACACAGTTTTCACGAAGAATCTGACTCACCAGTGTTCTCGTATTTGGGATTTGTTCTTAGGTAGGAACAGAATCTACACACACTCAAGAGCACAAAGGTGAGAACAGTTCTGCGCTTTAAGAACACGACATGAATCTGACGTAGACTTTTTCTCAGGATCTTTCTCAAGAACACACTTAAGAACAAACTTAGGAAGTTATTGGTGAATGAGGCCCAGTGTCTTTACTGAAGAATCCTTGAAGAATCATCAATTTTAGAGAACTAACACTCTAAAATTACAGTATATTTAATATCCATTCATGGTGGAAGGATTCATGTAGGGTGTCATGAGGCAAAATAGTCCCCAAAGAAAACTTATTATTTCAGATTTGTCACTGTATACCTCTCACTCTCTGTTTGCCAGCCATGCGGTGCTGCAGTACTGCTTCTCCAATTCCCAACTGAATTCCCAAGGAGCAAATTATAATACATCACCATTTATTTCAGTATGAAATATGAGGTGTGAGTGTTATAATGCGCTGTGGTGTATGATGCTGATTAAGTTCAGTGATTATAACAGACATTTATTATCTTTGCTGGAGAGTAATCAACACTCTGCCCGGTTTAAACACATAAAATATGGTTGTTACCATTTATTGCTCAACTCCTCCAGCCTGAGGAAGCTTTACAGTAAATTACACGCTGCATCTGATACGACATAAACTGCAGAGCTTTAAATACCCCAACAGTAACATCCGCTCAGACATCGCCGACGGGAAAGGAAAGCAGGAATGTAAATTACTGTGTTATTTACAAAATTGTGTTTGGTGCAAAAAGCAGTAGGTGCTCTCTGATGTATGTACTGTTGAGGATGTTGTGCATTGGCTTTTTATACACCTTAGCAGATGATTAATCATTCAAATTATGTAGAATTGATAACTGAATTGTTTATTTGTTAATATATCTGTAATAAATGTATCTGTAAATATTCAAATTGAGTGGTCAAGCTCCAATATTCTCAGACTGCCTTTAGACTGTATCTATGCCAATATTCGCATTGCAAATGACTCATTAGGCTAACAACATTCACACTGTGCAGAATTTACCAAGAAATAGTTCATTTATGAGCTAATTTATTCATAAATTTATCTGCACATATTTTAAAAAACATAGTCAAGCTCTTAAAGATCCCAGATTGCGTTTACATTATTACTACAATATGAACAGCCTTAGCATTACAGATGACTCAGATCAAGCTAACAACACTAAAACAGTCCTGAATTTATTAATAATTTACTCATTGTTTATTTGTGAGCCCATTTTTGTCTGTAAATATATCTGTGCATATTTTTAAAACATAGGGTCAAGCTCTAATGTGTTTCAACAGTATTGCAATACTTTATCGATACTAAGAATACTGTTAGCATCAAATATGCAAGATGCAAGTTCTTGCTAGCAGTTTCATGGTAGCTGTTCGCTCTGAAGCTGTCTCTCTCTGTGTTCCGCAGGCAGGATGAGCACATTTGTGACCCTGGCGGAGGTGCTGGAGTCACGGGGAGCTCCTCTGGAGGAGGGTGAGGTGTGGGCCCTCCTGCTGGGTGCAGCAGAAGCCTTGGTGGGAATCTCCAGTAAAGGTACAGAGATACGTGGGCTGGCCCCCAGTAGAGTCTGGCTGCAGACATGCACTCTCAGCCAGATGCACTCTCAGCCCCAGTGACGTCATGTGCACAGGCACTCTCTGCCACAACGGCACGGTAACTTTTGGCTGCTGCTGCTGAGCGACATCATCACTTAATCCACTTTTCCTCTCCATAACTCAGCTAGAGAGTTACATTTAATGCACCTCCCTGCTGAAAAACATCATAGAACCCATTAAAAGTGTCTTTTGGTTCTTGGTGGTTTTCAGTGGTCACTAGTGGTGTTCTGTGTTTTCCTGATTTCACAGTGTAAAGGATTCTGATCGTTTAATCAGGTGTTTTGACCACATACATTTGTTCGTTTCCTAATGGCCTCCAACAGCAACAATCAAGCCAATTCCTGTTAGGAAGCAAAACCATCAGGTTTTATTCCTAACAGCGCTGCAAACGCAGTTACATTGTGAACCTACTGTTTTGGTGCCACAGCATCGTCTGCTTTTCTACATTGTCACAACATTGAAATGTCATTCCTCAGAAAGTCATGACAACGTTGTCTGACAACTTTCTAGGAGGTTGTGACGACGTTGACGAGACAGCAACAGTAATCGGTACTGTATTTTGACTGTATGTTGTCACAACCTCCTAGAATACTTAATGAGTTCTATTTTAATCAATTTTATAGTTTTTGATGACCGGTTCTAATCGTCTTCTAATCGCCTTTTTGTTCTTTGTGCGAATAAACCTGATCATTGTGGTAGGTTTTATTTTAAAAGTTTCCATATTTAATTACCTTGTTATCAGTACGGCAACGTTAATATGTGTTCAGTGTAACTCTTGTTGCCCAGTAGTTCTTGGTTCACTGATTTCCTCATAAAACCAACAAAAACACTGTCGTGGCAGAGCAGCACTGAGGTCATCAATAGGCTGGCAGTGCAGGACAGACTGAGAGTGCATGTCTGCAGCCAGACCTTCTCGATTTTTGGGTCAGTCAGAGTCGACAGTTGGAGAGAGAGTCGAGTCGTGTGTGAGCGGCACAGACTCCAATTTTTGGCCTCCCGATTGTGTTTCAGACCAGCCGGAGTTTATCAGACATGTTTGATTTTTTCAACTCTGAGGGTAATCTAGTGTAAACTGATCAGCGACTCAATCTGAACAGACTCCTGCAAAAGCCACTGAAAACTGAGAGCATGAAATAAGAAAATACAGCAAGTAAACATGGAAAAAACGATGAAAAGTTTCTCATATGTGGAGCGAAGCTTTTTACTGAGCTGAGTTTAAAGCACAATCGAGTTTATGTACATTTAAAACTCTAAAAAATCCCACCCTGATCACATTTAAATCCATGATCCTCATTTAGACATGTTTACCTGCTGCTTCTTTACTGCATCAGTGCAAACAGCAAAGAAAACAGCAGCAGCAGCTCCACCTTTGTTACCCTTGGTAACAGGAGAATGTGTGAAAATCTACAAAAACCAGTCGGACAGTGTGAGATGCCCAGTCTGTTTATGATCTGATAAGACTTTAAACATGGTGTAGTCAACCCAAAGCTTAAACTGTGTGGAGTTGTCACATAATCTGCAATAGTGGTTTCTGGCACCACATGACATACTGTTAGTTTAATGGATCTCTGAAGTCGTGCATCAGGATGGTGTCAGAAACTCCAGGTCTGAGCTGGTTTTCTCTGTGAAACATACGAAGACTATAGTCAAAAACTGCCGCTATCTCATCCTGTGCTACGCTAAAATGCTCCAAAGCTGATATGACTTGTCCAGTCTAGTTTTCCTCTGAATAACATTGTATCGTGTGAATTAGGAGGTCATTAAAGAGCAAAAATGAAAAACTGCTGCGCACTGAACTGACCCCATAAGACTGACCTCACCAAAGTACCCCACACAGACCAGAGACTGTCCAGAGTGGTGGTTTACAGCAGGGTTCCCAAACTAGTGCCACTCAGATTGATGGAGAGTGTGTTGGTTCTATATAGCACCAAATAGGGTTCTTGTATTGTTACAATATCAACCTTGTAACAATAGAAACAAAAAAAACATTCTGTCATATTTAAAATGATTAGTTTGGTCAAATGTCTGTATGCTGCAATGACATTTTGCAGTTTTTAATTAAAAATAATCATTAAAATTGACGGCCAACTTCCCCCTTGCAGCACCACCATGGCCCACAGGTTTAAAACCACTGGGTTAGATGAATTTGGCAGTTTTACAGTAGCTGGTGTTGGTAAATCACAGTGTTGAGGTTTAATCATAGACTTACTTTAATTTGACATCATTTCAGTGAATGTTAGCTTGTTTGTAGCATGTACACCGATCAGGCATAACATTATGACATTATGGTGGTGGTGTGTTAGGGTGTGTTGTGCTGGTGCGAGTGGATCAGACACAGCAGTGCCGCTGGAGTTTTTTAACACTGTGCCCACTCACTGTCCACTCTATTAGACACTCCTACCTTGTCAGTCCACCTTGTAGATGTAAAGTCAGAGACGATAGCTCATCTGCTGCTGCACAGTTTGTGTTGGTCATCCTCTAGTCCTTCATCAGTGGTCACAGGACACTGCCCACAGGACGCTGTTGGCTGGATATTTTTGGTCGGTGGACTATTCTCAGTCCAGCAGTGACACTGAGGTGTTTAAAAACTCCAGCAGCACTGCTGTGTCTGATCCACTCAGACCAGCACAACACACACTAACACACCACCACCACGTCAGTGTTACTGCAGTGCTGAGAATGATCCACCACCCAAATAGTACCTGCTCTGTGAGGGTCCATGGGGGTCCTGACCACTGAAGAACAGGGTAAAAGGGGGCTAACAAAGTATCAGAGAAACAGATGGACTACAGTCTGTAACTGTAGAACTACAAAGTGCACCTATATAGTAAGTGGAGCTGATAAAATGGACAATGAGTGTAGAAACAAGGAGGTGGTCAGAATGTTATGCCTGACCGATGTATTTCTTCGCTTTAGTGTTGAGCTAATTTTTATTATTTTGCCTCCTTTTACAGGCACTTCACTTATGTTACTTTAAGTATTGTGTTATTATTTCATTTTTTTAATTGTTTCATTTTTATTACTTTCACTTACATGACTGTTTAAAGCACAGTGAGCTTTTAAAGTCCCAATGTTATGGAAAGCTGAATTGTCCCTGCTTTTTATGAAATTAAATAATTTAGTAATATGTGAACATTATTAAAAGTTTCAAAATATACCATTTTCTTCTCGGTCCATATATGGGCAGCCCATTTTGAATGTCACATTTGCATATATCTTCCTGTTCAGCCTACAGCAGTTTAGTCCCACCCACTCACACTGAGGAGTGTTTTAGATTTGACTGCTTTTTGAAGGAAGTAGCCAATCAGAAAAGCTTATTTATAAATATCAGTCTTAAATGCACAGTCTGTTTAATTCTAAAGGATAAACAGAGGCTGGAAAATAGTCATAAAGAAATACATTTTCGTAAAATATTTATTATCATTATTATTATTATTATTATTATTATTATTACTACTTTAACTTTGGTCAGACTTTAAGATGATCACCCCCTCCATACACACCTAAAAAGAAGGGTTCTTTAGTAAAGAAAATGGTTCTACATGAACACTCAAAGAACACTCTGCATGCTTAAAGGGGTGCTGTTGATGGTTATATATAGGCCCCTCTTTAAAATAGTTCTATATAGCACCAACAAGGTTTCTGCTATTGTTAAAAGCAGAACTCTTTTGGTGCTATTTAGAACCCTTTTCAGAAAAGGTTCTATATAGAATCATCTACAGCACTCTGCAATCTGAAGAACCATTTCACGGTGCAAAGACCCATTTAAGCATGCAGAGTGTTCATTTTCTTTACTAAAGAACCCTTGAAGAACCATCTTTCTAAGAGTGTGGTAAGTGCAGATCAGTCAAATAATATTCACTCGCTGCGTTTCTAACAGTGTGTTGGTTCCTCTGGTCTCTGCAGGTCCTGCTAACCTGTGCAGTATAATCAGTCCAGGCTCCATGCTGCTCTCACCCAGCGGCACCGTGGCCTTCAAAACCTGCCGCCGCTCCGAGGACGTGGCTTCCTTCACTTCTCCGGAGACGACGCAGGCTCGGCCTTCCTCCAGCAGACAGGACGTGGAGAAGGTGAGCTGCCCGTCTCGTCCAGAGCAGGAGAGATTACTGACAGTCAGGTGAAGGTTAAAGGTAAAGGGTGGAGAACGCTGTAATCTTCTTCTTAGGAAGGTCAGCTTGAGAAGCGCAGTCATACAAGTGGTTTTACAGGTTAAAGCTTGCTAAAACTGGTAAGTACCATGTTGGAAAAGGTTCTAGGTACATTATAGGCCCTATTTGGAGAAGGAAGTGCGTCAATGCAGCAGAAGAAAAACTCTAAGGTAAAATACTTGGTGTTGGAGCCACACGTTCAGGACAGAATCAGTAGGAGGACCTCATTTACAGCAAATCATCAAAGATCTGCCCTTTTGAGAATCTGTCAGATCATTTATCTTCCCACAACACCCATCGCATCCCTTTGTCTTAGCCATAACATGCTGCCTCTGCCTGTTCGGGAGCTTCCTCAGTTGAACTATACATTTTTACTTTGGTAACTTTGATTGAATATATTTAGATGGATGTTTATATGATTTATAAACCGGAAGTGAGCTGGATTTTCATCTTCGTAGGTGAGCAAACAGAGCAACATTTCTGAAAGTGCATTTACTGTGTCAGCCGTGCAGGACTGTTCGATATGGAGAAAGGTCCGTTTTATAACAGCATAACCATCTTTGTGGAAAGGTGTGAAGAGTTTTTCACAGCAGGGGGTTCTCACCCCTCCCCTTTCACCTCTCATTGCTCACTAGCAGCTCAATGACATTTCCCACACCGAGAGACAACAGAGTCCTAGTTCATCTGATAACAGAGTTGCAGGCAGGAAATATTTATTTTGTTATATTAATTACAAATATCTTAGTCAAAATCACCACCAGGGGGCACTGCAGAAAGAGACTGCTCAGTGTAGCCTTTTAAAAGCAGTGCAACAGGAGGCATGTTTAATTTGCTCAAGCAAAAAATGCTGGATATATGGATGTGAGGAGATATCGACAACCCCCAAATGACACTGCATTAAAAACCGACATGAGATCACCGCACAGGCTCAGGAATACTCTGACAAATCATCGTTAATAAACAACACCTGTCGCTGCATCCACAAATGCAAGTTAAAACTGTACTATGCACAGTGGTTGTCATATATCAACATCATCCAGAAACGCTGCCGACTTCTCTGAACCCGAGCTCCTCTGAAATGGACTGATGCATGGAAACATGAAATAATGGACGTTGTGTTCTCCAGGCCAAAAAAGAAAAGGACCATCCCGATTGTTATTAGTATAAATTCAAAATCCAGCATCTGTCATGGTGTGGGGGCATAATTGGCTACGTTTACACAGCTGGTAAAAGTGGCCCAAATCCGATCATTTTCCTCGTATGTGACGCAAATGTGTCATCTGTGTGTCAGTGTAAACAGATGAACACACTGTCATATGTGGTACTGAAATCCAATACGTATCCGGTCTGTGACAATGCGACTCAGCCTGAACAGCCAGATCGGAATTCATGACTTTTACGTCAATCGAACTCGACATTCGTCATAATTTCACGCTGCTGAGGCTCATAAACATTTAGGCTGATGTTTCTGTACCAAAAAAATAGAAGAGACTTATCAAACCGCTCCGTGTTCGAGGTTTCAAACGATAACGGCCGAACGTGGCCGGAGGAGACCAAGACTGCAGCGTCAAAAAAGTTTAAAGAATCCAAGGCAAAGACATGACCCAAAGAAGTCATGTGTAAACGTAGCCTTAGTGGGCAACCCGCATATCTGTGAAAGCACTATTAACGCTGAAAGATATCTACGATGCCTTCTAGACGACATCTATTTAGGGACATCCTCACTTAATTCAACATGACTTTAACATGGCAGTGTAATCAGAAAGAGTAGGTGCTGGACTGGCCTGCCTGTCTGCCTCTGAAACTCCACTGTGCAGAGTCTTGATGATAATTAAGTGCTGTTTAAAGAAAAGGTGATCTAACATGGTAACAAGGTAAACAGGCTCCTGTCCCAACTTTTTTGGAACATGTTTTGAGCGTCATATTTCAAATGAGTACATCGTCGCTGTTCAAAGAAAAACAAGTATCTCCAAAATAGTAACTTTACAGGAGAGGGCAAAAACGTTCTGAACTGTCAATGTAAGTCAATGTAAATTGATTTTATTCCAAGCAATTTTGGAGCATTTCTATTGGTCCATTCATCATGAAATTTCACACTACATAAAGGACATCTGCCACGCTCAAATGATATAAAAAAGAAAAAAAAATGGAAATGCGTTTTTCTTTGGATATTAATTATATCCATTATAAAAACAATAGCGTTCGTAAGGTTTTCAACGTAATACAGGTCTAAAAAAGAGTTTACCCATTACAGCTGTCTGTTTTTATTAGCATTTCAAACACTGTCCCAACTTTTTTGGAATTGAGGTTTATAGAACAACCCCATAGTAATACAGCATAACACGGTGTAGTGAGACATACAGAATAATGCACTGTAAAATGCCATGTGTGGGGTAAATATGAAATGGTGATTCTTTTGTGGTGACTCTCCATTCAAAGCTGTTGTTTGCCTTGATTAGTGCCCAGAAAACGTATCATTTCACTCATTGCTGGTTCTAGATGGTGGTGTTCTCTCTGGGAATGACCCTCTACTGGACTGTAGATTATCAGCTTCCTCAAAATCAGGTAATCATCGGCATTCTAGAGCTTGAAGGTTTGAGATTATGTTATGAGATGTGAAAGACCTTTGTGTTCTCAGTTTGAACAGGTGACATAAAGGTCACGGGCTGTTCGCTTAAGCTGTAATGCTCTTTCCTCCGGCAGCCCATCCAGCTCAGCAACCACCTGAACAGCCTTCTACTGAGCATGTGCGAAGACGTGGCTCACAGACGCCCTGAGCTGCTGGCCTTGCTGGAGGCGAGTGTCCAGCATCACAAGAACAATCTCCTCCCTCCGCCGGACAGAGTCGTCAGACAGCTGGTCCAGGATGTCCTACAAGACCCTGTGAGTCAGCTTTGATGTTTAAAGTAAAATCAGATTTATCATTTATCATAGCTTATCGCAATTATGGTCTATCAGTGTGGAGCTATGAGGCTAGTGTGGCTAACAAGTAAAGAAAACCCTAATACCCTACCATTTAGCATCATGCTAACAGTCCTTGTGCAGGGACATGGGAAGTGGACATAATGAGGAACGTTGAAAATTTTGAAATAATTTAAGTGTCGTAAAGATGAATGTGTGCTTGTCTTAGTTTGGAGTTTGTATCTTTAGCTTCTGTTTTTGTCTATATATCACTTTCCTTGCCAGCTGTGTGGTTGTGAGTCAGCTAAATCTTCCTATGGGTCCTTTGCTGTCATGTGGGGGTTTTGCTTTGCATTTCTGGTAGCATATTAGCAGTTCTGAGAGCCTTATTGTTCTTCTAGATCTGGCCTTGACATCCACAGCTAGAGAAATGTGATCTTCCCTCTTGAAAATAGAGAAATAGCTCTAAAATACAAGCCCAAATTTGGCATTGTGAGTCATTTGCTTCCTACATAAACCTATACAGTTAATTTATAGAAAACTTGCTTACACTTTCCATGCACTTGACATGATGCTTGTTCAGATCATTTTGTTTACAGATCTGTTTCAATCAACAGTCTTTAATCGTGACATATTATATGATATGTCATATCCTACGCTTGACAGTGAGCAACAGCCAATCAGAGTACATCATTTGGAGATTTAAAGGAGGAGGTGGGTGTGCTCATGCACAGCGCTGGAAAACGGCTGCACGGATTGGCTTTGGTTAGGGTGTGTCAGCCAATCAGAGCTTCTGGTTCAGAGAAAGTCATGGTGAGAGTGTTCCTGGGCAACTTTGAGAGAGAAGAAACAGAAAAACTAAACTAAAACGAATCCAAAAGCAAAAACAGAAAAAAACATACAGCTACGAGGATATGTTCTACTGACAAGGTTCTAGAATTGCTGATACAGCATGAGATCATGCACAATGTAAGAACTCTTCAGATCCCCAATCATGTTATTCAGAAGGCACGAGTGAGTCAGTTTTGGCATCATGAGGCAAACGATACAGGCTGTGTAAAATATAAAAAAAAACTAAATATTTGTTTGTGTTGAGTTTGCAAAGTGCTCTATTGTAACTGTGGACAGAAACTAGTAAAGAAAAAACTTCAAATAACTTGGATTTTAGGTCAAAGGGTTTCGTGCAGGTTTTTGTGTTAAATTGTGCAATAAAAATTGCAAAAATAATATAATTTTTTTTCAAGCTACTGTGGTTTAATGGGCTAATTCAGAAATATAGTGTGTAGAAATCTTTACTGTATGGCATTTTATTGGCTGAGGTTGTACTGAATCTGGGGATAAATAAGATGTTACGCTTCTGTACAAAAAAAAAAACAAAATGAAAGTGCAACACAAAAGTACGCAAAGGTGGACGTGAGTCAATGTAGTCCTTAAAGGGTCAACTGCCATTTCAGACAGTGAACATGGTACCATCTTTTTGTAGCTGTCTCCTGCTGTGTTGGCATCATTTAGCTTCATTTTTAGATCTTCAGCCAGCTGCTTAGAGGAGTTCATGGTTGTTGAGTGTCAGCACAAAGTTTGAAATTGTCCATTTTATCAGCTCCACTTACTATATAGGTGCACTTTGTAGTTCTACAGTTACAGACTGTAGTCCATCTGTTTCTCTGATACTTTGTTAGCCCCCGTTTTACCCTGTTCTTCAGTGGTCAGGACCCCCATGGACCCTCACAGAGCAGGTACTATTTGGGTGGTGGATCATTCTCAGCACTGCAGTAACACTGACGTGGTGGTGGTGTGTTAGTATGTGTTGTGCTGGTCTGAGTGGATCAGACACAGCAGTGCTGCTGGAGTTTTTAAACACTGTGTCCACTCACTGTCCACTCTATTAGACACTCCTACCTTGTCAGTCCACCTTGTAGATGTAAAGTCAGAGACAATAGCTCATCTGCTGCTGCACAGTTTGTGTTGGTCATCCTCTAGTCCTTCATCAGTGGTCACAGGACGCTGCCCACAGGACGCTGTTGGCTGGATATTTTTGGTTGGTGGACTATTCTCAGTCCAGCAGCGACACTGAGGTGTTTAAAAACTCCAGCAGCACTGCTGTGTCTGATCCACTCAGACCAGCACAACACACACTAACACACCACCACGTCAGTGTTACTGCAGTGCTGAGAATGATCCACCACCCAAATAGTACCTGCTCTGTGAGGGTCCATGGGGGTCCTGACCACTGAAGAACAGGGTAAAAGGGGGGTAACAAGTATCAGAGAAACAGATGGACTACAGTCTGTAACTGTAGAACTACAAAGTGCACCTATACAGTAAGTGGAGCTGATAAAATGGACAATGAGTGTAGAAACAAGGAGGTGGTCAGAATGTTATGCCTGATCGGTGCATCTCAGACATGTTCTCCATGTTTTTCAGGCAGAGAACGCTTTGGGTAATGCTGCTCTTCTAACAGATCGAAGTCAGCTGATTAGAGACAGGCTTCGAGGTGAGACTTTACTATTATTTCAGCACTGATCTGATTGTTCAGCTTATTGTGATCCAGCCTAAGACAGAAAACAATGTCCAGAATATAAGATCTCCTTTTGTTTTAGGGAGTCCAAAAGGAAACGGCTCACCATCCCACACTTTTCAGACTGACTCTAACAAGTAAGTAGCCATCTGGTGCCAGGCGATACAGCCAGAAATCTCAGAATAAGTCTTTATCATATTAATTTCATATTCATAATTGGTGTGTTTTATTATAGGCATGTCCTAATGCTCAGTTTTAAGACTGGGATAGTATTTTCAACCCTGAAGAAAACTTAAAGCTCATTCTGGCTTTTTTACTGCCAGGATAATTTTTAAGGGTGCTGCATTTTTACTGGGCCTATAAATTAAACTGGGTCTTTAAGTAACAAAGCCTTTTTAAAAAGTTGCTACGGAGCTTCTTTCCCTTTCACTTTCCCAAAAATTAAACATAGAAAATAGTTGCAGCTATCTAACTCTGCTAACTGTCCCGCTGGTGTGTGCTGTTGTGAGTGAACGGCTAGACTTCTTCTCCCTTTCCGTCTAGCAAGTACATCTAAACATTGTACAGAACCATTTATTGGAAAAAACTTTGAATGTATTATCAACAACATTATCAGTATCAAAAAGAGTTTGACCTCAATGATTGTCGTTATCTTGTATCTGTTTATTTTGCAATACTTTTGATATTTAAGTAAAAGTTATAAGCAAATTCTTTTTAACTCAATATCTGTCCAGAAGTCTGTCGACTCCAGAGTTTATTCTGAAATGAAAGGTGTTAATAGTGAGTCTGTGCTGCAGTAACAGCCTCTACTCTTCTGGGAAGGCTCTAGATGTTGAACATTGCTGTGAAGATTTGATTGAGCATTAGTGAGGTCAGGTACTGATGTTGGATGGTCAGTTCTGGGTCACTCCAACTCATCCCAAAGGTATTGGATGGAGCTCCGTCACTCCAGAGAACACAGTTCCACTGCTCCACAGCCCAATGCTGGGGGGCTTTATATCCCTCTAGCCCACGCTGGGCACTGGACACGGAGGATCATGTGCAGCTGCTCCCATGTTGACTCCACCTCAGTAATCTCCTAAGATCACACATCATTTCCTTTTTTGGTCTGAGCCTGAAAAGATTTCATGAGATGAAGAAGTGAAGAAATGTGGGAGGGTTTGGATGTTGATTCCTCCCTGGATATTGATGACCTCAGCACTTTTACCTGTCCTTGCTATTTCCTAGAAGCTCCGTTCCCAGAGGAAGCAGCAGCACGTGGCTGAGCCGCAGTCCGTACCTCGACAGATGCCAGCAGCTTAACTCCAAACCTCACCAGTCATTCGGCTCCTCGCTCAGTCTCAGCGAGAGGAGACTGAAGGTAACCTGCAATCTGAGAGAAAGATTCAAAATAAATTCATAAGATCTACAGCATCTGTCTGTTTGTGCTCCAGCCATTAGGAACCAAGAGTTGCGTGATTTGTTTTATGTAATTACATAACAATTAGAATAATCACACGGTTAATTATGTGATGAATTCCATTTATATTTACAATCAGTGGTGGACGAAGTACACAAACCATGTACTTGAGTTAAAGTAGAGACACCCAAGGTAAAATATTACTCCAGTAAAAGTAGAAGTTCCTCCCTTTAGACCTCCACTTGAGTAAAAGTACTAAAGTATTTGCCTTCAAATGTACTTAAGTATCAAAAGTGAAAGTACTAAAACATTAATTATGACTTTAAAGTCATGTTACCATTTTTGTAAGAAGACTCGCTTCATTAACTCATTTTAGGTGAAAATACTCCAGTGTCTCTCTTGGTAAACCAGTCTATTAATAGAGTCATTAATTAGTGACGCTGATGTCTATAAAAATTATCATAAGCACAAAACACTGAAGGCGAACAGTTTCCATCAGGTGGAACTGAGTGGCTCTGAAATCACTTTTTACAAACAAGCAAAGTTTCAGTTTAAAATTTATTTGAACTTAGTTACAAGTTTAAGTTTAATAAAAGCTTTAAACACAGATTCACAAATGAGTTTCCTTTACTAAACTGCATCTGTAGGTCTCTGTTCATAAACATAAACTATCCATCATCTAAACCACTTATCCTTCTGGGTCGCGGTGGGGTGCTGGAGCCTATCCCAGCTGTCATTGGGCGGAAGGCAGGATACACCCTGGACAGGTCGCCAGTCCATCACAGGGCAGACAGACAGACATACACAGTCACACACACCTAGGGGCAATTTTAGCATGTCCAATCAGCCTGACTGCATGTTTTTGGACTGTGGGAGGAAACCGGAGTACCCGGAGGAAACCCACGCAGACACGGGGAGAACAGGCAAAACTCCACACAGAAATGACCCTGGTCACCCGGCCGGGAATCGAACCCAGGCCATTCTTGCTGTGAGGCGACAGCGCTACCCACTGCGCCACCCTAAACATAAACTAGCCAAAACTAATTTACTATAAAATGAAATAGTGTTTGTATAAATTCAGAAAAAAGACCCGTCAGTCTCAACTGCATATGTGTACATATTTCTATATTGTGGTCTGTTTACACAAAGTTAGGTTAGTTCATCATTTATGTTGAATAGACTCTCCCAGAATTTTACGCTGCTGCACTGATGTTGAACCGTGTGCTGCACTGGGTCGGTATGACCAACAGGTCAAAACAAGCTCAAAACAAAGTGACCGCTGTGCCCTGATTGGTGGTCTTGTTTTGCGCTTCTTTTGTTTTGACATGTTACGTTTTTATACACACATAAACCAAAAGGAGCGACAGATTTCTCATAATGTAGTGGAGTAAAAAGTGAGATATCTGACTTTGAAATGTAGTGGAGTGAAAGTAAAAAGTCACCCAAAATGGAAAAACTTCAGTAAAGTACAGATACAGGAAAAACTACTTAAGTACAGCATCGAATTACTTTTACTTAGTTACTGTCCACCACTGTTTACAATAAACAGATTCAAGATTGTAATTTGTGCTTCTGACTGTTTGACTTTTTTCAGTTTTCATCTAAAATGGCTGTAGTTATGTTGTGGACATGGCGACCCCTGGTTCCTATGACCACCACTGGTTGAATTATGCAGAAATTTGAAGAAAAAAACAGTGGATTTGTCTTCAAAAAGGAAAATAACTGTCTGAATCACTGGTGTAGCGTTCTTTATAAAGTTTGAAGTGGTAAAGCAAGTCAGAGCGTGAACTATAGCATGACCTTGTGTCTCTCCTGGCAGGATTTGGGCCCAGAGTTCGTCAGAATGCTGGATGAACCTCTCATTATCTTGGAGCTGCCCAGTTCCATTGTGGTGAGTCTAATATCATTAAAAGTCAGCTGCTATGGCACTGTGGAGTCAGAACCAAGCTGCTGTGTGCCAGTATTCTCCAGCCTGATGCCATCTGGATTGCTGCAATCCCATTTCCTAATTATTTAATTCCCTTTTCTTTTCTCTGTCCCTCTTTGTACTTCCACAGTCAAAGAAAGGGAAGTCCTGTTCCACTCAGAGGGATCTGAGAGTAATTATGCCAAATGGACAGATCATCCTGGTCAAGTGTGATGTGAAGTCCAGAGGAGGGGACGTGTTCGATATGATTATAGCCCATTGCAAAATGGTGGAGCATTTCTACTTCGGCCTTGCGTACAGTGAAGGTATTGTGTGCCAGTCTTTAATATTTCTGTTATTTAAATACAAACTTCGAATCTGAAATAGTTGGGACAGTAAATGCCAATAAAACAGAAAGCAGTGATTAGTAGGTTCTGTTTTACCTGTGCTAAATAGTAAAGTAGTACAAAAACTCATTGTTTTTTGAAAATATGAGCTCATTACAAATTTGATGCCTGCAGTATGTTCCAAAAAAGTTGGGACAGGAGACTGTTTACCACTGTGTTACATCACCTTTCCTTTAAAAAGCATTTAATAATCATTTTGGGACTGAAGACACAAACTGATCCAGTTTTGAAAGTGTCATTGTTTGCCACTCTGTAATACAAGTCTTCAGCTGTGTAATCATACAGGGCCTTTATTACTGTATTTGTTTGTACACCAATCAGGCATAACATTATGACCACCTCCTTGTTTCTACACTCATTGTCCATTTTATCAGCTCCACTTACTATATAGGTGCACTTTGTAGTTCTACAGTTACAGACTGTAGTCCATCTGTTTCTCTGATACTTTGTTAGCCCCCTTTTACCCTGTTCTTCAGTGGTCAGGACCCCCATGGACCCTCACAGAGCAGGTACTATTTGGGTGGTGGATCATTCTCAGCACTGCAGTAACACTGACGTGGTGGTGGTGTGTAAGTGTGTGTTATGCTGGTGCGAGTGGATCAGACACAGCAGTGCTGCTGGAGTTTTTAAACACTGTGTCCACTCACTGTCCACTCTATTAGACACTCCTACCTTGTCAGTCCACTTTGTAGATGTAAAGTCAGAGACGATAGCTCATCTGCTGCTGCACAGTTTGTGTTGGTCATCCTCTAGTCCTTCATCAGTGGTCACAGGACGCTGCCCACAGGACGCTGTTGGCTGGATATTTTTGGTTGGTGGACTATTCTCAGTCCAGCAGTGACACTGAGGTGTTTAAAAACTCCAGCAGCACTGCTGTGTCTGATCCACTCGTACCAGCACAACACACACTAACACACCACCACCACGTCAGTGTTACTGCAGTGCTGAGAATGATCCACCACCCAAATAGTACCTGCTCTGTGAGGGTCCATGGGGGTCCTGACCACTGAAGAACAGGGTAAAAGGGGGCTAACAAAGTATCAGAGAAACAGATGGACTACAGTCTGTAACTGTAGAACTACAAAGTGCACCTATATATTATATTCTCTGCTCATTTTGCTCTTGTGTTATTGTTTTGCTATCCGGTGTGGTCCAGAGGAGGATGGGCTCCCCTTTTTGAGTCTTGGTTCCTCTCAAGGTTTCTTCCTTGCCACTTTCTCCATTAGCAACGTTCATGGGGGCTCAGACCCCCACCTGTTATAAAAAGCGCTATATAAATAAACTTTGCCTTGACCTGACCTGATAGTGGCTAAAGGCAGCATGTGTTGCTCAAAATGTACTCAGCATTAGAAGTGTTTTTATAGATGTGCAGCTTACCCATTTATACCCCCCCCCCATGATAGATATTGGATTTAGAACTGTATGCTGGTCTGGATGGTCCCCTTCTTTTTTTGGCTGTGAGAACATGACGTCCATTATTTCCATAAACGATCTGAAAAGTTGACTCATCAGACCATAATACACGTTTAGACTGAGCATCAGTTCGTTTCAGATGAGCTTGAGCCCAGAGAAGTTGGCGGCGTTTCTGGACGTTGTTGATTGTGTCTTCCACTGTGCAGAGTACAGTCTGTGGGTTCAGCATCTGACAGTGTTCATTACCAATGATTTGACCAAGTATTCCTGAGGCCGTGCAGCCATAAGTTATTGATAGATTTCTCTGAATTCCCTGAATCTTTTGATGATAATGTGGCAGCTACCACTTTCAGAAGTGGGTTTAGAGGTGTGGTGTGCAGAGCTGGGCCAGACGCCCCCCCCCCTCTGTTAAAGGGGTGTTTAATGTTGTTGTTTAATGCTGTTAATGTTGTTCCTTGGTTTCAAGTGTTTGTGTTTATTGTGTTATTTTGTGTCGGGCTGTGGGTGAAATAGTGGGGGTTATTTATTTACCTCAGAGTGAAGAGTTATGGCTAGAAATGACCTGCCTGCTATCCCCGGCTGTTTATCATGTGCCTTTCTGCTGCTGTAAATAAAAGGACACTTCTTGTGGCAGAAATAATGGCCTCTCCTCCATCTAGTTCAACAACGACACAATATTATGCACTGTAGAGGATGAAATAGCTACAATCCTTGCAGTTGCTCACAGAAGAACATTGTTCTCAAACTTTTGGATTGTTCACTGATGTATTTTTGCAATGGCGATATATATATATATATATATATTTTTTTTTTAAATTCATAGCACACATAGTGCACCGTGTATGGAGCAGTCAGCCATTTGAGATTCCTCCTTAAGATTTTATGAGCTCTGATCTTATAGATGTTTAATATTGTTTGTGTTCAGTTTTCAGCTCTTTACCTGCTTGTTTTATGGTAAAAATTGGCCCCATGCTTTTGTTATTGCTGGTGACCTCTAAGGCTGAATGAATGTTGAATGGATTTGAGTGTGAATGGTTCTCCGGTCTCACTTTCACTTCTCTTTCTCCAGATGGTGAATTCTTCTTTCTTGACCATGAAACCAAAATATCCAAAGTGGCTCCGGAGAGCTGGAAAAAAGTGCCTACCTCTACATTCATCCTCTACTTCCGGATCAAATTCTTCGTCAGTGATACCACGCTCCTTCTGTAAGGCTTCCCTTTATTTCCAAATTTGCATCCCATCCTGTTTGCTCCTGTTTTTCCTTGTGAAAAAGGGTTTTTGATCATTTGTCTCAAGATAAATCATAAAATACTTACTACTTAGCTTCAGTACGCTTAAAGTGACCACATTAAAGCTAATGTAGCTAACAGTTAAGCCAATACAGGGGTCGGCAACTCAAATGTTAAGAAGAGCCATTTTGCCCTTTCAACAAAAATCAAACCAGCTTTGGAGCCACAATATTTTATGTCCATTTTTTAGCAATGTTCTACCATCTTGGCTGTAAATATGTCTCAGTATGTGCTGAGGTACTAGTATATGCCAAAAAACATAATATAAGCAAAAATGCTGACTTTATGGAGTGATTATAAACACAAATAAGTCCATTTGTCTCCAAATTATCGATGTTTGTGTTAAATTTCTCTCTTTGTCTTTTCATTACTACCAGCTAGGCGAGACTGTTGTCTGTGTTGCTATGGTGACCAGCAGTCTGCGCTGATCTTCAGGGTTAAAGGGTGAATTAGCAGTTCTACATTAACTCCAGAGTTTAAGACCATTTATTGTTAAACTGTGTTGAACGATCAGCAGAGCTTTATTTCACTGTTATCTATAAACATGGACCACAGTACAGACAGAGTTCAGGCTGTGGGTGCTGCTCCTGTTTTCAGTGAGCACTGAATGAACAGCATGGATTTCACCCAAAGCCAAACACAGCAGCACTACTGTAGTTACACTGTCAGCCCCAAATGAGGAAGGGGAGCTTCAGTGGAGTTGATTCGGTGGATTTGCAGCAAAAATATAGTGGCCATAGGCACTTTACACCATTCAGTCACAGTGTTAAAACCCCCTTCTTTCTACACTCACTGTCCATTTTATCAGCTCCACTGACCATATAGTCTCACTTCGTAGTTCTACAGTTACAGACTGTAGTCCATCTGTTTCTCTGATACTTTGTTACCCTGTTCTTCAATGGTCAGGACCCCCACAGAGCAGGTTCTATTTGGGTCATTCTCAGCACTGCAGTGATACTGACGTGGTGGTGGTGTGTTAGTGTGTGTTGCGCTGGTGTGAGTGGATCAGACACAGCAGTGCTGTATGGCGGCTTTGAAACTTATCATTCAGTACCTGCATAGAACAACAAAGCTGAGTTATTCTCTGACCTGTCCGCAGCCACTGGCCATTTAAGGGGTAAATTCCAATGCATATTAACACCCTAAATGGTCAGGAGATGCCGGCAGGTCCAGGCTTCCACACTCACTAACTCAATAAGGCCCCATATCATCACTATCGAAAGAAAAACATCTCAATTTTTCCATTTTTTCTGCATCATTTCAACATGGGAGCTGTCCTTAACATTGTGTTTCACAATGACGGGACCATCAGAAATGCTCCAAAATCTCTTGGAATAAAACATCTTTGCATTAACTTACATTAAAAGTTAAGGATTTTTTTCCTTCTCCTGCAAAGTTACTATTTTAGAGAAATGTTTTTCCTTTGGACAGCAACGATAAACTACATTATTCTTGTATTTTATTTTATTTTTTTGAGGTCCACTTATTTGTTTTTTTTTTACCAAAAACTTCAACTTAAAACTTCATCTTAATTCATTTCTACTTGACCACTTTCCAACCTCGCTTTATCAATTAGAATTAAACGGGCTGGGCCTTTAAGACTGATATGTGTAGATGAGCTCTGTTCTTATTGGCTGCTCTATATTTTGCCTCATTGAGGAGCTAGTCTGTGTGAGTGGGTGGAGCCAAACTGCTGTACGCTAAATAAGCAGACCTCTGTAAATGTGTTGGCTTTAATGACATCACAAAAACAATACATTCAAAGTGCAGCTGAGTTTCAGTTCATGGACTGTGTGCTCTATTAATATTTTTAATCCCTCGATGTTTTGAGAGTTTAATAATCAAACTATTTTATTCCAAAAAAGTGAAAAAAAAAATCTGTTTTCAATGATATGGGCCCTTTAAGAATATTTGTTTTGTATTTAGTTTGTTTTCCATTCCATGTAGCTACTGAATAATAATCATTAGGATGTGATACATCTGGGAGTTTAAAGGGTTGATGTCATGAGATTTTATTGAAAAACTATAATTGAACTGTTCATTAACAGATAAATGACAATAAATATTAGAAATATTATTATAGAATCAATTATATTCAGCTTTGACTTCACTTTACATTTATTTTCAGTATTAAAAACAGCTGATAGTAAACATGCTACTCAATTTGAAGTTAAAAATAAAGCCTGTCTTGCTGTGTATCTGTAAGGGCAGATACACAGTGCCATGGTGCCATAAGTACAGGGAACTCCAATTCCCAGAAGCTCTCAGGTTGATTAGGCCCAACCTGACACACCTGTGGACTCCTCTACTTAAGGCTGTGGCAAACAGCAGCCCTTTGTCACACCTTTGGGGTGTGACCGGTACGGTACTTAGCCCAGGTGAGTATTTAAACAAAAAGAAAAGTAAAGAAAAGAAAAGAGGGCTGGAAAAAGAGAAATTGCCCCAAAACTACTTAAAAGCCAAAAAGAAGGCCTGAACAAGAAGCGGCACCGAGCCAAACAAAGTGTTTGTTCCACAAAGAGCAAACAGGTGAAACATAAATGTGACCTTCCTCTCATAATTACAGAGGAAGTGTTTTTTGTTTTCTGATTATCTTTTATTTCAATTTTCAATCTCAGCCTTTATTTGAGCACGCTGCTTTCAGCGGCTCCCCTGTTTGCCTTTTTCCCACCGTTTTTTATTTTTCTTGCTTCCCAGTGGTGCAGGGGTAACTCCTTGGACCGGCAATCAGTCGGCGGCTTGAGCCTGGCTCTGAGCCACCTCAACTCCAACATGCACAATCACCAAATTCACACTCCATCACCTCATCAATTCATTTAAGACCCTTTCTCACGGGTTTTCCTCTCTGCACTCGGGTCCACCTCCCTGCCGTCCCGTAACAGTATCAGAGTTCGAGCACTTAGTATGAATATAAGAGGCTAGAATATCAATAAAAAGCGTGGCTGCCTTATGCCAATTATTTGTTTTTACTCAATAATCAGCAATAGAATGAACCACAATGAAAACTCTTGCATTTTCAGCTCACTGACACCCCAGACAAACAATTTCTGAAAAATGATCTGAGGTGACACTTGTGCATAAACAAAAATTTGTACTAAGTAAAATTTGATCAAAAATTAGCCAAATTAATAAGATATCAAAACTATGTTAGGATTTATGTCAAATAATGTCATCTGAGAAGCCCAGGGTCTCCTGAAAATAACAGCGTATGGCATGTGTGACTGTCTCATGTAAATACTTTATAACTGTAATTGAACATAATACCAAAACAATAACACCATACTGTCCTAGGGTTCCAAGAGTTGTAGGTGACAGTTAATCGTCACCTGAGACTTTCCCTTTCATTCCTTTGGCAGACACAAGCTGACCCGACACCAGTACTACCTGCAGCTGAGGAGGGACATCCTGGAGGAACGTCTGCCCTGTAACGAGGAGACCGGCCTGGTGCTCGCTGGGTTGGCCCTGCAGGCTGAGTTTGGGGACAGTATGCCTGAGGTAGTCCTGCGCTAATGAAGGATGATGCTCCTCAGCCTCCCTGAGCTCCTTTATAACCCAGTCACGTCTCTGCAGGGCCGTCTGGACTATGATTTATCGCTCTGGCTCTGGGAGCCGTAAACTGAAATTTAATTACATAAAAGGAAGAGATAAAGATAGACGGTCATAAAGCACGACACAGGAACTTAATTATGCGCAGAGTTGTTATGATGTCATTTTCTGGTGCACCATTTAACACATTGCTGCCTGATTTACTGACTTTAGCATGAATCTTAAAAGGGAACAACACTGATTTTTCAAAATTCCTGCATAATTCAGTGGTTGAGACAAACTCGATGAGACAAAGTGGTTTGATTGTTGAGACTCAGATTTCTACTGAAAATCTGAAAAGTTTTCTTCACAGCGCCCTGCATGTATCCCTCCACCATGAATGGAGTTTAAGTTCTCTAAACTATCATAAAACAGTGTCTCAGTCATCAGGCAGTGAATTCATAACCATTTCATGTAGGAACTTTCTGTGAGGGAGCTTTTAGAGGTGGATGTCTGGTTCCTATCACCACCACCAATTTATGGGTTTAATCAGGCTTTTCAGAACATTCAGCGTATTAAATTGTCATGCAGAATGGCTGGGTTAGAGAATGTCTGCTGGTCTACTACATTTTAATTTTTATATTAATGACACTGAAATGTCTTTTCTGAAGGTTTATGGGAAGAACTACTACCGCCCTGAGCACTACGTCTCCAAGAGCACACTGGAGAAAATGGCCTTGCCTTGCCTGAAAGAGGAGTTGCTGCGGCTGCACGCCAACTCTGTGAACATGGTCGCTGAGGAGTCTGAGCTGGAGTTCCTCAAGGTCAACATTTCACTTCCATCTATTGATCTATCAGCATGATTTATTTTGAAAAGGAGAGCAAAGAGACTTCTCAGAGTCTGCTTTTATAATATACAGTACTGTGCAAAAGTCAGAGACCACCCTTCATTTAATTTTCAGTCAAAACAGCCTTTAAATACACGTTTTTCATTTTTCAGCATTAAAAAAAACAAAGATTTTTAACAGAAAATCCCACAGAAGCCTCAACAGCTAAATCTACTCTCAGCTGTGTGAGTCAGTGAGTCTCTCTCTCTCTGTTTATTCCAGCTTCCATTCTGTTCAGGAGACTCACTTTCAGCTCCTCGAAGAATCTGCAGACACACCTCCAAAGTTCAGTCTTAGAAGCTGGTTGATCATTTTCTGAAGTAATCAAACACATTCAGTGGTGTTGAGGTCTGGACTCTGGGGTGGTCAGTCCATCGTTCAGCTTCTTTGTTTGTGTCCGTCTCCTTTTCTCAGTGAGGTTCTTCTTGATCAGCTACACATCCTTTCAGACCCACAGCGCTGAGTCGTCTTCTCACAGTGGAAGGATGGACAGAAACACCTGTGGATGTTTTCAGATCTGATCAGCTTGATTTTCTCCTCTCTCTCAGAGATGAAAGCTTTAAGTGCTGTTTATCTGAGGGGGGCAGTTTTGGGGTCGACCAGCTCTTCTAGGTGGTTGTTAGGAGCCACATTTTCTGTGGAGCTTTTAATCAGTTTTTGAACTGCAGTTTTGGAAACTCCTGTTTTTTTTACTTGACTTTCTCTTTCATGATTAGTGGATTATCTTACATCTAATCTCCTCACAAATATCTCTTAAAAAATTAATGACTTGTACTTAATGGCTGTTTTGACTGGGTATCAATGAAGGGTCTCTAACTTTTTTACAGTAGTTAATTATATATTCTATACTGATTTGAATTAAATGTGATTAATTTATTGGTCAGGACTTCAGGAGCTGGACTCAATGCCTTCCACGTTAGATTAACAACCAACAAAATTATGAAGTGATAGAGAATGTGACAACCAATCAAACTTTGATTTACAGTGGATGCCATCATGAATAAAAATACCACTCTAGTCCTTCTGGAGGTTCTAGATACTGTGAATAAGAGCCATAGTCTAAGCAGGTTTGGGTTAATTGTTAGGAATGTAAAACAGTGGTGGCAGCTCTGTCAGAACTCTTTACTGAAAGAGTGACTGTAAAACTGATACATACAAGCTCAGATATACATTAATACCTGTTACAAGCTTCAGATAAAACATGCTTCAAATGTCCATGTTTAATCATGAACAGTCAAAAAGTGTGCATGTAAATCATAATTAGTAACTCACCCATAGGGGAGTCAGCATCAATTAGCATTATTAATGATGTTTATAACTTTAATGAGCTCAGGTCAGTTTCAGATGCAGTGCTTTGAGTTGGGTCGGGCTCAGACAAAGTTCTCCGGTTATAATTAAGTTCAGACAAGAATTTCAGGTCCAGTTTAAGCTCTAGCACAGGTGTCACGGGCACAGTTCCAGTTTCCTGTTTCCTCTTCAGTCTGTTTGGCTTTGGCAGCCTGTTCTTACAGCATGTTCCACCTCTGCAGGCCATCCAGCAGCTTCCGGAGTACGGCGTTCTGTTTCACCGTGTGGCCCGCGAGAAGAAGACCCTCACCGGAGAGCTGCTCCTGGGGGTGTGTGCCAAAGGAGTCATTGTGTATGAAGTCAAAAATAACTCCCGCTCCGCCAGCCTTAGGTTCCACTGGAGAGAGACCGTCAATATCTTTGCAGCGGTGAGTCTGAACCGAGAGAAAGAGTGACGCTCAAGAAGCTTTAAAGCGTTGACAAGGATGTGGTGCTTTATGTAAATCATTCACTGAGAAGAACCTGATCTATTTTTGATCTATTATGGAATAGAAGACTTAGCATACACCAATAAATGACTTCTCTACGGTACAACTTGGAGTAAAATCTAATTGACACAGTTTCCCCCAACGTACCCCAAACATAGTCGACCCAAGACGTGTTTCGTGTCTAAATTTTGCTTCTTTAGTTTTAGCCTGCTGAAAAACGCAGCACAGACCAGCATGAATTCCAAGCTGGTTTGATGCTGGTTCAGGGGATCACCTGGCAAGGTCATGCTGGTTGACCAGCATACCAGTATCCAAAACACAACATATCACTGCTGTTGGGACAAAACCTCATATCTCCATTTTTATCATTTTTCATTTTTTGATATAATTTGGAAAAAGGCAGTTGCCTTTCATGTTGCGTCAAAATTTCATGGATGCATGGACCAACATAAATGGTCCAAAATTACTTAGAAAAAAATACTTCTCCATTTACTTCCATTCAAAGTTAAGAACATTTTCCTTGTTCTGTAAAGTGACTTTTTTGGAGATACGAGGTTTTGTTCCAACAGCAGCGATATGCTGGTTTTGCTGGTGACCAGCCATGCTGGTTTTTCTAACAGGGAATTAAGGAAGCTTGTATCCCACCAATTAGCATCATGCCCTAATCCTCATACCCTCACTATAAAGGTGTGTTATTCAGTCTCTTTAATAGTCTTGATGATGTGGTTTCTGACACTGTATGACTCACTGTTATCTATAAACGTGGACCAAAGTACATTAACATAGCTAACAACAGTACCAGCCTTTGTCCAGACTTGTGTTCATTTTTATGGAAAACAAAACATCATACTGAACAAATCAGTGACTTATGAACTCACACAAGGCACTGTGTGATGATTTGATGATGTGATGCAATTTGCGTAATGCTATTTACATTCTATAGCATATAACAGCACCAGACAAGCATATGTTGTGTTTTGGATGCTGGTATGCTGGTCAACTGTCATGACCATGACGGGTGACCAGCTAAACCAGCACCAGACAAGCATAAACCTGTTTGTTTTCGCCTTTAGCCCCAGTGCTAAAACTAATGAGCAAACTTCAGACACCAAACAAGTCTTGGCTGAACAAACGGAAAAACAGTGTAAATTGTTTTTCATGTATTAAAAACAAAAGAACATGGCTGGAACAGATAAAAATACAGTTAGCTGATGTGTAGCTAGTTAGCTTTTCAATGCAATACAAATTAGCTAGAAACAAGTAGGACTCCACCTACATGCTGTCTCTGAAATATGCCTCTTGCTAAATCCTTCTGAAAGGTCATAGCTGGAAAACTGTACCGCTTGGTTCTTCTTCCCACAGAGACGTAGATTCGTCATAGAGAGCAGCGTCAGTAAGAAGAAGCACACTTTCCTCATGGAGAAGTCCAAAATCGCCAGGTACCTCTGCAAGCTGTGCATGGCTCAACACAAGTTCCATAAGGAGATGAGCTCTCGCCAGCTCAGCCACAGTCTGGCCTCAGGTACGTCCATCTTTTCCTTCTCTTGACCTGCTTTCCATATGATTCCCCAGTCTTACTCCTCCTGTACCGTAACACTGCTTCTGCTATTCCGAGGGCCTTTAGGTGAAGCCAAATTCAGTAAAAATATCATGTATTTGTAATATTTAATGTGGCAGATCTCTCACTACTTCAGTCATAGATAGTCGAAATGCTATCAGTGGAAGTTTGAGATTATTTTCATTCTTCAAAAATGATGGTGTAGCTAACACTGACTGAAAATAACTGGAGTTATAGAGGGGATCTGTTGTGCTTTTCCTTTTTTCCAGCACTAAAAAGGGTTCTGCTTTGATGTCAAGCTTGTAACAATAGAAGAACCCTTTTTAGTGCATTTTCAAAAATTTTCTACATAGAACCATATACAACACATTCTTCATCAATCTGAAAAACTATTTCACCATGCAGAGAACCATTTCAGCATGTGAACGATTCTTTGATCTATACAGAACCAAGTTTGTACAAAAAAAACTTTGAAGAACCATCTTTTTAAGAATATACATTGACATTTTCCAACCCTTCTTCATCCCTTACACTCTTAAAGATGGTTCTTCAAGGGTTCTTTAGTAAACCTTAGTAAAGGCTCTGTATAGAACCATAAACACTAAAAGAATCCGTTGCATGATTAAAGGGTTCTTTGCATCGTGAAAGAGGCGTTCAGATTGGTGGAGAATGTGTTGTAAATGGTTTTATACAGAACCTTTTTCAAAGAACACTTTTTGATACTACATGAAGGATGATTGCAAAAACACTCCTTATAACCTCAGTGGTGGGCGGGGCTAAACTGCTGTAGGCTGAATGGGCAGATATATGTAAATGTATTGGTTTTTGTGACATCACAAAACAGGCTGTCAGGCTGCAGTTTGGTTTGCATATACAGGCTGGTCCATATGGACTGGTAGATTAATACTGAAGAGAAGTTAAAGGGGATCTTAAATTCTTTTCCAGTTCCTCTCTTTCCTTTAGTGTGTTGCAGCTTTTTCTGCATGTAAATGTTCTGCAAAGTCCCAAAGCTCAGCGTTCCCTCCAGAGGGAGAAACTCTCTCCCACTGAACCCACTTTTCTCAGCTGCCTGAAACGCCTTGTTGGAATTCCAGCCCTTTTCCTTTGTTACAAGATGACATCATCTCGTAACACAGTCCTTACTGCCCGCCTACCGGCGAGCTCTGCCCCCTCACACAGCACACAGCGGCTACTGGAGGAGGCAGAGTGTGTTCAGTACTGTAGTGTGTGGAGAGACGCTGACCGGACTTTCAGGATCCACTCTGGATCAAACAGATCCGGCAGAACCGATGCCGCTGGAGTTACAGCTGCTCAGGGGCGGAACCTGGAGGGGTGGAACCACTCTGGAGGAGACCAATCAGAACAGAGTGGGCAAGCTGACCAATCAGAGCACACTGGGCTCATCAGGGGGTGGGGCTTAAAGACACAGGAGCTCTAACAGAGCGTTTCAGACAGAGGGTGAATAGAGATGAACAGTGTGAGGACATTTTGTGTTTTTGGAACACTAAAGCTGTAAATCTATTCTAGTAGAGCAAAAATAAAATTATCAACACTGAAAATGAGAATAAAAGGGCCACTTTAAAGCCAACTTTCCTGCATTACCTTTCGTTATTGCATCTACCAATCTACTAAACATTGCTGATGTCTTGTGTTCTTCAGAGGAGAGTATTGTGCAGTACGCAGCGGTGTGCCGGGCTCAGAACAATATCTCCTGCTCTGAGGGGGCTCTGAACAATAGCGGGCTCAATACCACCCACCAGGAGTCCATGAGCAAGCTGTGTGATGACATCGCCAGCCGCATCGAGAACAGAATCAAGCAGCACAGAGATTTACTGGAGCGGTCCAGGTGAGAGAACCACACTCACTAATGAGTAACAATAAAGACAAGACAAAAATGTCACATTTTCTCATTTAATTTTTTAGTTGAATTATGACATTTGTGTGGTTTTATGTATCAAAAAAGTCATTATTCATTTCTTCACTCTTAAGAAAGATGGTTCTTAAAGGGTTCTTTAGTAAATACAAAGCTTTTATATAGAACGCTGAACACTCAAAGAACTATTTGTATGCTTAAATGGTTCTTTGCATGGTGACAAAAAGGGTTCTGCTTTGATGTCAAGCTTGTAATAATAGAAGAACCCTTTCTGATGCTATATAGAACCACTTTCAGAAAGATTCTACATAGAACCACATATCCCTCTTTAACAGTGTTTGCATCCTACTTGGCTTTTCTGTGATATTAACATGCTTTTATTTTTCTAGTGCCACAAGTCCAGTTTTCCAGAGATCTGCTGCTGGGTCTCAGAAGCGAAACTCAGACGTTCCTTCCTTGTCTTCTGCCTTAAGAGGTATGGACAGAGACGCTGTTTACACCTGGTCACTTTGTGCGTCTTGGCAAAGGCAAAGCCCCTCCTAGTACAACACAACCAAAACCCCTCCCAGTACAACTGACTCCTCCCAGTACCACCAAAACCCCCCAATACAATTTAAGCCCCTCCCAGTACAACCAAAGCTCCTCCTAGTACAACCAAAAACCCTCCCAGTACAACCAAAACTCCTCCCAGTACATTCAAAACACCTCTCAGTACAACAGAAACTCCTCCCCGAACAACTCAAACTCCTTCCAGTACAACTAAACCCCTCCCAACACAACCAAAGCCCCTCCCAGTACAACCAAAACTCCTCCCAGTACTAAAACTCATGCATAATGCTAACTGTAGTTACATCTACAAGCTGTGAGCTGCATTAGTCTCATAGCTCCAATGTAAAGGAGTAAACTTTGTAATTCAACACCAGTTTTGCTGCAGCTTCAGTGTTTCTCCTGCAGCAGAACAATGCTGCCTCTTACAGAGTGTCTTTCTTTATCCTCCAAACCTGAAGACGCTCCATCGAGTCCCAGAGCGCCCGAGAGGGAAATAGTCTGTGTGACTTTGAAGAAGGATCCCAAACTAGGCCTCGGTAAGGAACTGAAACCTACACCTTCCACCGTTTTCTGTCTCTCTAAGCAGCTCATAAGCGTAACATGGGATTCTGTCATTTTGTGAAGTAAAAGTGTCTGTTTTAAATGTGAGGTATTGTAATCGTTGGAGAAGACAGTACCAACAGGCTGGATCTCGGAATCTTTATCGCATCTGTTGTGCCGGGAGGACCAGCGGACCGAGACGGACGCATCAGACCAGGTCAGAGCCCGTTTATGTGGATTCCTCAAAATCCGCAAAATGCTAGAGGGCGCCAGAGAGAGCCCACAGTGAGTAGGGGTGGATGGAGCTAAATAAATAAAGTAATAATCAGAAAGCAGAAGAATGTATAACATTAAAAAAATCAATGAAAACTCTACAGCATATTTCCACTTTTCTACAGAATGCAGGTTTAGGGCAGTAGGATGCTAGCATTGCTGCTAATGAGTGCCAATTGGTATTACTGTACATGAGACACAGTTAGAAAGTCCTGTAACTGAGTGTTGACATATGTTCTGCTGTTCTGTGTTGAGTAAATTAGTGCACAAAAATTATGCAAAAGCTCCTTAGAAACCTATTCATTTTGGACTCGCCCAATTTGGAGCGCCCTCTAGTGTCAGACCATCCCAGAAGACATTCGACTGGCAGTTCTCCTCCCAACCCATTCTCACACCAGGTCTACCCCAAAAAGTGCCTCTCTTTCTCTGTTTTTGGCAGCAGAATGTCAAAATGATTGATTATATTTGAAACAATAACCATTATTTTGGAACAAACTGGTGAATTGACTCACTGAATCACTGCTTTCTTCCACACGTTTCTGCATTCTAATGAATACCTGATCAATCTGAATAGGAGAAAACCATAGTGCATATCAGAAAAAACTTTAAATGCAAGTAGAAACAGCGCCCTCCTGTGGTCCTCCAGGTGGCCGGTTGATCTCTCTGAATCAGACCAGTCTGGAGGGCATGACCTTCAGCGAAGCAGCAGAAATCCTGCAGAACAGCCCCAACCAGGTGGAGCTCATCATCTCGCAGACGAAAGGTACAGATAGAATTCAGCAGCAAATCATCAGAACATTCGCCTCAAGCTGTGTGGAGATGTTCAGATAAGAAAAGATGGTTCTTTAAGGGTTCTTTAGTAAAGAAAATGGTTCTATATAGAACCATGAACACTCAAAGAACCACTTGCATGATTTAAAGGGTTCTTTGCATCATAAAAGTGTTAGAATGTGCTGAAAATAGTTCTATATGGCACCTAACAGCATTAGACAATTACAGCTTCGAGACGTCTGCAGTAAGAATTTATTGGCTTTTTACAGTGTTGTGGTTTTGTGTTGGTCCGTTCCTCTCAGAAACCCATCCTCATTTCCCCAGGATTACGAAGCTTCCTCTGATAGACTCGCAATTTGGAAATCCTCCATAATTTTAAAAATTGATTGTCAAAAGTCAGGGGAACGGCTGGGCCATGTGAGCGCCAGTCTGCAGTTGTTTTGGCTGTATGTTTGGGTTCGTTGTCTTGTTGAAATGTTCATCTTCTCCCCAGATTCAGTTTCTTGGCCTATGAGACTAAATTCTCCCCTAATTTCACCTAAAACATCGCTCCATTCATGTTTCTTCCAATCGTGTGTGATGCTTCAGTACTGTTTACTGCAGCTCCACTTCATGATGCTCCCACCTTCATACTTCACTGTGGGAGTTCCTGAAATTATACACTCAACTCTTCTTTCTCCAAACATTTTCTACAAACAGTTATTGCCAGAGTTCTGTTTTTGTTTAGTCTGATCAGAGAACGTTGCTCCACAGGAGTTCTGAATAGGCTAAATGCAGGGCTGGGATAGCTACTGAAAAATGAGTAGGTATCTACTTTTTAGCTACTTTCCCAAAATTTGTAGCTAGCTACAATTTAGCTACTAAATTAGTGCACTACTTTTTAGCTACTTTCAAAGCGCGACTGTCAATGTTTGTGAATCTCCACCTGACACACCAAACAAGCCCAACGGACAGTGTAAACAAGACACCGCATTTAATCTGTGCCAGAAAGAAACATGCAGTTGAAAAGCTACAAATATACAAAAAGATCACCAAAAAGTAGGTTTAAGTGTAACCAACAATCAAGCAGCTGGTTTCCTGATACGTTTAATCTGCAACGAGAAACTGCCAAGCACTAAGTCACGAAGCTGAAGTCAGTTTCTCATTCGCCAGCTTCTCGTTCAAATTGTCCCGTTCCACCTTAAATGGTGCAGCAGTACATTTCTGGAGCATTAGGCACCATTTAAGATGGAACGGGACAATTTGAGCAAGAAGCTGGCGAATGAGAAGCGATTTCAGACTCATAATAAGTCAAACGTTGAGAGACGTTTTACAAGAAACTGTTCTACTTTTGAGGAAATGTTTCCTGCCAGAGATGCGAGAAAAGCAGCTGTAGCTGAGCTAAAGCTTAACGCAGAGCAAAGTGAGTCTGTGTTGGTATTTATATTATATTTTTAGCCTGTACTGATACATTAGCACATACCTACTGACAGCCATGATGGTAAAACGGACATAAAAGTGTTGTGGCTCCCAAGGTGGTTTCATCTTTGTTGAAAGGACAAAATGGCTCTTCTTAACATTTCAGGTGTGACCCCTGAGTTAAGCCTACTACCAAGGGGTGATCAGCGTGTGACCGTTTCCTCGAACTGTCCTCCGCTCAGTCAGGATTGCACAGTCGCCACCAGCCCAGTTAACGGCCGCGTTCTATGGTTCACATTTTGTGCAGATTGACTGAAGCCTGTGGTGAAATTGTAGTGAAAATTATCACTATAGCTACACAAACATTTGTAGGCGCTACAGCTGTTAGCTACGAAAATGTGTAGTAAGCTACAAACGGTAGCGCGCTACTTAGCTACTCCCCCATCCCTGCCTAAATGCTCATGCGCCTCTCTGGCTTGTTTTTCATCAGAGGAGTTTAGCATGGAGTGAAGGAGCGGAGATGATTGCAGTGCAGTTTATTGCTTGTTGTTCTCTGTGTATCTATTGTTCTGCTGTTTTCAGGTCGTCCTACATCTCTAAGATAAGATAATCCTTTATTAGTCCCACAACGGGGAGATTCTCAGTGTTACAGCAGCAAAGGGAGAGCAGGACACTCAAAAAAGAAATAACAAGAAGAGAATTAACCAGCAAATAATTAACCTTATTAATTAACAGGGTTTTATAGTTTGTTACTTGTTACTATATAGACAATATATACAATACTAAAAGTATAAAATAAGATAAAAATAGAAACTCTATCCTTCACAAAAAAATTAACAATATAAAGAATTATAAATAAATAAAAAGTTAAGATATTTACATTGTAAGGATATTTTGCCCAAAATTCGCATGGAGTTTTGCGCATGAGGTACTGGTTTATATCACACATATGGGATGGTGAGGAGTAACAATATAAACAATTTGAGTCACTGCTGGCTTCTCACATCTGTTTGTGGATAACTAGTTTGGGTTCCATACACTTGACACCTGTAGACTCTTAAAAAATGGGTTTTTTAGTAAAGACAGTAGATCTATATAGAACCACGAACACTCCAAGAACTATTTGCCTGCTTAAATGGTTCTCTGCATGGTGAAATTGTTCTTCAGATTGATGGAGAGTTTGCTGTATATGGTTCTACATAGAACCCTGTTTCTTGATAGCATTAAAAATGTTTATTCTATTGTTACAAGCTTGACATCATAACAATAGCAGAACCCTTTTTGGTGCTGTATAGAACCATATACAACACGTTCTCCATCAATCTGAGAACCATTTCACTATGTAAAGAATTTAATCATGCACATAGCTCTTTGAGTGTTCATGGTTCTGTATGGAACCACTGTCTTGACTAAAGAACCTTTGAAGAAACATCTTCAAGTGTGTATATTATCAAAGCGGTTGTTGTGTGAGTGTCTGTGTCTGTGTGTGTGTGTGTGTGTGTGTGTGTGTGTAAGGTCTTTAGGGTTCTGTAGCGTTTTCCACTGGAGTGTTGTTTAATAATGTTCTCCATGAGATCTTCAGGAAGCTCCTTCACCTCCACTATGATTGTGAAATCCTCCCAACTAATCTAAACATCTGCCTCATAAGAGATGTGAGGCAAACTGACTTTACTGATCATCTGAGCGTTTGCGTCTGCAGTGAAGAAGCCTGTGAGCAGCCTGACAGAGAGGAGCTACGAGTCTCAGACCACGCTGCGCGCCGACAGTCGGGCGGAGGACGGCCTGGACGAGCTGGTGTCAGTGATGATGACGCCGAAGGCCGGCAGCAGGCTCCACGTACCTGACGTGCGCATCCTCAATGCACAGGTGCTTCACAGCACTTTTTTAGTTCCCTTTCACAGCTGGTGATAAAGGAGATTTCCACCAAAATGACTTCATTATGTAGTGGTTGAGATGTAAAACTGACAGGGTTCAAAATACAGGGAGTTCCAGGGGGTCCAGGACCTCCTAATTGTCCTCTTGGACCCCCTGAATGTCTCAAAATCAAAATTCTGGGGGTCCCTGAAAATAAACTTATTCTGCTGTATGTTAGAAGAAAACAGACACTCAAATACAAATTCAGAGAAGCTCATTGCTTAACTAACTAGAGATGCAGCATTGCTCTGCCTCAGGGTGGTGCTGTACCAGACTGGCTCACTCAGTTGGTCCTTCATGGCCTAGCAACTGTAACTATGCCTGGGATACCCCTGAAAATCTTTGCAGTGTGCTATAGCATATTTGTAAATCTGAAAACTTGCCAAAGCTCTGTGAAAAGAGTGAACTATTACTCATTTCTAGAAAAAAGGGGGTAACACTTTATTTGGACAGTCCACTTTAGATATATTGTAGATAATTTACTTTCAAGTTACATTCAACTAAACATCTACTAAATTAACCTTTATTTAACTGTAAACCTGCTCTAATCCTAACCCTAACCTCAACCCAAAACCTCAACCCAACCCTCACCCTGGTCCAAATCCTAACACTCACCCCACCACTGTTTAGAATCAACTGAGTTTCAGTAGATGGTTTGTTAACACTTTGAACATCTGTAGATCATCTATAGGGTCTATAGTGGACTATCCAAATGAAGTGAGACCAATAAAGGATTTTCAAAAAGAAGAACTGTAAACCAAACATTTGGTGCCATCAGCACTTCCACCGCTATGGCGAGTATGTCTCCAGACCACAGTGTACTCTGTTCAGTAACTTTCTGTGAAGGAGTTTTTTGGCGGTATTAAACTCCTCAGACGAAATGAGCAAGGCATTAGGCTAACAGCTGGCTCAGGCCTTAGGCTAACAGCTGGCTCAGGCCTTAGCTCAGGTGTTAGCTCAGGCCGAGGCCGTCCCCCTAGAGGGGGAGAGAACCTCTGGCTACGTCTGCACTCCTCACGTCTGTGGCCCCCAACTCTGAGCTCTTCCAAGAGACCTTCTACACTCCTTCACACCTTCAAGATGGTTCTTCGAGGGTTCTTTAGTAAAGAAAATGGTTCTATATAGAACCATGAACACACGAAGATCCCTTTGCCTCATTAAATGGTTCTCTGCATGGTGAAATGTGCTCTTCAGATTGATGGACACTGTGCTGCAGTTCTATATACAGTTCTATGTAGTACCAATCAGGGTCTTCTATTGTGTACAGGCTTGTATAATAACAATAGCAGAACCATTTGTGGTGCTATGTTGAACCATTTTGTAAAATGTTCTGTATAGAACCATATACAGCATATTCTCCATTAGTCTGAAGAACTCTCATCATCTTTAATCATGCAAAGGGTTCATTGAGTGTTCATGGTTTTATAAAGAACCATTTTCTTTACTAAAGAACTTTTAAAGACCATCATTTTTAAGAGGGTAGAATAAACTCTGTGAACACACTTAAAATGCTTAACATGTTAAAGTATATTTAATATCCATTCGTGGTGGAGGGATACAAGCAGGGCATCGTATGGCAAAATAGTCCCCAAAGAAAACATATTATTTCAGATTGTTTCAGATCCCTGGTTCCTATCACCACCACTGTAAAGGAATCTGAACCATTTCACACCAAACCACTCTGATTCACTGCGTTTACGTCTCACACACTGAATTATGGAGAAATTTGGAAAAATACCAAGTAAAGAAACATTTGGACCTCTTGTGTTACACTTGGCTTACAGACACTGTGTCCGTGTTTTAGGATGATTACTCCAGGTCGGCGTCTCTGATCAGCCTGAGACCGGAGGAGTTCAGCGTCCAGCTAAAAAAGATTTCTGGCAGTCTGGGCATCAGCATAGCAGTAAGTGAACAATATGTAATGTGTGTGTGTGTGTGTGTGTGTGTGTGTATAAATATAAAAATATATATATAAAACCTCGTACCTCCAATTTTGAAAATACCTGTTGTCCTTAACATTGTGTGTAAATTTCATGATGAATGGACCAAAAGAAACAACCCAAAATGACTTGGAAAAATGTCTGATTACATTGAGTTACATTAAAAGTAAAGTATGTTTTTTCCTTCTCCTGTAAAGTTACCATTTTGGAGATACAAGGTTTTCTTCCGACAACAGCGATATATATATAAGCAAATAACCTGTTACCATGAAATATTATATCTGTGTCCGTGTACTCAGACAACAACTGAAAACCTGTTAACTCAAAACAATTCATTGTAGAAGGGGAAGTGAAAAGTGCAAGGTAGCAGTTTAACACTATATGGAGTATATTTAAGCATATTGACTAGAGTTTGGTTTTTATTACCTGAAAGAGCCATGTATTTAGATTGTTCCCTGCATTTGTTCCTTTTTTAAAGTCCTACTCAGTTTAGAAGAACTCAAAGTTCCACTAAATCTGGCCTTCAGTGTGGAAGACAGTGGTTAGATGTTCACCCTTGGCACGGTAGGAACTGTCAGATTACACTGTGGCCTGATTCCAGTAGGGAAGGTCCATGGCACGAGGCTCCTTTGTGGCTATTTTGACATAATGCAGCTTCCAATGGTAGATAATGACATTCAGTTTGTGATATTTAATCTGCACAGTCATCTACCATGGACAGTAATGTGTAGGGGTGGGAGTGGCTACAGGCCCTACCATGTTATAATATGTAAGCCATAATATGGTTGTATTGCAATATTTAAAGATTTGTAATACTCTACATGGCCAAGAGTATGTGGACACATTTCCATCACACCTATCTCATATAGAAAAGAATATACGGACATACATTTTTGTATATTTGAAATACTTATGAAATACTTTACAGTCGATGATGAAAAACATTCCAAACTGTAAAATGTATTTAAGAATTTATTGCCATATTAAGCCAATATGTTTTAAAGTATATTTACTTAAAAATGTATGGGGAAGTATTACACATAGAAATGTATCATACAAAAATAAATGTATGTATTTATCAAATACATTTGAAAATGTATGAAAGTAGCCAAAATCCGGTCTAATGCACTTCACTGTTGTGTTATTGCAAATAACATCACAGCTATGATGTTGTTCATGATCTCACACAACCACTTGTGCTCTGTTGCATAATTATACATCGATCAGGCATAACATTCTGACCACCTCCTTGTTTCTACGCTCATTGTCCATTTTATCAGCTCCACTTACTATATAGGTGCACTTTGTAGTTCTACAGTTACAGACTGTAGTCCATCTGTTTCTCTGATACTTTGTTAGCCCCCTTTTACCCTGTTCTTCAGTGGTCAGGACCCCCATGGACCCTCACAGAGCAGGTACTATTTGGGTGGTGGATCATTCTCAGCACTGCAGTAACACTGACATGATGGTGGTGGTGTGTTAGTATGTGTTGTGCTGGTCTGAGTGGATCAGACACAGCAGTGCTGCTGGAGTTTAAACACCTCAGTGTCACTGCTGGACTGAGAATAGTCCACCAACCAAAAATATCCAGCCAACAGCGAGTGTGTAATCCACTAGACCATTCAGGTCCTGCATTTATACTATTTTATACTGTATTAATTTTTTCTCCCAGCCATAATAATTTCCCTGCGTTTACAACAGAACAGAATAACTTGCTGAGCTGGTAACAGGGAGCTTTCCTTGTCAGCGCTGTAGGGAAATCCCAACAGGTTCCTTTAATCTCTCTGACCTGAGGTTAATCAGCTTTAGAGGTCAGATGATGCTGTGTTTGGACCTGCTTGTATGATCTGTCTGAGACTTTGCTAAAGTTACAGTGCAGACAGTGCAAAGGCAGCACTGTTAACCCTTTAACCTTCTATTCCTGACCTTTGTAATCTGATTTCTCAAAGCTGTGTTGGAATTTCATTCACATTTATTCAAACATATCTAACAACGCTAAAAAATAGTTTTTGTCACAAGCTATCATTCTGCGAACGCAGACACATGATCAGGTATTTTCAGTACTGTGCAAAAGTCAGAGACCCTTCATTTATTTAATTTCCAGTCAAAACAGCCATTAAGTACAAGTTATTGATTTTTCAGGAGATATTTGTGAGGAGATTAGATATCAGATAATCCGCTTACATAACAGGAGTTTCAAAAACTGGAGTTCAAAAACTGATTAAAAGCTCCAGAGAAAATGTGGCTCCTAACAACCACCTGGAAGACCTGGGAGACCCCAAAACTGCCCCCGTCAGATAAACAGCACTTAAAGCTTTCATCTCTGAGAGAGAGGAGAAAATCAAGCTGATCAGATCTGAAAACATCCACAGGTGTTTCTGTCCATCCTTCCACTGTGAGAAGACGACTCAGCGCTGTGGGTCTGAAAGGATGTGTAGCTGTCAAGAAGAACCTCACTGAGAAAAGGAGACGGACACATCAAACAAAGAAGTTGAACGATGGACTGACCACCCCAGAGTCCAGACCTCAACATGGGGTTTTATTGTTCCTCTGATGAGCCAAATTAACAATAGACGTTTCCATGGCGATGTGGATTTCATTCTGAATGAGTCTCAGAATTCATAGAAGCAGCATGGAGCTTCTTTTACACAGTGATAGGAAACAATTCCACACACTGATTCATTTACTGACCAACTAGAGCACGCCTGCTCACCAACTACATTTAATGTGAACTTTAATCAGTTAAACGGGACAAACACTACAAACAGATCACCCACCGTGTGGTACATATGACCGTTAATCTGATCATAAAAATATAAAAGGTCTAAATATCCATATAATATCAGACCTGATGGAGTTTATATGCCATTTAGTGCATAAATTGACATAAATAAAGATGTTTTTGAACACACTGTGGGTGTTTGTGTTGAAGGGAGGGCTGAACTCAGGTCTGAGATCTGGAGGAGTTTACGTGAAGAGCCTGGCTCGTGGAGGAGCAGCAGACCGAGACGGCCGTATCCAGTCTGGTACGTTCTAAAAGAGCACGGTGTTCTAGCTTTTCAGGAGTTTCTGTGGATTTTGGAGTCACTTTGGGTCCCACAGATTCTGTTTCAGTTTTCCTGTTTGTTTTCCTTTTTTCTTGTTTTGTTTACTTTTCTTTCCACTTTAGCTCGGTCTGTTAGCCACACTCTTAAAAGAGAAGGTTCTTTAAGGGTTCTTTAGTAAAGAAAATGGTTCTATGAAGAACCATACACTCAAAGAACACTTTGCACGATTGAAGGGTTCTTTGCATCGTGAAAATGTTCTTATGTGCTGTATGTGATTCTACATACAACCTCTCTAAAAATGGTTCTATATAGCACCCAAAAGTGTTCTTCTATTGTTACGATTTTAAGCTTGTAACAATAGAAGAACCTTTCTGGGTGCTATAGGGAAGCCTTTTCAAAACATTCCCATACAGAACCATATACATTACATTCTCCATCAGTCTGAAGAACCATTTCACAATGCAAAGAAATCTTAAATCATGCAAAGTGTATGTCATGTGTATGGTTCTTCATAGAACCATTTTCTTTACTAAATTACCATCATTTTTAGTGTGCACTTTAGCTAGGTCCATTAGCTCGGCTCCCCGCCCCTCTATCCCATGATGCTCTCAAGCTGGAGTTTTCAGCCACTTATCAGAGGAAGTAATGCATGGAGACGACTGCTAAGCAGTGATTGGTTGACCTTCATGTCAATCCTTATTTGGTCAATTACCACCAACAAGATGATGAACATGGAATTAAAATGAGCCCAAAAAATAGGGGTATAAATGCACTGAGGGGAAATGAGAGGACTAATGAGAGGGCGGGGCTATAGACTACAGACAAGTGGAACAGATGACAATAGGGCAGGACCAGGGAGGAGACACAGACCAAAACAACAGCAAAAGCACATGGCAAGACACAGAGAAAGACAGAGCAGGACTGGATTCTACAAACACAATATTTTTTTCATTTGTGAATTTAACCTAATGAGAAACTGGACATTCTGTAAGATCCTCAGTTGTTTTGCGAAAATGGAATCTGCCATAATCACTCTCTCCGGATCTGTCGCTCACAGGTAATTATAGCTATTATATTATATTATTGTAGGGCTCTGATTGAATCCAGGGGCCGAATTACAGAAAACTCTTTTCTTTTTGTCTTAACTTAAGATCTGACAGGTCAGGATAAGATTTTTCACAAATTCATATTACTGAAGCAAATCTGATATTAATATAGGAATCTTATCTTACAGCATCTTTTCTTTTCTCAAGTTAGGAAATCTGAACCTACTCGATTGAAGTCGACAATCAACTGTCGTGTCTGTAACCTAGATGCACAGCTGAAACGTAAACATGTAATCAAGTTAGTTAGTCAGACAGCTAACGTTAGCTACCGTTACTGATGTAAAGAAAGTAAAATCAAACTAAAATATGATAAACTGTAAGTAGTGAATACTGTGAGAGCGTCCCCTGCTGTTTTTCAGAGCGTCGCCGCTCCCCAGTTTCAGTCTCCATTTCCCAAACGCTTTAGCCGAGCGCGCTAACGTTACTCCTCCTAATAAACAGACACACGTTCAGCTCCGTCTCCTCATTATTCACCACCATCACTGTAATATTTCATCATCAACATTAACACACAAAGGTAATCAGAGGGGCGGTGGAGATCGAGTCTGCAGCGTCTGGGGCTTTTAAACGCTGTAAGAACAAAAAAACAAGTCAAAGCTCCGTTTTCAGTGTAGATAAATGTGGCGTCATTATAGTGAAGTGAGCTGCCTGACACAGCATAAAACAATAGAAACAGACGTTTAAACAGAAGATAAGACGCTCTGGAGTTTATCTTAAAGTTAAGACAATATTTAGGATATTTTGGCCACTTAGGATGTTTCTGTAAAACCGTTTTCTTATCTGGAAATAAGAATATAGACTTCAGAATTGTTGTTCTGTAATGGCTTCTGTCCGAACTTCAGTCTTAACTGAAGTTGCCATGACAACAAAGCAGATCTCAGACTTAAGAATTTTCTGTAATACGGCTCCTGGTTCTCTATTAGTCCACAGTCCAATGATGCAGATGAGGTTCTACATGTTGGACTGTGTGACTCAGAGCTGCAGGACAGACTGTCTTTGTTTGTGTAACAGGTGACCGGCTTCTGGAGGTGGATGGAACCAGACTGGCGGGTTACTCAGATCAGCAGGCCGCTGAGTGCCTCGCCAAGACCGGAGAGGTGAGCTACATTCATTACACCAGCTCTACCATAAGCAGCCCCAGACTGTATATTCATCTACACTGCTCACTTACAGACTAGCCTCTGCCACAAATTAGGGCTGCGTGATAAATCAGATTTTATCATCATCATGATATTAGTTTCTGCAATAAACACATTGTTAAGGGCTGCAGTGGTGGAATTGGTCCCAAAAAGTTCATACAATTTTAAGAATCTCTTAAAATAAACATTTTATTTGAAGGCTACCTACATAGCGAGTTCATAACACATGCATAAGCAATGAATAGTGTATCCAAAAGGCAAAACTTGTAATTATGAACAGCCTATGCCAGTAATCATGAGGGATGTTGAAAAGTGAGGTAGGGTGAATCCTCACAGTCAGAGTAGAGAAAACATGAATGAACAAAACAAAATCAGGACAGACGACGGCAGAAAACCTGATGGCCAACATAGGTTCTACTACATGCTTGGAAAGGGAGGGGTGAGGGAGGGAGATTCAGCTGGTTGCAATCTGCCGTTTACCACTAGATGCCACTAATCTTACACACTGCACCTTTAAAGTGATAGACACTTGTTGTATTTATAACACTGTTCCAAAGCAAGATTCCCAACTAATGGACTTTATAAGGCAGAGGCCTACACACTTAAAAAAGATGGTTCTTCAAGGGTTCTTTAGTAATGACCATGGTTCTATTTAGATCCATAAGTTCTATATACACCCATTTCCATGCCTAAATGGTTCTTTGCATGGTAAAATTGTTCTTCAGATTGATGGAGAATGTGTTGTACATGGTTCTATATAGAAGCTTTTGGAAAATGGTTCTATACATTGTAACAAGCTCGGCATCATAACAGTAGAAGAACCCTTTTTGGTGCTATAGAGATCCATTTTCAAATAGCTTACATAGAACATCCAACATATTCTCCATCAATCTGAAGAAACACTTAATCACACAAAGAACCATTTAAGCATGAAATGGTTCTAAATAGAACCATTCCCTTTACTAAAGAACCCTTGAGGAACCATTGTAGTTAAGAACACTGTATATCAGTTCTCAGACGTGAGCAACTAACTCTGTTTATCATCTCTGCAGCCACACAGGCCTCCTTAATAGAACTGGTTCATCAGTTAAGTTCCATTGTGTTGGGAATTATGCTTTATAACAATGTTATAAACAAAACAAATGCCCTTTGCTTTAGTTTGAGGCTCCTTGTGTCAACACAGTGTCATTTACTGTGTAAAATGTCTTATGTTATTTTGCGATTACCGGACCAAGCTGTTTCAAAATATTTATATGTCGCTTTATAAATGTTTTATTCACTGCTTATGCATGTGTTATGAAGTCCCAATGTAGGTAGCCTTCGAATAAAGTGTTACTGCATGTTTTTTTAATTTGCTGTGTTGCTCCAGGTGGTGACTTTAGTGCTGGAGAGGGACGGCACCACTCGAGGCTCTCCAAGTCCTGAACCCCGCGATACGCTCACTGTCCAGACAGCGGCCGCCTTAGCGACACAGTTCAGGAACAACAGCTGCCCTGCCATCACCATGACGACGCCCTTCGCTGTCCGGCCCAATGACTACAGCTTTGTGTCTGAAGGTAAAGAAAACAGACATGTAAAATCAGTGATGAGGAGTCAGTGAGGTGCTTTGTGAATGAGCAAAAGATCAGAGAATCTTCATTTACTTGATTAAACAGCAATTAGGGTCAAATTATTGATTTATTTGTGAAGAGATTAGATACAAGATGATCCACTTGCATATGGAAGGAGAAAGTCAGGAAGGAAAAGACCAGCAGCCTCAAAGTTTATTATATGCTTCTATAATCTAAGAATAACTCAGCTAGTTTGCATTAAAGTCCCTGTAGTTACTGAATAACAAGCTTTGCTTTGTAATAACTCTGAGAATTTAAGGGCTTCATTTTTTAATTCTAGGGTACTCTCTCAAACCTCATAAAAGCTCTGTCACAACAATGGATAACAATATTTACAAGTGCTTTTGGGAGAAAAATGCCCATATTAACCCCTTAAAATCCCAGATTTATTACGTACTAGGGCTTATTATTCAGTAACTACAGGGACTTCAGTGCAAACTGGCTGAGTTATTCTTAGGCTACTGAAGTGTGCAGTAAGCCTTTGGGCCTGCTGGTGGGCATTGGAGTGTTAAACATTAATACCAATATAGAACTATAGCTCAAATCACCACTTTCCCCACAAGCCTAGGTGCTTGAATTAGTCGTCTTTTTGCTAACCTCACCACTAGAGAACACCATGGAGGTGACCCTGCGGAAGAGGCTAAATGGCCTCGGTTTCAGTTTCCTGATCGCCGAGTTGGACACGTCCCTGGACTGTGGCACTGTGGTGCGGGTGAAGACACTGTTTCCAGGCCAGGCAGCAGAGGAGAGTGGCCTGATCCAGGAGGGAGACGTGATCCTGGCCGTTAATGGAGAGTCACTAAAGGGGCTCTCGTATCAGGTAGAATGGATGGTGGAGTTGCAGCAAGCTTTGAAAACGTACCTCATACTAATCTACCTAAATTAGTCTAGTTCAACCTAATGAGAAACTCTAGAACAGACTCAGTTTATATCACAATACCTACATTGAGAGTCGGTTATTCATTCAGCCTAATGAGAAACTGTAGAACAGACTCAGTTTATATCACAATACCTACATTTAGAGTCGGTTATTCATTCAGCCTAATGAGAAACTGTAGAACAGACTCAGTTTATATCACAATACCTACATTTAGAGTCGGTTATTCATTCAGCCTAACAAGAAACTGTAGAACAGACTCAGTTTATATCACAATACCTACATTTAGAGTCAGTTATTCATTCAGCCTAATGAGAAACTGTAGAACAGACTCAGTTTATATCACAATACCTACATTTAGAGTCAGTTATTCATTCAGCCTAATGAGAAACTGTAGAACAGACTCAGTTTATATCACAATACCTACATTTAGAGTCAGTTATTCATTCAACCTAATGAGAAACTGTAGAACAGACTCAGTTTATATCACAATACCTACATTTAGAGTCGGATGTTCATTCAACAGTTTATATTGTGATATAAACTGACTCTGTTCTTTAGTTTCTCATTAGGTCAAATGAGGTTCTGTGGATTGGTCAATTGTAATGTATGCTAATTATTTGCTAATATTTAAAGTAATCGTGCTCTTGAATTTGGATCCTACAGCGTGTGTTGAATCTACTGAAGGGTTCCACCCCAGAGGTGAAGCTGGTGATCTGTCGTCCTGCTGCAGGTAAGACTTCATGGGTCAGATTGAGGCCTGTACTGGAGTACAGCGTTGGTGCTTGAATGTACTTGGGGCCATGGGGTATTTTAATGTTTTATAGGTGATTTCATTGCCAACCAGATTGGACGTGTCAGTGTTTTCATCTGTCCTCGTACTGTTTTTCACCAAACTCAGTGCTGCTCTGATCATTTAGGCCTGTCTGAAGACTCATCTATATGATATTTCAGGCAAACGTTGCCTTATGTTGGAAAAAAGAGGTTTACTCTCCTGGTTTCTCCTGGTCTACAATGATAGGACATCTGAGTTCGTAGAAAATACAACCCACTAGCAACTCGCTCTTTGCTTTAGAGCCCTACAACGTAACCACTAGTTTATTACTGTTAAATTTGATGTATAATAATATGTATAATTTGAGGTATAATAATATGTAAATGCTGTTAAAGTTTTAAAAGAGACCATTTATTCAGTCACAGTCCATATGATGAGGCCAAGCTGCAAAAAAAGCCTGTTTTGAATGAATTGTTTTTGTGATGGCATGAAAACCAGCACATTTACATATACCTGCCTACAGCAGTTTAGCCCCGCCCACTCACACTAGAAACTCCTTTTTCTCTGTGGTACTTTTATTGCCGTTCAGATGAGTTTTATCCCTGAGGAGATGTTTAAAACTGAATCCAACTCTATTAAGACTTTTGACTCCTCCTCAAGATTTCGGTTCACTTTTGTTCCTGATTTTAGTTTATCACTTTCCTTCTGGAGCAGAAGGTTTTAGCACTGTTAGAATGATGCCATTGTATTCTTAGCTGACATTTACTGTATATGCTAAAAATATAGAGATATGGACATCATTACTGTCACTAGAAAAGCTCGTAACTCCTTTTTTGTTTTTTGGTTTTTAATACCATTTAAATTTGCCAGTTGCTTTTTATGCAGAGTGAATATTTTGTGATGAATGTGCTTATAGAAAAGCAAACCGTTTAATTAGATTATCCACTGTTAACGATTGTTATCTTCAAATTTACCAAATTCACACATTTAAATTTACCTCTGGAAAATTATTAAATTATAATTGAAATTGTGGCCCAATTTTATGTGTCAGCTACTTTGTTTCTTTGCACACAAAAAAAAATGTCAATCATTTACTTGGAGACGTTGAACATCGCATGATCGATGTTAAACAGTGAATGATCGATCTTAAACATTGAAGATAATATTAAGGTTAAGAATGTTTTTTTTCTCTCTGGTGAAGTTCCAGTTTCCAGATCACAGCATTCGAGTCTTTGTTGTGCCTTTCTGTGTCTGTTTTGTCCCGTCTGAAGGAACACTGCCCCCCATTTCAGAGAAAATAGGCCAACTGACCTGCAGCTGAAGATCTCATCAGATGGGCAATCAGACAGTGGTCTCAGAGACCATCGTCAGTGGGAGCGAGGGTCCCAGTGGAACCCCAGAGCACTGTGGAATGGAGTCGATCCTCCAGATGGAGCTGTAGACTCTCCAGAGACCAGTGCTGGATTTTAGCAAGGCAGGAACTTCCTTACTTCCCCCAAGGAGCTTCAGGGTCTTACGAGGTACATGTTCACTTCTTCTTCTGAGAGAGATGCTTTCATTCCAGGTAGTTTAATTAAAATGATCTTATTTTTGAAATAAAGACATGTAGTATGAAAACATTGTTAAAGACCATATATGGAAACTAAACTGCAAAAACGGCCTTTTTTGATTTAATTGTTTTTGTGATGGCATAAAAACCAGCAGATTTACATATACCTGCCTACAGCAGTTTAGCCCCGCCCACTCACACTAGAAACTCCTTTTTCCCTGTGGTACTTTGATTGCTGTTCAGATGAGTTTTAGCCCTGAGGAGATGTTTAAAACTGAATCCAACTCTATTAAGGCTCTTAACTCTTCCTCAAGATTTTGGTTCACTTTTGTTCTTGATTTCCTTGATGATCCTGACTTTAAGTTTTTTTTTCTGTTTTGTTTATGATGTGAAGAATACTACAGCATTCAGCCTATAGCAGTTTAGCTCCGCCCATTCACGCCAAAATTATAAGGAGCGTTTCACCTCTATCTGCTTTTTTGAATGAGGCAGCCAAACAGAACAAAGATCATTTATGTATATCAGTCTTAAAGGTACATTTAAATTTTGAGGGATAATTTGTCATGTGAAAATGAATTATGACTTACTGGCTCAGAAAAAAAATAAAATAGAAGAAAAATGCAGGATTTGGGAGCTTCAGATAACCACAAGTCAGTAATGAAGACTTTAAACATCAACCTGGAATACAAACTGAGATTTTAATTGCCTTTACTGTTGCAGAATGAAACCTGGAGAGTGGCGTCCAGTGCAAATCTGCAGAAAGTGGCCCTAGGAGGAGTTCCACTGCCCTTAGAGATGGCCTCACTTGTGGAATGAAACCTTCATTTCAAGGCAAGTAGCCACAGCTTTAGCTCAAATAAACACCCACCGCTCTGTTAGTGAACCTGTTATTAGGAGGAGCTTTAGTTCTCTTTGTAAGACCCATGATGTGTTTATATGAATGCATTTTCTGCTTTCTTTCATTATGTTAGCCTGACATCCATAGACAAGTAATAGGGGGACAACAGGAATGCAGGAAGATGGGGTGCTGAGGGGGCTGCAGCTCCCCCTGATTTCAGGACTGCGACTGCTAAAAACAATAATAATAATAATAATACAGAGATCTGCGTTTCTACCACAGACCCATGTGTGCTTGTTTTAGAGAAGAGTTTGTATTTTTCTATTTTTATTTATATGCTATGATCTGCAGTAGCTGCACTGGTTAACTATGTATTTTCATCACAGTGAGCCGAATCACTTCCCATTAACAACAGCCGCGTCACTAAAACACCTCTTTGAGGTACAAAGAGAGAAAGTGCAGAGATGGAGGCCAGAACCCCAAAGCAGATTCATATTGTTTTTAAACTCTTAAAAAATCAAAATAACTTAATAATAATAGGTTTTATAAAACATTATTTCTCCCAATCAGTGTGAGTTTCAGCATTAAATCTCACCGTGTGACTGTGGGTAACATAATCAGTCATATCAACAATGTGATTGGTCACCACTCAGTTAATTTGCATAAAGTTAATCCAGAATGAGAGCAGAGAGAGGATGTGCGTCAGCGCTCTGATGTGTCAGTTACATGTGTATGTTTGATGTAAAGCATCAAAAAAATTCGAATGGAGAAAATATTGAAAATAATTTAGCATGACGTCATGATTCACGTGACATATATGCTGCTTAAAACTTCAGCTCCCCCAACTTAAAACACCTTCCTGCATCCCTGGGTGACAACCTCGCTTCATATTCAGTAGTGTACATCGCCACCTAGTGTTTTTCTTGGGCAACAGAACAGAGAGGGAGTGTGTTATCGCGAAATAATATCACAGATTTGGTCGCCGTAGATCATCACAGCCGTGATGTTATTGGTGATAACACACTCCTCGAGTGTTCTATTGCTTTTATACAACAGTTAAATAAATAAAGTAATAAATTAATAAACTGGGCCTTTTGAAGTACAGACTGAGCCATAAAACTGCCGCAATATCAAGTTCAGCTCAGTTTTGTCAGTTTTTGCCAGATCAGTATTAATGTTGTTTTGTTCCAGCCAGTCTGTAAAGCATCTTACAGCCCGTTTAGTTTGGCGAATGGTGTTGGGTTCATTTCTGGCTGATTCCAGGTTGTTCAGCTGTTCTTCTGTCACAGCTGCCGACTGAAAAGCTGCTCAGTGGTGATGACAGTTTGGGAATTTAGTGTCGTCTCATCTTCAGAGTCTGACCAAATCGGCTGTCGGTCAAAAGTGATCTTAAAAGTAAGAAGTAAAAACATTCAAATGTCTTGAGCCACAGCTGTCAAAGTCGTTGCTTAGCAACGGCATCTCAGCAGAGTGATGCAGCATTTGTGAAAAAACGTGATGTTATGGTGAAATAACAGCACAGTTAGAACGCTTCTCAACCAATCAGCTCGCGTGGCCGGAACTGACTGTTGTACAACAAACGATATCAGTCATTCAGTCAGTGACTCAGTAAAAGTCAGCGGCTCTCGTTGGCTGGCCTGCTGTAACTATGGAACTGTTAATCAATCGTGTAATTGTGTAATCATATTTAAATTGTGCAGTTTAATGACAGTGACTCTAGAGTTTAGACCGTAGGCTGGCAGATGTTAGTGTGAATGTGAAAGTGATGTAAGTGATGTAAGCACACAGGGGCTCTTTAATCTCCATCAGCTTTCCAGGAATAATCTTGAACTTCATGACCTGCATGTGCACTGACTCCTTGTCTGGTCTAATCCGGGCTAGTTTTAAGAGTCTGTCCCATTTCACCACTAAAGCACCTGCCCACAGCGCCGGTCACAGGACAACAGTGAACAGCGCGATTAACTGTTTATCCTGCTCACCTGCTGCTCACGTCAGCAAGTCCTGCTGGACATAAAAATAGCACAGTGAGCAAAGCAGACGCTTCGATTTTTAACACTGCTAGTTTTTATCAGAACTCTGTGCAAAAAGAAAAATAATCACACAGCGATTATAGTATGTGATGTGGAGATTAGCATTAAAATAATAAAAAAAAACGGTAACACTTCAGTAGAGGGGGTCATTATAATGCCTTCATAACACTTGCATTAACCCTCTGTGTTCTGAGGTCATTCTCTCTGGATTCGTTCATCTCTTCTTAAACTCTCCTCTAAAGGCTCTTCATGTATCATGATCCTCATATGTTTCATATCTAAATGCTCCGTTATCTTCATCACTACTTTCCAAAACCTCTGCAGCAGCTTCAGCAGCTGTAAACTCTCTGCACGCTGTTTCACATGAGTCTCCGATGTGGACTGAATGAAGAATGAAGGGTTTCCGGCGTGATGGTCAGTCCTTAGTGATTTCCTGAGTGTCCATCGGTCAGTTTCACACAGGATGTAGACGGACACACGAATCCACCAGTTCCACACGGTGAGAGGCAGATGGCGTGTATCTCAGCCCCTCTTCATAGGCTCATAACTCCGGATGTGAGTCTCGTATGATCTCGTGATAAGATGGAATGGAAAGGGCGACTCTACAGATTCAGGAAGTGTTTGAACTGGATTTCTGTGCTGGATCATCACAAAGATACACACCTTTTCTCAGAATGAGTAGTTTACTGATAATTTCTATATCACAACACCACTACAGACCCAGTGCTCAGGTGAGGGCTGTACACTGGATTCTGATGTATCTCACATAAAATTACACTGCAAAAAAATAGTATCTTGTCAAGTAAAATGATCTTAAAGCCAGTCGATATATCTAATATTTCTCATTTTTAGATCGGTGTGCATGTATGATAAGATTATCAAGTTTATTTCTAGACACTCTTCACTTGTTTTTATTTAGTAAATTATCTCTCTATACTGGCAGATAATTTTGATGATTTTAATCTCATTTCTTAAAACAAGCAAAATCATCTGCCAGTATAATAAGAATTTTACTAAATAAAATTCCTTAAAACAAGTAAACAAGAAATAAGGTTACATCTTAAATTAAGCCTACAAAAATCTCAGCAGGAGAAATATTAGATTTATTGTCTATATTTAAGATCATTTTACTTGAAAGGACACCATATTTTGCAGTGTAGCTGGAGTAAAGTTGTGCTGCTGAACTTGTGCTGCTTTGTGCCTCAGATTAAACTCTAAATGAGGTTCACAGTCTGATTTTAGTAGTCTAATTTTGACCCACCAGTATTTTGAAATATGTAGTATGAATATTACAGATCACTGTTTTATTTCTTTCAAAACACTATAAATACAAAATGTGTCAGTGTTTATTTTCTCTACCTTCGTTTTCTTAACTTTTCAGCTTCTAGAATGTCCAGCAGAACAAAGGTTGACCACTAGGTGGAGCAAGAGCCTCAATGACTGCTTGATCTACTCCAAAAATGACAAAACATGAGAACTGCTTTGTGGTTTGTTGCATTTTCTTGCAGGTAATTATTGGAACATCTTAATGACTCTTTTAACTTTGTGTTTGTTTCTCAGGTTGATCTGCTGCCTCTACAGCGATGATGCACATTCTGTATACAGCAAGTCCACTAACTCACCAGACTGCCTTAATCACAGCGTCCAGTGATACTGAGGTCACTTATGATGTGCCTTAAAGCCAGGAGAAGATTTTATGTTTAAAGGTTTTAATAGGACACATTCATAAATAAATGAATTGCATTCCAGAGCGATTTCTGTCATCTTGACGAAAACGGTTAATTTTCAATAAGTGTTCACAATATTTTACTCGTAATTAAGTAGTAAATAATCCAAAGACTGCACAGTAAAACTAAATTGCAGTGGCACATGGGATGTTGAGTTCTTTAATAGAACCATTTGCATGCTTAAACGGGTCTTGGCATGGTGAAGTGGTACTTCAGATTCGAGAATGTTTGTATATAATTCTATATAGCACCAAACAGGGCTCAAATGTGTCAAATGTGACTTTTAGGTGCCACATAGAATCACATACAGCACATTCTCCATTAATCTGAAGGACCATTTCACCATGCAAAGAACCATTTAAGCGTGCTAATGGTTCTTTAAGTATTCATCGTTCTAAATAGAACAATTTCCTTTACTAAAGACACTTCTTTTTTAGTTTCAAAGTCACACTGTATGTAGAAAATCAAAAACACTTCATTCATATTGTTATTTTACTTATTAAATTTTACTTAAATCAATGTTTCATGAGTTACATCACTGACACAATCTGTTTGTGACGCATAAGGCTGACAGTTTTTAAGCCAAGTTGATCAGAAATGTGAAGAGGCTTCAGTATATTTATATGTTTAAAATAATTTGAAGCTAGACAGGCAATTTTATTTTAACTATTTTTACAATTAAAACTGAAAAAAAATTAAAATTGTTGTTTTACATAAAAAAAATATTACTTTGACATCTGTAAAGTCATTGCCTTTTGAATTATCAGTTTTTTGGTTGGTTCATTTAGGAACAGAACAAATGATACTCAGACACCAAATTTCTGTGGTTTATTCTCATTTTCAGTTTATTTTCATGGCTTCAATGTTTTTTGCCATTGCAATGACAGAATAACACAACAGGAACTAAGCATGGTAAATATATGCAACATATGTTATACATCCTATAAACAATGGGCAAAGCTATATCAGAGAAACAGCCCTGAAACATGATTTGACCCCATAAATGGCATGGTGTTCCTCAGGGGCATGTTCTGGGTCCACTGTCTTTTGGGGTTTCTGCATGGAGGTGAGTCCCTCACTGCTGGGAGAGGAACCTCTCACCTCCACTCATAAATAATGGGTTTTGAATGCTGTTGAAACTTTGACGTAGCATCTGGATCCCATTTGTGAGCATGTTGCCCCATAAATTATCCCAAATGGTTCTAGTTAAAGAAGACCAACAGTGGCACGTTCCGCTCTCAGTGTCCTGCCGTTAAACGCTGTGGATCTGGAACGGTGCTTCTAGGAGCTGGATGTTGTAATTTAATTTTTTAATCCTCTTTGAAGTTGAATTCCATCAACTGTGGAAATTTCAGAGTCAGAACTGTTCACAGTGGTGGTGATAGGAACCAGACGTCCACCTCTAAAAGCTCCCTCACAGAAAGTTCCTACAGGAAATGGTTATGAATTCACTGCCTGATGACTGAGACACTGTTTTATGATAGTTTAGAGAACTTAAACTCCATTCATGGTGGAGGGATACATGCAGGGCGCTGTGAGGCAAAATAGTCCCCAAAGAAAACTTATTATTTCAGATTTTCCACTATTTTCCATCATCAACATTCCATATAAACTCAGAAGACTCGTGTAGGTTCACTGGTGGTTCTGGATAGTAAATAAAATGTCTATATCTGTGTTGTAGTCATGGCGACCCCTGGTTCCTATCACCACCACTGTAAAGACATCTGAACCATTTCACACCAAACCACTCTGAATCACTCTGTTTACATCCCACACACTGAGCAAGAATTTTGAAACATTGGTTGAATTCCCCTTTATCACACAACCTTACTGCTCTGTAACCTACAACAACATGGCTTTTAGAACTGGAACTGTCTGTTTTGTAAATGATAAGAGTTTAATTATAAGTGTTGATTTAATATGAATAAAATAACCCATCAGCTACAAATGCTGACTATGTGTGTGCCAGGAGAGAACGTGGTCACATTTTCCAGAACGTGTCATTCAGACAGACGTGCATTTACAGGTAATCCAGCCTCTGCGGTTCCTCCAGTGCAGCCAGCAGCAGTTAAAGTCAGTGTTAATGGTTTAAGTGGGCTGGCGTGATTATAACTTGGCACAGTCTGTGGTTCTGCGGGAAAACCTTCAAACTCTTTCAGACCAGCACCACTGAAATCACTGCCTCTGAGAGGCTACAATCACGGAGGAGATGAACCATTGACTGTTTTTATGATATATATGATGTATACACTCATTGACTGTATATATGATATAAATCAGATATACATTCTTTGACTGTATATATGATATATATGCTATATACATGCTATATATATGGTGGTGGTGTGTTAGTGTGTGTTGTGCTGGTCTGAGTGGATCAGACACAGCAGTGCTGCTGGAGTTTTAAACACCTCAGTGTCACTGCTGGACTGAGAATAGTCCACCAACCAAACATATCCAGCCAACAGCGTCCTGTGGGCAGCGTCCTGTGACCACTGATGAAGGACTAGAGGATGACCAACACAAACTGGCAGCAGCAGATGAGCTATCGTCTCTGACTTTACATCTACAAGGTGGACTGACAAGGTAGGAGTGTCTAATAGAGTGGACAGTGAGTGGACACAGTGTTTAAACACTCCAGCAGCGCTCTTCACTCTTTTCCTTTATTCCAGCTTCCATTCTCTTCAGGAGACTCACTTTCAGCTCCTCAAAGAATCTGCAGACACACCTCCAAAGTTCAGTCTTAGAAGCTGGTTGATCATTTTTTGAAGTAATCAAACACATTCAGTGGTGTTGAGGTCTGGACTCTGGGGTGGTCAGTCCATCGTTCAGCTTCTTTGTTTGATGTGTCCGTCTCCTTTTCTCAGTGAGGTTCTTCTTGATCAGCTACACATCCTTTCAGACCCACAGCGCTGAGTCGTCTTCTCACAGTGGAAGGATGGACAGAAACACCTGTGGATGTTTTCAGATCTGAAGCAGCTTGATTTTCTCCTCTCTCTGAGATGAAAGCTTTCAGTGCTGTTTATCTGATGGGGCAGTTCTGGGGTCAACCAGCTGTTCCAGGTGGTTGTTAGGAGCCACATTTTGTCTGGAGATTTTAATCAGTTTTTGGACTCCAGTTTTTTTCACTTCGTCTTTCTCCTTCATTATACAAGTGGATTATCTTTTATCTAATCTCCTTACAGATATGTCCTCTAAGGGTCTCTACATCCAGTGGGTGTAGTTGTGACTGTGTGGTCTCCAGCGACAGTGAGAGAGCCATTCTGAGCGGAAATCCACATCATAAGCTGCTCCACTTCAGGAAAGGAAAACAGCCCAGAGCAAAACACACTCTGTTCTCCTGCAGGAGCCATTTGGCTGTTATGGACATAATCCGAACCTGCTGTCCTGGAAACGGAACACAATCCTGATCCTTTCATTTCCATCCTATTGTCCTGCTTCTCTTGTTTCAAATAGCAATTTGTGCCTTGGCACAATAACGTGACTTATTTCTTGTTCTTGCTGAGCCTCAGTGTTCTGGAGAGAAACATCTGCTGAATGGATCAAAAGCCCTGGTTATTTATGCTGGACTGCCCTCACTAACAACATCTCACGACTGAAATATGCACCGCAGCCTCTTTCTACAGTGCCCCCTAGTGGCCAGAAGAGGAAAGGAAATTAATATGATGTCATATTTTTTCGCAGTAACTCTGTCACCAGATGAACTAGGACTCTGTTCTCCTGCATGTGAAACGTTGAGCTGCTAGCGATCAATGAGGGGTGATGGGGGGGGTGAGACCCCCTGCTGTGAAAAACTATTCACATCTCTCCACGAAGACGGCCATGCCGAGAGAAAATGGACAACTGCAGATTTCTTCATATCAAACAGTCCTGCTGACACAATAAACACACAGTATTTAAACACAAACACTTATTTGACTTGTTTACTCACCTACAAAGGTTAAAATCCTGATACCTACTGCCAGCTAAATATTATATTCCAACAGTGATTGCATTTCCATGTACTTAATAATCTGATAACTACAGAAAATCAGATTGTGTCAGTAACTGGTTCAGTGTGTTTTCATGCTCTTGGATAATCAGATAATGGGGAAACTCTGGGTCTACATGCGTCAGACAGTAATCAGATTTCTGCTTTACAACCAGTCAACAAACTCACAGAATAAGACAAGATATGAATGCAACGTAAACCTCGAACTTCATGCCGCAGCTTTATTTTTAAAACACCACACCACTTTACCTGAAAATATGAACATACATCATCTAGAAGATGAAGAATATTTAAATCCTTCATTTCGTCAAGCATGTATTTGGTTACAGCGTCGCTCCAAAAGTGTTGTGCTGCGTCTCGTGGCGACGCTGCTCACTTATTTCTGGTACTGTCATCTGTTTTTCGCACATGCTCAGATTGAGAAATCTGAAAGAAATCAGAGTCAGAGTTCACATGCACTGAGAAATGTGATTACTGAGCTAAAATCCAATATATATTAAAATCTAATATATTATTCATATATATATTATGGTTTGTCAGTTCAACCTAAAAAAATTCATGTGGTAACGAGATCAATAGAGATAAATAAATACTTTGAATGAAAAATTCTTTCACCTATTGTGATTTTTTGAGTTGAATAAATCTAGTTCAAATGCTTGTTGCTACAAGTCATTTTTTCAGTTTAAACTGACGAACCGTTGCTGTAAGTAATTGCAAACCAGCAAAGAAAACATGCACATTTATTAAAAAACCTAATTGATGGCGGTTTATTCGTGTTCACTGGTGTTGGTGTGACTCGTCCTGCCTTCTGAATGCAGCTCCACTAATAATAACAATTTTAAAAAGTGCTTCCTTGTGTGTTCCTCTTCAGCTCTCCGAAGAGACCTGCTGAGATTTACAGTGACAGTATCACACATGAGCTGCTCGCGCTGGCCTGAACAGCCTGAACAGCTACGGGAAATGCCAGGCTGAACTTCAGGGACCTTAAAATACTACATTTAATGAAGCAGACCCGGCCGTTACGCACAGCACAGTCCATTTACTTCCACATGGCGCGAATCTCTCACATCGCCTTCCAGGCCAGAACATAAAACAGGAGTTACCGAAGTCAAACCCTCGCACTCTTTTCAGACCCCTGACTGCACTCTAACAGCACATGAGGAGCTCGTTAATTAGTTAATGAGTTTAACCAGGTGTGCTGGATGAGGGGAGGCACAAACGTGCACGGTGTGAGGTTCCCGGGACTGGGATCGGGAACGATTCAGATAAAAAGTGAGAGTTTCTTTGTGTACACTTCTAAAAAAAGATGGCTCTTCAACGGTTCTTTAGTACAGAAAATGACTTTAAATAGAACCAAGAACACTCAAAGAACCCTTTGCATCATGAAAACGTTCTTCAGATGGATGGAGAATGTGTTATAGATGGTTCTCTATAGAACCTTTCTGAAAATGGTTCTATATAAAGCCAAGCAGGGAGTTTGTGCCCATTCAGTGAAAAGAGCATTTGTGAGGTCAGACACTGATGTTGGACGAGAGGGTCTGGCTCACAATCTCCGTTCCAGTTCATCCCAAAGGTGTTCAGTGGGGTTGAGGTCAGGGCTCTGTGAGGGCCACTGGAGTTTCTCCACACCAAACTGGTCACTCCATGTCTTTATGCAGCTGCTTTGTGCTCAGGGGCTCAGTCATGCTGGAACAGGAAAGGCTCTTCCCTAAACTGCTGACACAAAGCTGGAAGCAGATAACTGTGTAAAATGTCTTTGTGCTGCAGCATCAACATCACCCTTCACTGGAACTGAGGGTCCTGAAAAACAGCCCAGCCCATCATCCCTCCTCCACCAAACTGTACTGTTGGCTCTGCATTCCGGTAGGTAACGTTCTCCTGACCTCCACCAAACCCAGATTCGTCATCAGACTGACAGATAGAGAAGCTGATTCATCACTCCAGATAACACGGTTCCACTGCTCCAGAGTCCAGTGGCGGCGCTTTACTCCACTCCAGCTGACACTTGGCATTGCGCATAGTGATCTTAGGCTTGTGTGCAGCTGCTCAGCAATAGAATCCATTTCATGAAGCTCCTGATGCTCAGATCTTGTGCTGATGTTGCTCCCAGAAGCAGTTTGTAACTCTGTTGTGAGTGATACAATAAAATGTGCAGGAGACATTGTAGCTGGCTATCTAGCTACAGTGTCTCAAATACAAGGGAAGGGTTTAAGATAAGATGAAATAAGATAATCCTTTATTAGTCCCACAACGGGGAAATTCTCAGTGTTACAGCAGCAAAGGGAGAGCAGGACACTCAAAAAAGAAGTAACAAGAAGAGAATTAACCAGCAAATAACTTTAAGTACCTAACAAGGTTTTTACAGTTTGTTACTTGTTACTATATAGACAATATATACAATACTAAAAGTAAAAAATAAGATAAAAATATAAACTCTATCCTTCACAAAAATTAACAACGTAAAGGATTATATATAAATAAAAAGCTAAGATATTTACACTGTAAGGATATTTTACCCGAATTGCACATGAGGTACTGGTTTATATCACACATGGGATGGGGAGAAGTTAACTATATAAACATTTTAAATAGAAAAGCAAAAAATCTTTACACTATGGAGATATTTTAATTATACTGCACACAGGAAAGGGTGGTTACCAATTCCATGTAGACCTTGCCTGCTCAATAACCACCAGCTCTTCAACCCAAGGCTGGGCATATAGAGAAACCCCACTGCAGCACGCCACCAGAGCCTCTCCTCTCAACCACAGCCTTCTCACACTTCAGCTCATGCTATGCTAACCAAACAGCGGACGTCCGATTTGAAGGCGGCGCCCCTCAGGAAGAGTTTATGGTGCCTCGGTGTCGTGGCCTGGCCTGGTTCATATGTGGTAGGTAACGACACAGAGCCGGCATGTTTCATATTCTGTAGCTCTCCAGGTTCTCTAATGCCTCCCTCGGGGAGGACAGTGGGCCAGAGCCGTAAATCCTACATCTGTCAGCCGTTCTTCATAAAAACACCAATAAACATTCACACGTTCCCACAGGGGCTGGGTTTAGGTAGCTGGTCGAGTCTTATGTTAGCAATGGACATTTTATTGAACAGAGAATGTGTGAGAGTGTGTGTGTGTGTGTGTGTGTGTGTGTGTGTGTGTGTGTGTGTGTGTGTGTGCTGGGGACGCTGAACAAAAGCCTGTAGGTCTTGACCGTACCATCTACAGTAGACTTTCATGAGTCATAAATTAAAGGCCTCAAGCAAAAACAGTGCTTTCAGGCTGTGTTATGCTGTTTTTTATGCTTCTGCTGAACCAGTTCCAACTACTGATTGACTGTATAACTTCAAGTATGTAGTATACAGTGTAATTATCCAGTGTAAATATTCATCAGTATATATATATTTACTTATTATTTTGATAGACGATCATACAGTACTTAATTTTACCAAACAACATGAACACAATCTTGAAATAATCGTACAAAAAAAGGATGAATACCACTTACTGCCTTGTTTTCCAGCCACTACTCTCCTGCATTCCTGCCATTTTGACCAAAAAAAACATAAAAGTACCTTGAATGTAAATTATTTTTGTAATTTCCTCTTCATAGTAAGAAGATCATCGTTACAAATATGCATTTCTTGGACAATTGCAAATGTTAAGTGTTTATTGTGAATTGTTAACCCTCTCAGTACAAAATTGTTAGTCCCAGTGTCACATGACCTGCACCACATGATGTCATTTCTTCAGGAGAAAAGGCTTCCAGCAAAGCCAGTTTATGAGGAGTCTGGCCACTTCCTATTTCTCCCGTTATATCAAAAAACAGGCCTGCTAAACTGCAGAGGGCGCCTGCGAGCGAGTCCTCAGTGAATGGGAGTGAATGGCTCAACGGATAAAAACGAAAAGTTAAAATAGTTTCTAATCACTGAACCAGAACTTTCCTTTAGTTTTAGACAGTAGAAGGATGGATTTCACTAAAAAAACGCTAACATTACTGATACTGAGTTCTGATTGGTTGGTGAGCGGAGCAGCTCATTGGCTGTTCGTGCTCACAGACGTCATGGACATACATTAGGGGCTGTTTTAGACTACTATAACTCAATTTAAAACCTCTTAAGTATAACAGCAGTTTAAAAATGTTTTATACTGCTCTGTGTTCAGGAAACGAATGAATTCTTTTACATTTAAAATGTTTCAGCATTTATAAACTATGATTTTGCTCAAACGCTCCATCTTAACCCGTTCAATTTAGACTGGCTCGGGAGCGCCCTCTAGCGTTTGAGAAACCCGGACAACACTACAGAGTGGTAATTCTCCTCTCTACAAGTTCTCTGGCATTTATCTGTTGATAAGCAATGAAGATCTGAAACTGGGGAGCGGTGATGCTCTGACGAACAGCAGGGGGCGCTCTCACAGCATTCACAACTTACAGTTTATCACACTTTAGTTTTGTTTGACCTTTTTTACATCAGTAACTGTAGCTGTAACTCATATTTAAACATTATTTTGATGACGTGTTTACATTTCAGCCGTGTGTGTATGGTTCTTTGCTAGGCAACAGACATGACAGTTGATTGTCGACTTCGGATTGAGAATGAGAATGAGCTGTATATGGTTCCCTTTTTGAAAAGGGTTCTATATAGCTTTGAAAAGCATTCTTTTATCATTCTATTAGAACCATATACAACACATTCTCCATCAATCTGAAGAACCATTTCACCATGCAGAGAACCATTTAAGCATACCAAGGGTTCTTTGAGTGTTCATGGTTTTATTTAGAACCATTTCCTTTAATGAAGAACCCTTGAAGAAATATCTTCTTTAAGCGTGTTTGGTTTTATATATTTAATCAAGTGTGAAGTGTGAAGCACTTTGATCTGCATTATACGTATGAAAAGTGCTATACGAATAAAGAATATTATTATTATTATTATTATTATTATTATGCCAAATGAGATCATGTCCCTGCATTATCCAAAGCATCTTATCATATATCACATAGATTACTGACAAAGAAATAATGGGTGAATACACAGAGTTTTGGTTGAAATGGTATGAATCTGAGGTTATGAATTCCTGAAGGGGCTGATTTCTTCCTTCTGAACTCTCTCTCTGTCTTGCACATGCACTCCCCGTCACGCTCGCACGCTTTGTAACACTTCACCGTGAGCGGAGGAAGTTAGCGTGAGAGGGCATTTCCTTCTGCTTCACGTTTGAGGTTCCTGGCCTCTCGTTAGAGCCGTGTCACGCCGGCTCCGTTTCGGGCTCCTTCACAGATGCACCTAAAATGAGCAACTCTCGAATGCATACACGCCTCCAAAAACTGCTGATGAACTCGGATTTGTGTGGTCACAAGAAGAGTATATGCTTCAGTGAGGCAGAGTAGCTGGTAGCTCCAGAGGCTCTCACATCTGTCAAGAAGCTGAGGGTTTGATTTTCTGAACTTCCACTCCGCAACTACCACAACAGGATATGTTTATCACACGAGTCGATCACCAGCAGATGGAGCAAATTAGCCGGTAACTCGTTCCAGATACAGCGGCTGGAACGTAGCTTGGAAGTTGATGCGTGGCCTTCCCGAAAGGTCAGAAAGGCATCATTATCTCAAAGCGTGATCCATTACGGTACTCGCACTTAGCTTTTAATCGTCCATTGGTCCACCCAAGCAGCGTGAAGCAGACAGAATGACATGATAGTTGAGCTAGGCCGCCATCTGAGCGCTGATGTGGCCTTATTTCATTCTATTATAATCGACGTATTCACAATGACTCACTTATAAGACAGTTATTTATTCTTGCAATCTGAGATTTTGTAATGTTGGTTTGCTTTTCGGTACATGGAACTGACACTCAAACACTGCTGTCTCCTCCTTCAGATACAAATCCTACATTCATAAAACAGGTCAATAAAACAGGCCGATTCCAAAATCTTAAACTGCTACGTAATAGTCTCGACGCATTAATATTTACGCCCCCAAATTTTACATACAGCAGGCCTTGTTCTAGCCCAGAAACAACAACAACAGAGCAGCAGCAATGAAAATGGCAGACTATGTGCAGAAATGCAGCTCCAGACTGTGAAGGAACGTCAGCTCTTTTCATTCCCTTCACAAGAACCGAACTGTCAGCAGCTGATGATCATCTTTAAACCAGGCTGAAGGGCTTCCTGTTCACAGCTTCTTAATCAAATGTTCCACCTTCACATTATTTGAAATAGTGGTTTAATAGCGTCATAGTTTGTGAGGAGATAAGACCACAATGTGTTAACTGTCTTAATAATGTTGTCTTGAAACAAACAAACCTAAAACAACATTTAAGACAGGAAACACAGTCATCTTTCTGGAAAAAGGCCTGTTTGCATTGAAATTGGTTAGACTGAACTTCTATTATTAAAATCGTAATATGATCCTCTTGAAGAAGCATATTGCAAACTTTCAAACTTTATGCTGGTAACAATCTGAATAGGACTTTTCTTCTTTGGCCTGGAGAACTCTGAAAAGGACTGATGGTCTGAAATTTATTGATGTACTGATGACCCAGAGTTCTTCCAGCCAAAAAAAAAAGAAGAATCATCCAGATTGTTACCTGGGTAAAGTTCCAAACCAATGGTGTGTCATGGTTTGGGGTTGTATTAGTGGCAGGGATGATTTGCACATCTGTAAAGGCAACATCAATGCACTAATTCTAAAATCAACCTGAAAGGTTGACTTGTCAGACCACAACATGTTTCCACTTCAGTCCATTTCAGATGAGCTTGAGCCCAGAGAAGTCGGCGGCGTTTCTGGATGGATTAACATATGGCTTCCACTGTCCTAACTCGCATGTCGATGCAGCAATAATGATTTCTCAAAGTATTCCCAAGCTCATATGCTGATATCCATAACAGAAGCATGCTGGTTTTTAATGAGGGGTCGAAGGTCACTGGCATTCGGTTGTGGTTTTCGGCTTGGTCTGTTACACACAGAGATTTCTCTGGATTCCCAGAATCTTTTGATGATACTATTCACCATATAAGGTGAAATACCTAAAATTTTATAATTGCTTATTGAGGAACATTGTTGTTCTTCAACTGTTGGATTATTCTCTGACCCATCCTCACTCATAAAGGTTTTGTCCATTCCTGGATGCTCCTTGAACATTGTGAGATGTTCCTAGTTTTGTATTGCTCATGGAATGTCATTTCACATACCTTTTTGGAACTTGTGTTTGTCTTTTTTTCAGTATGTTGAGCCATTAGCTAGGGTGCTTAAATCTGAGTTTTGTTGATAATGGCCAGCTTTTAAGTTGAAGTAGTCAGAAAGCTGCACTTTGGAGAGTACAATATATATTCAGGAGTTATTTTTGTTATGGTAATGTTAACAAATATGCTAAGTGAAAGTTTTATGTCTTGATTTCTTGGCTTCCAAGAAATGTATCTTGAACTTTTTCCAGAAGCCTCAGCTCATCTAACAAAAACTAAAAATGAATGCAAGCTGGTGAAAAGAGTGATGTTCAGAAGGTGTCCATCAAATGTTAATTTGCAGGCTGCTCTTAACATTTAGCTTAAAAAAATATCTAAAAGTTTATACATTTGGCTTGGTAGTTGGTTTAGTTATTCTCCACTTCACTGTCTACGAAGTCTCTGGTGATGTCTGCATGCTGAGAGACGTAATAAAAGCCTGGATTTCCATCATTTTCCCAGTGACGTTGGGCAATAAGCTGAAGGCTTCTACTGCTAATGCTTCTATAGGCCAACCCACCTGCCATTACATCACTGAAACAACAACCACCGCTCTTCTGTGCAGCAATATGAAGATTCCAGCTGCTGCTCTGCTGATGACAGTCTCAGCCTTGCTTAGTTTGGGCGATGGTTCTCTTAGAAACCAATAGTCTGAACCAACAGTCTCTCAGACAGCGCTGAAGGTGTTCCTCAGCCGTGATGGATTTTGTACCTCTTCCAAGCGATTCGCAGAGCCTTCAAGGCCTGCACTTTAACATTTTTACCTTCCTCTGATTTTTCAGAAGCAACTTAGTGTCCTCCGCTATGCTAGCTTCAGTGGGCTAATTAGCTGGCAAGCTAAGCTAATTCCCTGCTGACAAAACTAGCATATATAAGCATGAATTCCATACTAGTTTATGCTGGTCTGGTGCTGGTTTAGCTGGTCACCCAGCATGGTGATACTGGTTGACCAGCATGTCACCATCCAAAACACAACATGTGCTCATCTGTACTGTTTTCTTCTAGCAGGGTTTTGCAGCACAGAAATTTGTAAAGAGTTCAAATATGAACTTTGCTTCCAAACCAAGGGTGTGTCATGGTTTGGGGTTGTATTAGTGTTCATAGCAGGGACGACTCGCACATCTGTAAAGGCAACATCAATACACTATTTCTAAAAACAACCTGAAAGGTTGACTTGTCAGACCACAACATGTTTCCACTGAGCATCAGTCCATTAGAGTTGAGCTCGAGCCCAAAGAAGTCGGCGGCGTTTCTGGATGGATTAACATATGGCTTCCTCTGCCCTAACTTGCAATTGTCAAAGCAAAATTTTTACTTTTCTCTTATTTTTCAATAGAAACAGTGTCCTCTGCTATGCTAGCTTCAGTGGGCTAATTAGCTGGCAAGCTAAGCTAATTCCCTGCTGACAAAACTAGCACATACAAGCATGTATTATATATTGGTTTATGCTGGTCTGGTGCTGGTTTAGCTGGTCACCCAGCATGGTTATACTGGTTGACCAGCATTTCACCATCCAAAACACAACATGCTCATCTGTACTGTTTTCTTCTAGCAGGGTTTTGCGATGCAAAACTTTTTTAAAGAGTTTAAATTAAACTTTGTTTCATCCAGCTTAAGTTTCAGGTTTAGAATGAGAATCATGGTGCATTTCTGTTTTTGTTCTTGGTAGTTTACAGCACTGGCAAGCAGAGATGGAGTAGAGCTACATAAAGCCCAGTTTGAACATAGCAAATCAAATGTTTTAAAATTTTAGGTAAATCTAAGGGGAATTTCACTTATTTTGCACTGATTCAAACTTTTTGAATAATTCATGTTTTCTAGATCACTGTACTGGTACGAGCACACGTCCATCGAAGCGTTCACTTCCAGTCTTTTCTACATCATTTTTATGCATCAAACCATCCAGCGATACAGTGATGCAGTACACCACTAGAAAGTTTAAAATCTCAGGATTCGATTCCCTCAAATTATTTTATGATCTGTTATTCACAGCAGTTATGATTGTCTCATTTGCAGCACCGGACAAGCAAACACTAGCGTATCTGTGTGTCCTCACCTTCAAAGCCTCACCACCTTCAAAGAGACACCATAATCCAAAATATGAGGTCTGATAACACGGCAAGAGTCAGAGATCAGTTTAGAGATCAATGAGTCAGGAGGAAATAAACTCCTCCATTCTAAACTCTGTTACTCTGTGTCAGAAACCGATATAGTTATTCTGATGGTTGGGAAAAAACTTAGACTGTTTTCTTTCGAAAGACACTGAGATCATGACTGTAGCTCAAAATGTGAGAGAACAGCACCTCCTTTTACTTTGGGGCAACAGGTAACAGGTTAAACCTCCCAGTAAGGTCATTCAGAGTGTTCTAGAGAAACTTACCGAGTCAGAACTGTTCACAGTGGTGGTGATGGGAACCAGACGTCCACCTCTAAAAGCTCCCTCACAGAAAGTTCCTACATGAAATGGTTATGAATTCACTGTCTGATGACAGATATTGTTATACGACAGTTTTGAGAAGATTTTGGGCCTAAAATGTGTTTTTTTTTATTAATTCTGGTAGAGAAGTACATGCAGGTGGCAAAATGGTTCCCAACATTTTTTTCAGATTTACATGTTTTTGATAAGCTTCAGAAGTCTGTTTAATCTAGAACAGTGACAAAAATGTTCACCTGCATCAGCATGTTCGGTGCTAACATACTATCAAAGATCCCAAAGGGGTGCTAGCAGAAATTAACATTATCATAGCAGTGCTTTTACTTATTTTTTTAACAGAGTTGGTGATGTTTATGGCCTAAACTGAAGGCAGAGCTCTAATAGTCACAGATCCCCGATGATATAAACATATCAACATAACGCACATTTTTAAAACTTCTTTTTCATCTAATTCGTTCCTTTTTAAGGCATTTTGTTACATCCAATCAGAACAAATCTGCCAAATCTGTACATTTCCCATGACACTCATGCACTTTGCATTGTTACAAAGCTCAAAGAAGAAACCCTGATTGTCGTATGTGTTTCACAGGCTGCTCAGTGTGGGCGGAGTCACGCTGTGTGGTGGTCCTGTGGGTTATCGGGGAACCCCCAGCTCTGCAGTATGGGTGGTCAAGAGGACAACGGCAGGCCTCCGCCCTGGCAAACCTCCCAACCCACATAAAACCCCCACTGCTCTCCAAAAACAAACTGCTCCAAAATACGCTTTGTCTTTCAATTACACGCTCCCCATTCCGCAGAGCTGAGCCGCGGTGGCTTAGGAACACAGCGACATACAGATTCTGACATCGGTAAAGTGTGTCGCCTCCTTTGTTGATGTGAGATCATTTTCATGCAGCTTATACTGTATGCAGAGGCCACACTTTCATTTAGTTCATTTCCAGTCAGAATTTATCCCTTTTTTCAGTGACATTCCTTCATTCCAGCTTCCATTCTCTTCAGGAGACTCACTTTCAGTTCCTCAAAGAATCTGCAGACACACCTCCAAAGTTCAGTCTTAGAAGCTGGTTGATCATTTTCTGAAGTAATCAAACACATTCAGTGGTGTTGGGGTCTGGACTCTGGGGTGGTCAGTCCATCGTTCAGCTTCTTTGTTTGATGTGTCCGTCTCCTTTTCTCAGTGAGGTTCTTCTTGACAGCTACACATCCTTTCAGACCCACAGCGCTGAGTCGTCTTCTCACAGTGGAAGGATGGACAGAAACACCTGTGGATGTTTTCAGATCTGAAGCAGCTTGATTTTCTCCTCTCTCTCAGAGATGAAAGCTTTAAGTGCTGCTTATCTGATGGGGGCAGTTTTGGGGTCGACCAGCTCTTCCAGGTGGTTGTTAGGAGTGGTGGTGATAAACTGCCCATTAGCTTGTTAAGAGTCACATGCAATACAATATAAAAAATAGGTTTAATATTATAAAATATTGACAAAGGGAAAACAAAACAACAAAGTAACTATTCAGCTTAGATTAGTTGGTTCAGCATCTTTCATACACTGTGGTCATTCAAAGTTCTTTACAAATGAGAAAATACAGAGATAATTCAGAAAAATGTAGGAAAATAGAGATCAAAAACATGATTAAAACATTAAAACAATAGACTGAAAAGAGAAGAAATCAAACATTAAATTAAGGATCAGTTTGAAGATGAAATGAGGATAATAGAGTGTTGTTGGAGGAGAGAAGTGCAGTAGAGCTAACAGTGTTTTAAACTGAGCTGAAAGCTTCTCACATATGAACGTTTTCAGGCCGGATTTAAAAGCGTCCAGTGCGGAGGCTGTCCTAATGAAACTGTGAGCAGAATTTAATCAATACAAATAAAATACCTTCAAGTGAAACAACAATTACTATGATTTAATTCAACTCAAAATGTCACCCACTTACTCATCATCTAAAGCCTGGGTTACACTACTCGACTTTTATCCTGATTTTAGCCCTGATTCTCAGTCTGGCCGAGTCTGAGCTGGTCGGCTCTAGTCTGCAGATTTTGGCTCAGTCAAAGTCGACAGTTGGAGAGAGAGTTCTGTCATGTTTGAGGAGCGCAGACTCAGATTTACTGCCTCCCGATTGCGTTTCAGACCAGTCGGAGTTTATCAAACACGTTTGATTTTTTGACCCGACTCTGAGTGAAATCTTGTGTAAGCTGGTCAGCAACTCAACCTGAACAGACATCTCCTACAGCCAATGAGAACCGAGAGCGTGAAAGAAGAAAATACAGCAAGTAAACAAAGAAAAATGGTGAAAAGTCTCTCACATGTGGAGAGAAGCTTTTTAATGAGCTGAGTTTAAGGCGCAATCAAGTTTATGTACATTTAAAACTGTAAAAAATACCAACTGATCACATTTAAATCCATGATCGTCACTTAAACATGTTTACCTGCTGTTTCTTTACTGTTTCAGTGCAAACGACAGAGAAAACAGCAGCTCCACGTTTTTATTTGTGTCTCCTAATAACGGGAGAATGCGAGAGTTTGTGTCAGTTCACATCAGTTTGCGAGAGTTCGCGTGAGTCTATTCGATTCTGCAACAGCTTAAAAGTCGTGTAGTGTGTGATCCCTGATCGTTTAGTGTGGATCCCCAATATTTCAGTCACCCAAAAAAAATCTCCAAAAACCAGTCTGACAGTGTGAGACGCCCAGTCTTTTACAATCTGTTCAGACTTTAAAAGTCGTGTAGTGAACCCAAGGCTTAAGCAGCTTATCCTCCTGGGCTGCAGGGGGTGCTGGAGCCTATCCCAGCACTCATTGGGCAGAAGGCAGGAAACACCCCTCAGTGTGTCCCAATTCAGGGGCTGCATCCTTCAAAGCATGCGGTCTATGAGGGCGTGTCCTTCGAAGGCTGCTTAGACCCGTGAAGGCTGAACTGAAATGACCTGTTTGTGTCACAGCACCACTGTTCCCACCCTCACCGCTGCGTCACGAAACGCCGTTCCTGTAAACTTTTAAAGTTCTTTAAAGATGAAACCAGAACTCTGATTTTAGTTTTTTATTTTTTCATTTATTAGAGCTGGAGATGCTTCTCTCTGTCGGCTCTTTGCTCCCCAAAACAAAACGAGACTTTAGTGTAAGTTCTGCTTCAGACCTCATTTATTGGCTTTTTTAACATCTGTATTGTTTGCTATTCGACTCAGTTTAAACCCAGTACATTCATTTAAAGTGTCTCCTCAGCCGCTATTCGCTCCTCTGCTGACACCATGATGTTCTCGAATCCTCGCCGGCACACACTGAATCTCAGGGTACGCTGGCTGGCGAAGGATCCACTCGCTGGAAAAGTTGCCATGAAAAAGAAGGACACATTTCTCGGCTGCATACGAAAGAGCCTTCGAAATGGGACAGCTAGTCGCACCACTGTGATGCAGTGGACCTTCAAATGCCCCTGAAATGGGACGCCGCTCTGGACAGGCCTCAAAATTTCAGTTAGAAGGAACAAACGTGTCGTTAATGAGAGTAATGAGATTTGTTTATACGCTTCTCCCTCTACACTGATGTTCTGGACCAGTGTGGGCTTAATGAAACCCCCAGTATGAGACAGAATGGGAGCATTTCATATGGGAAATCAAAGAGCTCAACAAAACCACTGACCACTCCAAACTCAGCTGCGGCCTGTAGGACGGTTCCCCATCTCCATATCACAGGTTGAGTACTGAAAGATGACATTATACGGCTCTATTCCCAGCAAAGGGCCATTAGCTGTAATCAGACAAGCAGCTTAAGTGGCATTTCTCCAAGCAGTGAAGAATTATCGATAAGCCTTTTGAAATTTGGCCCATTAAAGGGGAACACCACCGATTTGTCAAAAAAGCCCACATAATTGAGCGTTTGAGATGTAATCAGAGAGATTCAGAGTGGTTTGGTGTGAAATGGTTCAGATGTCTTTACAGTGGTGGTGATAGGAACCAGGGGTTGCCATGGCTACAACACAGATATAGACATTTTATTTAATATAGAAAAAAGGTTCTTGTGCTTGTAATCTGATAAAGAAGTGTGACTGAACTTAAGTAGCACTAATTTCATCTGGTGTCATGATAACATCTAAAATTAGCAAAAACTAGCATATTATGCAAAAAACCTTGTTGTCGTTTTCACTTTTTTGCAGAATTTGAAAACGTTTACGTTTTGCATTCTGTTCAAACATCATGATGAATCGTCCGATAGAAATGGTCCAAAAGTACTTGGAAAACAGTCTGGTTACCTGAACTTCCATCACCAGTTGTTAATGTTTTTCCTTCTCCTGTAAAGTTACCATTGAGATCCTTTAGATATGAGATTCTGACACTGAACTGTTTGGTTAAAAGTTCCTGAAATGAGAATGTTTGAACAGTTTCACGCTCGGTGTTAGGCACATTTCACTTTTAACCTCTTCTGCTCGTGGGTATATTTTGGTTTTTCCATCTGAATTTACATCATAAGGCAAATCATAAGGCAAATTATTCAGTAACTGCATGAAGTAAATGTAATTTTTTTTTTGTAAAAGTTCCCCTCAAATTATCAGAACGTGTGTTTTATGATACACATATTGCTATATGCTTACAATTTACTGCTGAAAGCCAAAAATCTTAGACGCTCTTTGTATTATTTTATAAAAAATAATGTTTACAGAGCAGATCACTGAAGAGACGCCATCTGTTTATAGTTTACAGCCCAGATTTGTGAAAAATGGGTCGACTTTTAGTAGAAAAAAATTGTTCAGCTTCTTTTATTATAAGGGTTTAAAATTAAATCACCATCTATTTGACTGGAAAGAAGACAGTTACAGCTCTCATACGACCCCCAGCTTTAGAATGTAGCTTATGAAATATGAAAGTTATGAAGTAAAGAATGTGATGAAGTGCATTTTGGAACCACCGCTGGTTCCACAGAGTTAAAAAGGTTAAATAAACCAAAATGTCTTTAAAAGGCCTTAAACCAATCCTGTGATGCTCACAATGAGATACATTCATGAATATTACTTCTGAAAATGATGCACAAAATGTTAAAAATAAAGCCACACATATGATAATAGACTGCTTTATTAAGTTTCTCTAGAGCGCAGCGTTTCACACCAAACCACTCTGAATGACCCTGTTTACATCTTAACCATTTGATTATGCAGGAATTTTGAAAATGTGATGGAGTTTTCCTTTAACTAACTGTCCGAAAGTAGCACTAGTGCTGATTTGAAAAAAGAAAGACAGTTTGTTGGTTTATGGCCCCATTAAGCATTTCAGTTTTATGACAAAGTGAAATAAATGAGCTCTCATTAGCTGCACAGGAAACAGTTTTCTGAGGTCACCCACTACATCTCCCGAATCTCACTGACCGCTATTCATCAAAGCCGCGTAAAAAAGAGCGTAAATTTGACCGTCTTTAATCACGTACGAACTGCTCTGCGTCTGAACCATGAAACTTTCATAGAAACGAGGAGAGATTTGAGCTCAACCAGCTTCGGTGCGTGAAATCAAGCGCCAGCCTATCAGCACCTCATTTACATATTTACATGAAGCGCCCTTATTCATACAGATGCTTCTGTAGGGAGCCAATAAAACAACAGCATTCAGCGGCAGTGAGTGCACTGCTGCCCCTACTGACCAAACATTATAGTGTTAAATTTACAGACTCGAAAAATTGTTCTTCAAAGTTCTTTAATAAAGAGAATGGTTCTAAACAGAACCATTTGCATGGTGAGATGTTTCCTCAGACTGACTTGTATGGTTCTATATAGAACCTTTTTAAAAGTGGTTCTATTTAGCACCGTTCTGCTATTGTTTACGATGTCAAGCTTGTAACACTAGCAGAACCCTTTTTGGTGCTATATAGAGTCATAAACAGCATATTCTCCATCAATCTGAAGAACAATCTCACCATTCAAAGAACCATTTAAGGATGCAAATGGTTCTATGAGTAATCAGAACCATTGTCTTTACTTAAGAACCCTTGAAGAACCTTTTTTCAAATGTGAAAATGTGAAATAAAAGTGAAATCTTTGTTAAGATGGCTGAATGACTGTGTAGTGTGATTATTTTCATGAAATAAAAATTAAATGCAGTGTATTTTTTTTGTTTTATGCTTTATATTGTTTATTTTGTGGGCGGACTCAGTAAGACAAAACAGAAGCACATTGGAATGTGTCTTTAAATGGAACATGGAGTCGTTGCAGGGTTTGTTTATACCAGCATGCATGGAAAATAAGTGCATCCACATTTATGCCGCACAAATGTTTAGTATTATTGTTATTATCCATTTTTATTCTAGTTCTCAGCTAACAGGGAACATTCCCATAACTTTGGCTAATGTTGCCTACAAGCCCTAATAATCTTTAAAGAAAACCTTTTAATTTAATGTTCAAAGAGGATGTTTATCATTTCAAATAGTGTTCTAATAAGGTTTAGTGTTATTAAAGTCATAACGTTTTAACTGCAACACTCAGAGGATGTTTTGAGGACGTTGTCAGGGATGTTGTCAGATTATGCTACATGGTATGTTTTTAGAGAACATTCCCCGAAGAACATTCTGGGAACAAAAACCAAACTTCCCACTGAAAACATTTCTAGAACGTGTATGTAAAATTCTCAGAACGTTTTATAATGAAAAAATTCTATCTGGGTTATTGTTATTATAGATAATAATAGTTTTGATCATTTACTGCAAATCAGGCCTGTTATCTCAGGTTATTAAACTAATGTGCTCAAATTTACACACTTCAACCAGGCGTCAGTTTGATCGTACAGATACGCCAAAGATGGAATAACAAAACAGTCGCATGCGCTCATTTTACGCTCAGATTTCACTGCACACTTTGATAAATAAGAGCCAATATCTACATACTGTATGATCGGCTCTCAGACATACTGGACGCAGTAGATAATGCAGAAAGCTCCTCGGCCTCAGCGCAGCCGGCCTCGCTGTGAAAGCCTTTGGAAGGGCTGCAGTCAAAACAGTCTGGAGAACGTCAGGGTGAAGTGGATCAGACCAGCTTCGCTTTGCTAATTTACTCTCATCGGCGGCCAGGCACGGTCTGCAACTGTGGACTATGAGGTCGATAAGGCCCCGAATCTGCTCTACCTCTCAACGGCTGAAAGAATAAAGAGGAGAAACATTACAGCCTCTGCTGCTGTGCAGTGTTCTCGTCCAGTCGGGCAGAACGGTCTGAAGAAGGAACACCAGATGAGGTTTAATGGAGGAGGAGAGGGAAAAACAGCCTGGAATCAGCCTTTGTGAACGACCTGTACTTTGTTAAAGTGTTTCCCAGCCATATATCGTTAGGAGAGTCGTACGGAGCCCCTAAGGGGCCATAGTTAAAAATAAGTTCATGATATTGCGTTCAGTCGCAAAAAATGCGTTCCCTCGCAAAATATATGCTCGTCAGACAGCAAGCAAACGTAGGACCAGAGGTGCCAACAACACTGTCAACATTAGAGCTTTGTTTTTAGCACAGCTAACGTTAAAAGCTGTTTTCCCAGTTTGGCCAGTCTGTGCTGAGTTTATTCAGCTTTTGTTCTCTGCAGCCTCTGTAAATGTAGTTTTACTGTACGAGGACCCTCAACCTCAGTCTCAGTTTGCACTCAATAATAGCATAATCATGTTTGATTTTGAGAAGCGACACTATGTCTTTATTTTTCAATCCAAGATCAACATAAAACTCAATGAGCTGCTTCATCTCTGAGCTTAAGTAAAGCACAGCTTTTGCAAGCGAACGCAAAACATTTGGAAAATGCATATTTTTTTGTGAGGAAACGCAAAACCTTTGCGAGGGAACGCAATGTCATTAACTAACCACGGCCCGTTAGGGGCTCCGTAGAATTGTGACCCGATGCCCATATCTGATATTTTTTATGTACGCCGACACATAAACGTTTATAAGATATAGAACCTGGAACTTATTTCCACCTGCGTTGGCATTACGGCAAAATATAACATTTATTTAGCATTTATTTGTTGGTGATATATTTTAGTTTCTTATTTTAGTTTCTTATTTTACAGTTAATGGTACTAATTATGTATGTGTCAGTTTTACAGTGACTCTTTCAGTAAAGAGCTGCTGCTGCTGTTTTACATTCCTAACAACTAACTGGAACACTGCTTAGACCACAGCTCATGTTCACATATGTATCTAGAACTTCCAGAAGGACAGTGGGGATATTAATAGATGTTTACATTCATTTGCACTTTATATTTATTATTAAACTGCATTAATCTGTAAATAGAAACACTCCCGTTCACATATGGGCACTACCCTCATGTGCAAAACCACAGCGCCTACATTCTTTTATGTCCACCCTTTTTATTTACTTATTTTACTTTATAATTTTTGTAATATCATTTTGTAGTTACGTTTTCTGTTTTTATCTTTTTTATCATTTTAAACTATAAAGTCTTTCTTTTAATATATTGCATTTTATGTTTCACATTAGTCTATATTTTTGCTTTTTTCCTAGTTTAATCTTTTTTTTGTTTATGCACCGTTAGGATTGATACCCAATTTCGTTGTACCCTGTATTATGTTGGCAGTTAACCCTTAGAAACCTAAAACTTCGGGGTATTTTTTGGGTCAATTACAATAGCAACTATAAAGTGTTTACATGAGACAGTCACACAGGCCATAGGTTGTTATTTTCAGGAGGCCCTGGGCTGCTCAGATATACCATTGTTTGACATTTAAATGCTGACAAAAATTTGATATCTTTATGAATTTGGGTCATTTCTGATCAAAAATGTACCTAGCGCCTGCTAAATTTAGCATTTTTTTAAATTAAAGAGATCTTAAAAACAAGTGCAGTTGTAGTTATCTTTTCAGAAACTGTTAGTCTGGAGTGTCTGTGAGCTGAAAGAGCAATAATTTTGATAGTGATTCATTCTGTTGGTTATTATGAGTAAAAATAAAGTTAGTATAAGCCGGACATGTTTTTGATTGATTTCCTGTCCTCTTGGATTCATGATCAGTGCTAAAACTCTGACACACCGCAAGACAGGCTTTATTTTTAATTACAAATTGAGCTGCATATTTAATATCAGATATTTTTAATACTCAAAATCAAAGTAAACTGAAAGCCCTTTGTTTATTATATGAAGGCTAAAAGCAGAGATGTAATATAACAGTAGCGAGTGGGTTTGGGTGATTTTGGTGGATCTCTGGCTGATGGACGGCCACAGGTGGATGAAATCACTCTGGATGGTGAGGCAGAGTCTGATGAGTGATCTGATGTGTGAATCATGTCGCTGTTTTAACCCTTTGTTGGAATATGAAGGCCAAACAGCAGAGCAATAATATCAGGATTTTGGGTGAATTTCCGAGCTGAATTACTCACTGATGCTGACATCACAGCTTAATGACATCACACTGTCTAGTTAGTGGCGGGTCAGCTGAATGTCCTGATATGTGGAACATGTCTGTAGCTTAAACCGTTCTGAAGTTATGAAGACTGGAAGTGGCCTTTCGTTTTGTTCTCTGGGTCCAAAGGGTTAATCTAACGTGTAAGGCCTTCAGTCCAGCTCCTGAAGTCCTAACCAATGAGAGAGCAGTTTGACTGCATCTACCTGGATACAACAGAGGGAACAATCCTGATTGGACCATTTTTTTATTGGGCATGTCAAGAATTTAGCCATTTTGTTTCCAAGAGTGTGTATTTTTTATTTTAGACATTACAGCAAACATTCGTCCTTCTCCTCTGACTTTAACCCAAAGATATATGAACAGAGGACTTTTACTAAGAGTGTCTCTACCTTACTCAAGTGCCTCCACTGTGTGAAACAGTACAAAGTAAAAGGCTGATGTGCCGTTTTCGCTGCTTTTTCCACTGAACTGTACTTGTTCATTCTCTAAAAGCAAGTGCAGTGTTTCAAAACAAACCCAGAGAATTAACAAAATACCAAAACTACAAATCACTGCCGTTGCCTTGGAGCTTATGGCAGCATCTTCAAGCTTCTTTCAGAGCATTTCATTCTTTGTTTTGAGTGTATTTTCTGGCATCCGTCCAAAACTATGCGGCTTTAACAAGCCGGAATATAAAAATGATGTCCATTGATCAGTGCAGTGAAAAGTCCTGGAGATGTGGACACTCCATTGAGCGGAGCTGCCATGTCGCCTTCTTTCAGATCACCAGAGAAAAAGACTGACAGCAAGACGGAGTGATCGGGGGACAAATTCCTGCTCTTACCCAGACAACTTCTCAGCAGGAAACGCCGGCTTTGTCTCGCCAACAGAGATTTCACTGTGCGGATCGGCTTTCTCACTGAGCAGAACCCGAGGAACATCACAGCAGCTCAAAAAACAAACAAAAACGGAGAACTTGTGGAACCATCACGCAACAACGCTCAGAGGAGATGGAGACAATCACCTTCACGCAGAGCTGTAGGTCTGACTCACTGAAGACGCCGTTATGGGCAGCAGTGATAAAAGCATGTTGTAGTTTTATATGAATTATTTCTGCCTGCTTTGCTTATTGAAACAAGTGGAAAAGCTGGGAGGAAAGAGCAGATCCTAAACTTTTAGTCCACAGTAGTGAGAGTAAGTGGAAGAGAGGATATTTTATTTTCATTTGAATTTATTGCTAATACAATTTAATTTGATATTACATTTTTCAGTATTCAGTTTGTCCGTCCTTTGCCTTTATTATTATTAATAATAATAGTCTTTATTTAAATAGTACCTTTCATTTTGAGACCAAAATCTCAAAGTACTTTACATACAAATTAGACAACAATAAAATGAAATAATAATAATATAAAACATGATAAATATATATAAATATAAAAACTAACAAAAAAAGAATAAAAATAATACAGAAGTGGTATAAAATATTGACAAATCAAACACTAACACATCAACTGCATTAAAATAATATGAATAATAATAACTTTACAATAAAAACAATTTTACAAGTCACAATTAGCATGTTTACTTTCAGGGACAATAAATGAGCCAGAAACAAGTAAATCTTTAGTCTCCACACTCTTAAAATGATGGTTCTTCAAGGGTTCTTTAGTAAAGAATATGGTTCTATATAGAACCATGAACACTCAAAGAACCCTTTGCATGATTAAAGCGTTCTTTCCATGGTGAAATGGTTCTTCAGATTATTGGAGAATGTGTTGTATATGGTTCTATGGATCTCTAAAAATGGTTCTTCTTTTGTTACAATGTCAAGCTTGTTAAAATAGAAGAACCATTTTGGTGCCATATAGAACCATATACAGAACATTCTCCATCAATCTGAAGAACCATTTCACCATGGAAAGAACGCTTTAATCATGCAAAGGGTTCTTTGAGTGTTCATGGTTCTATACAGCAGTTTGTTTGTGAAATATGATTTCATTCTAAAAAATATGACTTTTTCTTGAAATATTACAATTTTAATCCAAACAATAACATTTTTTTCTCAAAATATTATGACTTTATTCTAAAAAATACAACTTTATTATTAAAATATTATGACTATTCTTGAAATATTATGATTTTATTAAAAAAATGCAACTTTTTTCTCAGAATATTTAGACTTTTTTCCTCAAAATATTATAACTACATACAAAAAAATTACTACTTTTTTCTCAATATATTACGACTTTAGTCTAGAAGTCTATTATTTTTATTTTTTTAACAGTGGCCCTAAAACGCCATCGTAGTTGGGTCAAATGCAGCTCCCCTTGGGTTTTGGTGGCCCTGGTTGCTCTTTCCACTTCTCACGATCCGTAATCCCGATTACAGATTCAGACTCTACACCTCCACTTCTCCACTCTGCTCTTCAAAAGCTCAAAACCAGTGTTTTCAGTTGAAGTGTGTCCTGATGTAACATCTCTCAGTTGTCTCCGGTTACCATCCCTCTGCCTGGTGGTCTGAACTTCCAGAGCTCCAGCTCGGAGGATGGATGTGGGCATGTAAGCGAATCCCCTCTGAGATTCAGCTGTGATCCGGGTTTTCACCACTCACTGATCAACATGTCGCCTTCAAATTCTGCCGGAGCCGCATCCAGACTGTGACACATTGCTGTGGAAAAGCCAAACCACATCAACGCGCAGCTCCTCGCCGCTCCTCTTTGATTCTGACGTCTTATGAAGGATGTTAGCGATGTTAGCGGGTGACCTAGCGTTCCACAGCACCTCAGACTTTCACAGCCCTGTCACAGGCTGACATCTACAGATGGGGCCTAAAGAACATCTACAGAAAATGCTGCAGAGACTTCAAACAGGTTCTCACACTGTCAGCATATCCAGCAAGTAACGGCGACCAGCATCTAGCCAACAGCACTTTTAAATGGTAGCATCGCTAATATTGCATCACACCGACTAGGCTGGGTGATAAAACGATAACGATAATTATGATATATGATATAATTATGATATAACTTTTCCTCGATAGAGCGATACGACATGTTCGATAAATGTTCGATATAATACACCATTCTCACAGTTCTGTGTTCTAGCGACAGCCCTGGTGGCGTTTTCTACTGCAAGGAAAGCAACACTACTCGGCTGTCGCCAGAAGAGGGCGCACTTCCGAGTTTTTCAACATGGTTAGAGGGAGGGGGCGATGAGTAAAAAAAAGGGTCGCCAAACTTTAGCAATTTCTGAAACGTGGAGTTATATATTCCAAATTTGAGTGGAGCGACCGGCGATCTGTCCTCCTGTGACCGAGTGTGAGTGATGAGGTCAGTGGTGTAACTGTACTGTCCTACAGCGAAACTCACCTCTTTCCTAACATCCTAACCAGCTTTAGCAGCGTTAAATCACATCTGCTCCTCACAACTACAGCACTGTTACAGCGCTCAGTCAGTCATATTTAAGTATTAGTGCTTTCCCAAGCAACAACAGGGAAAAAAAGAAGTGGTTCATATTTCAGATTAGTGAAATGTTCCACTGGTTGGCGAGTGTTTGTCGTGTTCTGACCATAAAGGATAGTTTAAAACACCAATTAACCACCCAGGAGCAAAAATCAGCCTTCAAACTTAATACTGAACTGAAATAATGATTCGACATTTATCCCAATATGTATCTGTGGCATGCGCCCGCCCCCCGGCGCATGCCACAGTATCGATATCGAACGATATGAATTTTGTTTATCGTGATAACATTTTTGGCCATATCGCCCAGCTCTACCACCTACTAAACAAAAAACATACAACATTTTATTAAAGCAATTTTCAATTCATTTTGAAATGATAGCAAATCTGTGTCATGTATATTTATGGGAATGTATTCATATATATGGAACATGTATTTTAAGTGGTAATTCACATCAAATGTAAACTGCATTTCTAAAAACAGTATTAGCAGCATCTCAAAACCTGGATTTTGTCGCTTGTGTCTGTTTTTACAGATAACAGACTTACAGTCTTACAGTGTCAGAAACTGCACAATCAGCTCTATTAGAGGTTAATTTTTACAAATTATCAATGCAATTCAGTGGTCGAATCATCAAGAGTGGTTTTATTGTAGAGACTCAGATGTCTCTACAGTGGTGGTGATAGGAACCAGGGGTCGCCATGACTACAACACAGATATAGACATTTTATTTACTATCCAGAACCACCAGTGAACCTACACGAGTCTTCTGAGTTTATATGGAATGTTGATGATGGAAAATAGTGGAAAATCTGAAATAATAAGTTTTCTTTGGGGACTATTTTGCCTCACAGCGCCCTGCATGTATCCCTCCACCATGAATGGAGTTTAAGTTCTCAAAACTATCATAAAACAGTGTCTCAGTCATCAGGCAGTGAATTCATAACCATTTCATGTAGTAACTTTCTGTGAGGGAGCTTTTAGAGGTGGATGTCTGGTTCCTATCACCACCACTGTGAACAGTTCTGACTCGGTAAGTTTCTGTAGAACAGAGCGTTTCACACCAAACCACTCAGAACCACTTTGAAGATGTCTGAATTTACATCTTAACTGTAAAACTGTGATGATTTAGGCATGCAGTTAGCATGATGCTAATCACTGTACATAAGATTCTATTACTTGTTAGCTATATTAGCTTTGTAGCTCCACTGCAAAACTACTTCATATAAATAAGATTTTTTCACAGAAGTTTTGCTTTAAAAACGACATGCTAATAAATCTGGTCATTATTTGAAGCCAGACAGTCTAAAGAAGCTCTACAAAGTCTGTCTGGTTTCTCCATATCTACCACAGACTCGTCCACACACTAGCCACCAACACGTTCCTCACACATGGTGCGGTGATAATATTTGATGCTGTAGCCACAAAACTCATTAACCACACATTTGTACCAGCCCGTAACACAGTTCCACACCTCGCGGAGGGGAAGGTTGTTGTTCTGACCTGTTTGTCTGGCTAATAAAACCCTGACAGGAGGACAGGAATTCCACTTTTATGGCTTCCCTCTGTCTGTGGTAGTCGGCTTCCTGTGGCGACCCCGTATGAGGCTCCACTCTCCGAGAAAACAAAAGCCCACTGTTCCAACCCGTATCCGAGCAAAGAGGAGGGTGGGCTAGCCAGGAGCTAATCAGTGCTTAGCCAGAGTCACTTCTATTCACCTGATTAGCAAATTAGCAAATACTGAAGATGGCTGTGTCCCAATTCTGTCCTACACACTAATACTATACAGAATGTACCGCGTACTAATCTTAATAGTATGAGCTCTGACAGGTTAGTACACAAAATATTAACATACTACACCATTCTCACTAACAGGAAGTGACGAACTGTTGCTATGACAACGCACATCATAGCATATAACTCGTTTGTTTTTTTACAGAATATTTTACAAATTTGGGATGAACTCACATTTATACACCATTTCTGGTGCCGCTGCCACCGCAGCTGCTCTCGCGCCGCCGTCCGACGTTTTTTCATAATTTTCCAGCTCCTCTCTTTCCGTTTCCCGTTGGATTGTGGGACAATAGTGTCCATCATTACTGTACTCAAAAATCGACTGGTTCTAAGTCTGCGTTGTGGATTTTTGAGTATACTCAACTTTGACACTTGTGACTATACTACATACTACATACTCAAACATTAGTCAGTATTAGTATTAAGTACGCAATTGGGACGCAGCGGATATGTATTCAGTACTGCAGCAGTTAGCAAGCAGGCTGGTGACAACTTGATGGGTGCATCATATATGGATCTACTGATTTAGTTCAAACTAGGCTTATTATACTTTCTGAAGTCATTAGTTTTTTATGATAGTTTCTTTTAGTTTGGTTATTTTTATTTAGTTTCCATTTTAGCTTTAGTTTTTAGTATTATGATAAACGCTGTGATAGCAGGTATTGGATAACAGAGGATTAAAATGAACACAGCACTGGACTGAGCTCAGCTCGGCTCCAGCTCTCCTTTAAAACAGCCGAACACAGAAGAGCTCCACTCTTAAACACTCATTCACTGAAAAAACTATTAAGTTTTAATCAGTTCTGCATAGGACTTTATTGTTTTTGTATATTGTTATTGTAATTTGGTAAAACAACTAAAACAATTTAGTTTTATCTAATTAGACCAGAGATATTTACAAGAACTATGTTTTGATCTATTAAAATCCAAGGCATTATTAGAGATAGTGATAAGCTAAATACATACACAATCATCAATTCTAGGGTACTTGCTATTGGGAGGTGTCTGTTCCAAACCCTAACCCCTAAATTTACACCTGTCAAAAATAATACTTGCATTTTTTTGTATTTTTTTCCATGTTGTTTTTAAAAAGATCTTTCTGCTTTAATTTATTTTAAAGTTGAACAATTAAGATTCATCATGAGTTCAATTTTTAAATAAAATTCTGTCCCTCATTTTTAATTTTTCACTACCAAAACACAGTTTTCGTCAGTAGGCGGAACCTTGTTTTAGCCACACCCCTGTATTTTAGAGCAGGAAGTGAGGCTGCATCCCTGTCCCTCATGTAGCTGTCATTTACTTACAAGTTGGAAGCTGTTGAGTTGGAACCATAACGTTCTAATTACAGTGTCTCTTTAAAAAGTGATTTAGTGGAATGTCTGTCCTCGTTAATGCATTTCAGCCAATCAGCTGTGTTGTGTTTAGGGAGGGCGGAGTCTAAATAGCGCCAATGTTTCTAACTGGAGTGATTCCATATGAACTATTTTGTGGTTTTGTGGTCTTCATTATTATTCTAAAATGTGGAAAACTGTGAATTTGTTGTATGAGTAGGTGTCCAAACCTCCAAACATATATGAAAATCAATAATATTTTTAAATATATATTTTTTTACATCAGGAAAATTTTCACTTGCTGTAAGTGCAACTGAATGGCTCAACGCAACAGCCTTCAAAACAGTTGTTGTACTTACAGTGAAACAAAAAGAACATGTTCAAATATCACGGGTGTTTAACGTCCTTCCTGGACTTCTTTGACCTTCACCTTTTTCGACGCCTACAATCTTCCTGGCCCGAGCGCTGGAGGAAATTACGCTTCTGATTGCCAAACTTCATTTAATTATTTCACCTTTTTACAGTGCCAGACTGCGGCCTGCACGCTGACATTTCCCACAAACAATGAAACCTTTGTTCTGGTTCTGGTTACTCATAAAATCTCTTTAAGAAGAAAAGGAGAAATGGAGTGGGAGGGATGGGGGGGGGGTTCAGGTTAAAGGTAAGTTTTGAATGAGGGCCGGGACATTTTAATGTGTAATCATGCCCAATTGTATGTCTATGGACAATGGACCTCATTAGCTGATTAGGTGGTAAATTCGTCCATCAGATTTTTCTTTAATTTAATACGCGGGCTGGTTTCTGTATGAGCAGCGGATGTGAGTCTGAGCCACATCATAAAACACCATTATTTACCCACAGTTACTGTTTTAACTACTAAAACAATCTCGCGTCTCGCCAAATGCATGTAAAAGAGCCGGCCAATTACTGAGCCCTGCATAACACCTTTTACTTAAAGCAACCCTTTATGACTTCAGTGGAGTACGCCAGCACTTTTCCATCTAATCTCCATCTGCTGCGTCTGCACAGTACGGCTGATCAGCACAGACGATAAGAAGAACAGGTTTGTTCTTAGAGAAGAAATACAGGGGGTGGACAAAATAACAGAAACACGAGACGAAATACTCAGCCATTTCATAAACACCTATTAAACTGGACATCTGAGATTTTCAGAAAGGTTTTGTGGACTAATGAGTCTAAATGTGTAGCTGGTTTCACTTGGGATGGTGAGAAGCAGAGTACAACCAGCTTCTCAGACTGAACTTTGGAGGTGTGTCTGCAGATTCTTTAAGGAACTGAAAGAGAGTCTCCTGAAAAGAATGGAAGCTGGAATAAAGGTGAAGAGTTGAGTAAGGTTTTATTAACTGATGAGTTTGAATTTGAGATGTTTGGAGGCAACAGAGGACGTGCCCAAAAGCAATCGCCAAAGCAACGGAAGACTCTCTGAACCACATCTATCTAGAACCATGTGAAGCATTATGGTGGTACACCATCTAGAGTTGCTTTTGACTGAAGGCTCACTGCAAAAAGTGGTATATTGGCAAGTCAAATGTTCATAAATCTGGCTATGTTTAATATTTCTCATTTTGAGATTATTCTAAGTACGTCATATTAATTTAATATAGATAATTTTGCTTGTTTTAAGAAAGATGCAACAGTCTTAAAAAGAGAAATATTAGATATGTTGACTAAATTTGAGACGATTTCACTTTGGAGGTGTAGCTGTAGATTTCTTTGAGGAGCTGAAAGAGAGTCTCCTGAAAAGAATGGAAGGTAAAGGCCTAATCTCATTTCTTCTTTTTACCCCTACCTCTTGTTTTCGAGTGTTGCCCCTTGGAGTTACAGGGTAGTGGTTGAAATCTTCCTCTGAAATGGGACCCTCAAATAAAAAGAGCATCACTTCATTAACAGCTACCAGCGCTGCTCTGTAGGCGACCCTGCCAGTCTGCAGTGACAGTAGAGGAGGGTAAAGTTCAGCTCCTCACTCAAATGTCTCCCTGCTCCCTACATAGTGCACTACGTAGGAGTTTAAATACTGGATCCTGCAGCCCAACAGAGCAAAATACAGCTAAGAAACAGTCATTTGGGATTCAGACACATCCACACTCGATAAATGATGCACTGTTTGGCTGTAGAGGCTAGAACTTCTGAACTTTCATAGCTAGAACACTATTTAGGGAGTACAGGGGCGTTTGGGACTGGGTTTGACACAACGTCTGACTGAAACACGAACTTGTGAAGCGTGTGAGATGTTTGAGTGACATTTTTAGGCTTTTATACTGCAGTTTTACAGTTAATCAGACCGTAAGTGCTGTAATTCAAGTCTGTAATTCAAGTCTGTGATATAAATGATGGAGCTGTTTAGGCTGTTGGCTCTTTTAGCCTGTTAGCTAGCTGACCAGCCTGGTTCTAGATAATAAAAAATAAGTTGTCAGCCCCTCAGTTTAAACAGAACCAGGTTCTTACTTCATCTGTACACTCAGTGCTCCATGTGAGCAGCATTAGAGTCAAAGATTATTCCATTAAAAGCACAAGGGTTTTTCGTGCCGTGGTGCAGTGATACAGAGTTCAGTTGCTGTGATGCGGTCATAGTGTGCGTATATTGTGGATTTTAAAATGACTTCAAACGCAGCTCAGCCAATCAGATTTTAGAACCAGAACTATCCGTTTTATGTATAAGACTACAGCATGTTTTTGTTACATGCTGCAGCTTCTTGGGCTAAAATCTGCCAGATACGGAAATCCAGACAACACAGCTGAGGCCAAAGTTGGTGAAGAGAAGAAAAGAAAAGGCAGATGTTTTCATATCAGTGAGCCCAAACCCTGAGAATGGAGAAGTAATGGAAGCTAAGTTTATTCTAGTGACAACCCAGCAATCCAACACAAAGGAAGCAGCGAGAGAATAATAACAGCTTCCCTAATGAAGGACAATTGAGTCCAGATCCGACGCATGAAAGAAGGAAAAACATGGTTGGTTTAAATTATACAAACTCGCACGCTCTCATAATGTGATTCTGCTGTGTACCCCGCTGAGGCCTTCTGCTGCTGGACCTGTCACCCCTCGTTTCTCACTCGCACATGAGAACATATCAGCTATTTATAAATATGCGGTACAATAAGCCAGCGGCCGTAATTCCAGCAATATTTAATGAGTCATTTCTCGAGCCTCTCACGACGAGTTGCCTTGATTAAAATTTAACTCGAAGAGACGTGAGATTTCCAAATAAAACTTCCTCCCTTATACAACAATTAAACCCCGCAAATATCCACTTTCTAAATAAACACGTCAACCCCACTCTCCCCTAATCAGAAGTAGCTTGTCCTGAGGTGATGTCATGGCGATAAAGACAGGCTCACTAACGTCTGATTCGCCTGAACTCCGGCCAGAAGTCTCTCACATTTCAGACGTTTTTCAAGATTCTCATCTTTGTGACTTTGTGAAAGCTCACAGAATCTCTGAAACCCCCAAACAGCGAGCGAAAAACTCTTAAATCATGACAATATATCTGATATTTCTCATTATGACATAGTTGTAAGAATTATTTAACTTATTTCTAGACATTTTCACCTGTTTTAAGCCATTTTATCTTTGTGAGTGTCTGTTGTCAGACCTAAAACTCCTTCCCTGTGATAAAATCGCAGTAACACACAGCCTCAAGTGGCTTATTGCTTTAATAAAGCAGCAGCCAACAGAAAATCTGATAAAATACACATTTTTTCTGAAAATAGTTAATAAATAAATACATTATTATTAACAATAATCAACATAAACAAGTATTCCATCAAGAAATGTAGTTCCTTTAGAGTATGGTTTCATTGCCAAGCAACCATGGACCTCTGAAGGAGTGTAACGTTCCCTCACCCATCGCTGTATATTGTGGTCATTTCATGAACTTTTAAACTTTTTGTTGTATAACATATGATATGAATGTATGAACGTATCATATCACAGCACTGTTTAATGCAGAAACTTTCACTTTATAAGTCTTATTTAGCACCAATCCAGCGGCGCCCTCTTCTCACGCTGGGGCTGAATCTCAAACAGCAAGCAAAAAACTCTGAAACTGATATTTCTCATTATGACATAGTTGTAAGAATATTGTAAAATGATTTAACTTATATCTAGACATTTTGACCTGTTTTAAGCCATTTTATCTTGCGAGTGTCTGTTGTCAGATAATTGTGCTTGTTTTAAACACTGTTCCCCTAAAAAAGTAAAATTACCTGCCAATTAAATGAGACTTTTGCCAGATAAAATGACTGAAAACAAATAAAAATGTCCAGAAATAGTTTAATTAATCATATAATTATCTTGCAACAAAGTCAGAAGGAGAAATATTAGATACACTCTTAAAAAAACTTGGTTCTTCAAGGGTTCTTTAGTACAGACATTAGTTCCGTATATATTTGCATGCTTAAATGGTTCTTTGCATGGTGAAAGTTCTTCAGATTGATAGAGAATGTGTTCTGTGTGGTTCTGTATAGAAGCTTTTTGAAAATGGTTTTATACAGCACCAAAAAGGGTTCTAAGGTCAAGCTCGTAACACCAGAGAAACCCTTTTTGGTGCTATATAGAACCATATACAGCACCTTCCACATCAATCTGAGGAACAATTTCACCCTGCAAAGAACAATTTAATTATGCAAATGGTTCATGGTTGTATATAGAGTCATTGCCGGTACTAAAGGACCTTTGAAGAACCATCTTTTTTTAAAGTGTGGTAGAGTTTGAATTTGTAATTGGGATTATTTGGATTGTGGGAAAGTGGAAAGTACAACCAGCTTCTAAGACTGAACTTTTTAGGGGGGGAACCCTTAAAGAGTTAAAGAACCCTTGAAGAACCATCTTTGTTATAAGTGACTACATTTAAGATGTTTTAAATGTATAATTTGCTTAGATATCATCATTGCAGAAACACAGAAGTAGTCTTACCTTTAAGATTAAGGTTCAAATCCCAGCTGCACCATGTGCCACATGTCTCTCTCTTAATGAAGAATCTGTATGGACAGAGTTTACTGTGCAGTTTCTATAGAACAGTAGAAATTAATCAGTATAACACACTAGTGTTGTCAGGATACTGGAAATTGCTTGGAATAAAACCTCTTTACATGATCTCTCTGGGCTCTGAGGGCATGTTCTAGATTTGTTCATCTCCTCTTAAACTCTCCTTTATAGGCTCTTCATATAACATGATATTCATATGTTTCATATCTAAATGCTCCGCTATCTCCGCCCTCGTGTCAAAGTCTCTGTTTCTATATCTGTGTCTGTATCTTTGTGATGATCCAGCTCAGAAATCCAGTTCAAACACTTCCTGAATCTGTAGAGTCGCCCTTTCCATTCCATCTTATCACGAGATCATACGAGACTCACATCCGGAGTTATGAGCCCTATGAAGAGGGGCTGAGATACACGCCATCTGCCTCTCACCGTGTGGAACTGGTGGATTGGTGTGTCCGTCTACATTCTGTGTGAAACTGACCGATGGACACTCAGGAAATCACTAAGGACTGACCATCACGCCAGAAACCCTTCATTCTCCATTCAGTCCACATCGGAGACTCGTGTGAAACGGCGTGCAGAGAGTTTACAGCTGCTGAAGCTGCTGCAGCGGGTTTGGAAAGTAGTGATGAAGATAACGGAGCATTTAGATATGAAACATATGAGGACCATGATATATGAAGAGCCTTTAGAGGAGGCTTTAAGAAGAGATTAACAAATCCAGAGACCACAGAGGGTTAAATGTGAACAATGACTGATTTTAGTACATAAACCCACAAAGTGAAGAATAAGAAAAATGTCAAATGGGCCCTTAAAAGCAGATTAATACAAAGCTAAGCTTTGAGATGCTACAGCGTCCTCCTCTGTGAGTTGTTCCAGCTCGCTCTGGTCTCTAAGAGGTCATACGGAGTGAACGTATGGGGTATGTGCTACAGGAGGACGCGAGATAGCTACGAGAAAGAAATATTCTTTAACCACAAGCTTCCTCTGAGCGGCTCTCGGCCAAGTCACAAATTAACACTGATTCAGCAACAACAGAAGCCTTTTGTTAAAATTCCCCACCTTGAAAAAAAGAGTAAGAAAGAAAACCTGAGCACTCGGGTTTCCATCCTGTTATTTTTCCAGACATAAAATTTTCACGATGAAATAAAGCAGCCTGTAGTCTGTTCAGAGGATGGACGACTCGCTAGACTTGGCTCGTTTGGTCAAAGAACCTTAATGACCACATGAGCACAAACATTATCATTACACTGATTATCAGGAGTGGACGGAGCTCCAAGTCTTCATACTTAGCCAATGCTAATAATGTAAGAGTGAATATGCTGTTTACTGAAAAGCTACTCAGCTAATTCTCCTGTACTACACTCAAGATGGTTCTTCAAGGGTTCTCCAGTAAAGACAGTGGTTTTACATAGAACCATGAACACTCAAAGAACCATCTGCATGCTTAAAGGGTTCTGTACATGGTGAAATCATTCTTCAGACTGATGGAGAGTGTGCTGTATGTGGTTCTACATAGAACCTTTTTGAAAAGGGTTCTATATACACTCTTAAAAAGATGGTTCTTCAAGGGTTCTTTAGTAAAGACAATAGATCTATATAGAACCATGAACACTCAAAGAACCATTTGCATGCAAGTGTTCTTTGCATGGTGAAATTGTTCTTCAGATTGATGGAGAATGTGCTGTATATGGTTCTACATAGAATACTTTGTGAAAATGGTTCTATATAGCACCAAAAGGGATTCTGCTGTTGATACAAGCTTGACATTGTAACCATACCAGAACCCTTTTAGTGCTATACAACAAAAAGTTCTGTATAGAACCATTGTCTTCACTAAAGAAATATTGAAGAACCATCTTTAGGTTAAACATTATCTTAAAGAAAGAAGCTCAGATGCTCAAGGTTTCTCTGGGTTCAGTGCTACATATGCTAAACTCATTAGCTTCTTTTGAAAATTAGCTCAAATTAAATGAACTATACTCTCAAAAAGATGGCTCTTTGAGGGTTCTTTAGTAAAGACAATGGTTCTACATAGAACCATGAGTTCTATATATAACTATTTGCATGCTTAAATAGTTCTTTGTACAGAGAAATGGTCCTTCAGATTGGCAGAGAATGTGTTATGTATGGTTCTATCTAGAAACTTTTTAAAAATGGTTCTATATAGACCCAAAAAGTGTTCTTCTATTGTTGTAAGCTTGACTTTGTAAGGATAGAGCTCAAAGTTCTAAACAGAACCATTGGCTTTACTAACAAACCCTTGAAGGACCATCTTTTTACTCTTAGGCCACTCATTCTGTCCATAATAGGTTCTTCTGTTGTCATGATGTCAGGCTTGTATCAGCAGCAGAACCCATTTTGGTGCTATATAGAACTGTTGTCAATATACAACACATTCTCCATCAAGCTGCAGAAACGATTTCACCAAGTAAAGAATCACATAAGCATGCAAACGTTTCTAAGCAGACCACATGGTTCTAAATAGAACCATTGCTTTTACTAAGGAACCCTTGAGGAACCATCTTTTTTAATAGTGTAGCACTCACAATAGAGCATATGGGTCATTCTACAGAAACGTCCATTTTTGTGTCCCTTTATTTATATTTTAAAATTTAAAAGTTTAAAAGTTAAAAGTTTTAAAAGTTATTTTAACAATTACACCTTCTTGAGCCTCAATTCAGCAATATTGGTTTTTAAATCAATTATCTAGAATTCCAAGCACTACAGAAGAGCTCGTCCTCACAATCATGTTTTGAAGAAAAAAACTTTTTTCTGCAGTTTTAACTACAATAATCTATACATGACTATGAAATATATGATTTAAATGACATAAAGAAAAGAAATGGCAAATAAATATTATAAAATATATAATGAAAGTTGTCCCCAGGAGTCGTGTCACTGGTGTTACCGCGTAACAAAAAACCTCTTATTTTGAAATAAAAGTCACACTGATGACATCACTCGACTTCCTTTTACCCGTTTTCTGAGGATCTATGAAGAAAAGCTCATGGTGAGTCCACTGTGTCTTTCAGTTATCAGAGATTTTCTCATTCAGCTCATGATTTCATATGAAGCTTTTAGCTGAAGTCACTGGTGTGACCGACTTTATTCTGAGGTAACTGTGAAAAAACAGAACACAAATGGATTAAATTTCATATTTTAGTGGATATTTCCATGATGGACAACATGTGGTTTGATGCTCTGTAGCAGCTGTTTAGTAAAATACATTGTTCATTAAAAATGTCTCTGGTGTTCCTTTATTATCTGTAACACCAGTGAGGATCAGTAACACCAGTGACTCCTATGGAGAGACAGAAGAGTGGACGTTTCTGTAGAATGACCCATGTAACAGAATGATGTAATGAGATAAGCCGTAATTCGTAACTTATAGAGTATCAGTGTTTAAGTGAGCTGATCCAGCGGCCCACTGCGCCGTACGCCTCTGTCTGCAGTGGAAGCGTAGGCACTGTCACGGCCGGAAACCTCTGTATATCCGATGGATATCTTCCTCAAACAGAGAGAGAAGGGAGACGGAAAAAGAACATCCATATGGAAATAGAGTAGGAATGTATTTCATCCCCAGACGACTGAATAACCGAGTCTGACTGGGGGAACCAAACCCCTCCGTCTGGTCAAATCCCCACGGTGCCGATAATCAAACATGTCAACTGCAGGAGAGCTTTTCGGCCGGCTGCAGATTGGATTTTACTGACCCGATGCCTGGGAATACCACAAGGCTACATCACCGCCGACTGAGGCATCTGATTGGCTCCACACAACGGCTGTTTTAGTGGGCCTTGATTTCAAACTGCTTTACTGAGGAGTACTTTGTAGTTCTACAGTTACAGACTGTAGTCCATCTGTTTCTCTGATACTTTGTTAGCCCCCTTTTACCCTGTTCTTCAGTGGTCAGGACCCCCATGGACCCTCACAGAGCAGGTACTATTTGGGTGGTGGGTCATTCTCAGCACTGCAGTAACACTGACGTGGTGACGGTGTGTTAGTGTGTGTTGTGCTGGTCTGAGCGGATCAGACACAGCAGTGCTGCTGGAGTTTTTAAACAACTCAGCTGGACTGAGAATAGTCCACCAACTAAACATATCCAGCCAACAGCGTCCTGTGGGCAGCGTCCTGTGACCACTGATGAAGGACTAGAGGATGACCAACACAAACTGTGCAGCAGCAGATGAGCTATCATCTCTGACTTTACATCTACAAGGTGGACTGACAAGGTAGGAGTGTCTAATAGAGTGGACAGTGAGTGGACACAGTGTTTAAAAACTCCCGCAGCACTGCTGTGTCTGATCCACTCAGACCAGCACAACACACGCTAACACACCACCACCACGTCAGTGTTACTGCAGTGCTGAGAATGATCCACCACCCAAATAGTACCTGCTCTGTGAGGGTCCATGGGGGTCCTGACCACTGAAGAACAGGGTAAAAGGGGGCTAACAAAGTATCAGAGAAACAGATGGACTACAGTCTGTAACTGTAGAACTACAAAATGCTACTATATGGTCAGCAGAGCTGATAAGATGGACAGAGAGTGTAGACTTTAATGTTATGGCTGATCAGTGTAGATGGCGGTGGGCCATGTGACTGTAAGTTAGCGTGTTAACGCTTCATTCTGCCTTCAATTTTTGTAGATATGCAGCTGTAGCCTTCAGACTGAGCTCCGTGGGAACACACTGATTATCCTCTCATTACATGATTACGTACAGCTGGATTAATTTAAAACATTCTTTTAGTGTGTGTTAGCAGCGTAGCTTATCTATTACTCTAACCCTAACACTGCATCAATTTACAATAGCTGACTTGGTAAGGGAAGTAATTGTCCAGTGAATTCCAATTATTTTTGAAAATCTCTGCATCTCTGCATAAGTAAAGTCATTCAGAGTGGTTTGGTGTGAAACGCTCCGTTCTAGATAAACTTACCGAGTCAGAACTGTTCACAGTGGTGGTGATAGGAACCAGACGTCCACCTCTAAAAGCTCCCTCACAGAAAGTTCCTACATGAAATGGTTATGAATTCACTGCCTGATGACTGAGACACTGTTTTATGATAGTTTAGAGAACTTAAACTCCATTCATGGTGGAGGGATACATGCAGGGTGCTGTGAGGCCAAATAGTCCCCAAAGAAAACTTATTATTTCAGATTTTCCACTATTTTCCATCATCAACACTCCATATAAACTCAGAAGACTCGTGTAGGTTCACTGGTGGTTCTGGATAGTAAATAAAATGTCTATATCTGTGTTGTAGTCATGGCGACCCCTGGTTCCTATCACCACCACTGTAAAGACATCTGAGTCTCTACAATCAACCAGTTCACTTTAAGACAGTTTCTCCTGTTGAGTCTCGGCTCCTCTCAGTGTTTTCTCACTCTAAAGCTTAAGTTTGATTCTTCGTAAGTGGCATCGCTCAGTAATCACAGTCAGTAGGAGGAGGATTAAAAATATCAACGTCACTGGCACAAAAACAGCAGCTCTGATTTACATCACTACTTCAGCCCTCATAATTCCCCCCCTTTAGGTCAGTGCAGCCTTTAAATCCACACCGTGCCTCCCTGCTGTGAAACAGAGCCAGCGTTATTACACAGTCCCACACACGCAGTAACAGCGCGCGCCTCCCCGGCGTTCGCAAAGCATTATTACGGCGCGGTGGGTCACGTTTCACTCCCCTGTTAACACTGCAGACTCGGTCTGAGTCGGCCTTCTGACAGGCACTGTTAAAAGAATTAATCTCAACAAAAGTAATAAAAAGTTTTCTTTGCATGGTGAAATAGTTCTTCAGATTGATGGAGAATGTGTTGTATAAGGTTCTATATAGCACCAAAAAGGGTTCTATTATTACACGCTTGATATCATGACAATAGAAGAACCCTTTTTGGTGCCATAGAGATCCCTTTTCAAAAAGGTTCTGTATAGAAGCATTTTCCACACATTCTCCATCAGTCTGGAGAACCATTTCACCATGCAAAGGACCATTTAAGCATGCAAATGGTTTTTAAAGTGTTCATGGTTTATATAGAACCATTGTGTTCACTAAAGAGCCCTTAAAGAATCATCTTTATTAAGAGTGTAATGTGTTACAGTAAAACTCCTTCTGTATTCCTTCCTTCGCTTATTTGCACAACTGTATAAATGTAATAAAAAGTTTGGCTGAACTTTAAAATTCTACATCGAGGCCTCCTGGAGTCAGCTTACCGTTTCAATCCAGCTGTGGACGAACGGCTAATCAAATAAACTGAAAATTAATTTGTAAAAGTCAATCGTCCAACTGATACAGTTTTTACTGGAGATATGAGCTCAGAGGAGATGAGAGACTTTAACAAGAGCCAAAGGGTTTTGAATTAGTGTCAGAGTGACAGTTCAGCCAAAAATCACAGGTTTCCACAGTCTTCCTGCTCCGTACTCCAAATGTACACACTTAAAAATGATGGTTCTTCAAGGTTCTTTAGTAAAGAAAATGGTTCTAGAACCATTCTCCAGAATCAATTTGAACACGGTGGATGCAGGCAGTAACTGGACCAAATGAGGCAAGGTAGACGTTTCAGTCTGATGACCAGTACAGTTATACACTCAGAGTTTCAGCAGGACTGATGCTGAGGGGTCATTCCTCGGTCAGATGATGATGGTTCTTGATGACAGTGCAAACTGTATATGGTGTAATTAGTACAGTAATTCAGGTGAAAGCAGCATTTAGCTAAGCTAACTGTTAGATCCGTGACAACAGGAAGCTGCATTCAGCTACAGCAGTTTAGCTCCACCATTCAGCTACAGCAGTTTAGCCCCACCATTCAGCTACAGCAGTTTAGCTCCACCATTCAGCTACAACAGTTTAGCTCCACCATTCAGCTACAACAGTTTAGCCCCACCATTCAGCTACAGCAGTTTAGCTCCACCATTCAGCTACAACAGTTTAGCTCCACCATTCAGCTACAGCAGTTTAGCCCCACCATTCAGCTACAGCAGTTTAGCTCCACCATTCAGTCTACAACAGTTTAGCCCCACCATTCAGCTACAGCAGTTTAGCTCCACCATTCAGCTACAACAGTTTAGCTCCACCATTCAGTCTACAGCAGTTTAGCCCCACCATTCAGTCTACAGCAGTTTAGCCCCACCATTCAGCTACAGCAGTTTAGCTCCACCATTCAGCTACAACAGTTTAGCCCCACCATTCAGCTACAGCAGTTTAGCTCCACCCATTCAGTCTACAGCAGTTTAGCCCCACCATTCAGCTACAGCAGTTTAGCTCCACCATTCAGTCTACAGCGGTTTAGCCCCACCATTCAGCTACAACAGTTTAGCTCCACCATTCAGTCTACAGCAGTTTAGCCCCACCATTCAGCTACAGCAGTTTAGCTCCACCATTCAGCTACAACAGTTTAGCCCCACCATTCAGCTACAGCAGTTTAGCTCCACCCATTCAGTCTACAGCAGTTTAGCCCCACCATTCAGCTACAGCAGTTTAGCTCCACCATTCAGTCTACAGCAGTTTAGCTCCACCCATTCAGTCTACAGCAGTTTAGCCCCACCATTCAGCTACAGCAGTTTAGCTCCACCATTCAGCTACAGCAGTTTAGCTCCACCCATTCAGTCTACAGCAGTTTAGCCCCACCATTCAGCTACAGCAGTTTAGCTCCACCATTCAGTCTACAGCGGTTTAGCTCCACCATTCAGTCTACAGCGGTTTAGCCCCACCATTCAGCTACAGCAGTTTAGCCCCACCATTCAGTCTACAGCAGTTTAGCCCCACCATTCAGTCTACAGCAGTTTAGCTCCACCATTCAGTCTACAGCAGTTTAGCCCCACCATTCAGTCTACAGCGGTTTAGCCCCACCATTCAGTCTACAGCAGTTTAGCTCCACCATTCAGTCTACAGCAGTTTAGCTCCACCATTCAGTCTACAGCGGTTTAGCTCCACCATTCAGTCTACAGCGGTTTAGCCCCACCATTCAGCTACAGCAGTTTAGCCCCACCATTCAGCTACAGCAGTTTAGCCCCACCATTCAGCTACAGCAGTTTAGCTCCACCATTCAGTCTACAGCAGTTTAGCTCCATCATTAAGCTACAGCGGTTTAGCTCCACCATTCAGCTACAGCAGTTTAGCTCCACCCATTCAGCTACAGCAGTTTAGCTCCACCCATTCAGCTACAGCAGTTCAGCCCCACCATTCAGTCTACAGCAGTTTAGCTCCGCCTATTCCTGTTATACAGTTTGTAGCAGAGATATTGGAGTAGAAAATGTGGGAAAATGATTAAACGTTGTGCTGTCTCTGGCTGTCAGAAGCAAACAGAATGTTGTTATTTGTACAAAGCACACTACAGAGCAGCCAGTCAGAACAGTGGTCATTTACATATCTGAGTCTTAAAGGCACAGTAACAAAAACAACCTGTGTAATACTAAAGGATGAAAATAGGCTGGAAAAGATTCATGTGGAAGCTTTTTCATGTACATAAAACCACAGAAATGTTATAAGTGGCCTTCAGCGAGAACATCTGTGAATATGACGTCTCCTGAAGAGAAAACATTGCCTCCTTGACATCATTGCCTACATTATAAAGAAAGAGCAACAACTTTAAGAAAATCCCTGCTCATGTCTTCTGCTGCAATCAGCAAAACAGAAATACAAGAAATCAACAAACTTGATAAATGGTAGCACAGTTGTTGGGGGGGGGTGTTCATACCAGTCAGAGAGGAACTAATGATGAATGACTGCAGACCAGAGATCAAAGCTGACCTGCTGCTGGTTGATGTGGGCGTGCCTTCAAAAGCATCAGGACAATTACATCACATGAAGCTCCATTCTTGCTCGTCTCTGTGGCTTTTCTAAAAGGACAGCATTCACAAATTCAGAAGGAAACCTCAGCACTGAATTGTCAGTGCTATATGCAAACATTGTATCTGCAAAATGGTTAATTTATCTTGCATAATTAAATGCAAGTGATTAAGATGTAAATAGAGTGGTTCAGAATGGTTCAGAGTGGTTTGGTGTGAAACGCTCCGTTCTAGGTAAACTTAAAGTCAGAATTGTTCACAGTGGTGGTGATAGGAACCAGACGTCCACCTCTAAAAGCTCCCTCACAGAAAGTTACTACATGAAATGGTTATGAATTCACTGCCTGATGACAGAGACACTGTTTTATGATCTGACTGAGCGCCAGTTTTTTATATAAAGACTGGCTTTATACTTCTAAACATTACTAACCCCTACATTTCCTGAGTGTCCATTGGTCAGTTTCACACAGAATGTAGACGGACACACCAATCCACCAGTTCCACACAGTGAGAGGCAGGTGACGTGTATCTCAGCCCCTCTTCATAGGCTCATAACTCCGGATGTGAGTCTCGTATGATCTCGTGATAAGATGGAATGGAAATGGCGACTCTACAGATTCAGGAAGTGTTTGAACTGGATTTCTGAGCTGGATCATCACAAAGATACAGACACAGATATAGAGACAGAGAATTTGACATGTGGACAAGTTTTTTGACCCCAGAAGCTAAATTTCTACTTTAGCAGCTACAAAAATATATAATAGACACATTAGATAACATCTATAAGAGAATATTTGACCTATAGCTCATTTAATCAGATACTAAGAAGAGAGTGACCGCAGCACTACATCAAATTCTGAACTTGTCGCTGATCCTAAGCAAGATCTTCTGATTGGTCTGAACAACTAAACAATCAGCCAGAAAACCAACAGAATTCAATTCAGCAAACAAGATGGGCTGTAAAATGTTTTACAGACTGACAGGAACAAAACCACATTCAGCTTCAACTGGAAAACACAGAAAAGCTGAGCTAAACCTGATATTCACACCATTTCATGGCTCTGTCTGTAGAGCTAAAGGTGATACTTTTTGTGGTGGAAGGATTTGCCAAAAGTTTAAACAGACATGGTTCTAAATTAAAGACCTCAAGGCATCACAAGTGTTCAAATATTATAATAATAATATTATAATTTCTAAATCAGGGAACCTCTTTAGAAGAGGCACTTTTGGTTCCCTACAGAACTTTTCCATAGTTCTTTAAATACCTATTGAGATGTGTGAGTGTAAAGGATGATGTAACATCTATAGAGCCTCTACAATGATGCAAAAAGTTCTATAACAATGTTTTTCCTGCTGCTATATGTCCAAGCTTATTTTGAAGACAGTAAAATGCCCTCATTCATAGAGCTGTTTAATATTTAGACTAAGTATGTTGTTTGACGAGGATTTTGATGACTTTCTTTTGACATCCAAAGCTGAGAGCTGTATAGCAGGGAGGTTTAAGAGAAGTGCTGTGCTAAACGCAGCCTGAGCCTCCAAAATCATCATAAGTGTAAGATCACTGTAAGAACATAAAGCTAATTGAACACAAAGTGAACATAATGTTCCGAGAAAATGGGTCCTGGATTCGACACCAAACTGCTTTAGAGCTCACAAACAGCTCTCAAGAGACTGATGTGCTAAGCCAACGCTAACAATACAAAGACCTTGAAAAGGTTTCAGAAAACCTTAGTAATCGTAGTAATTGCACTCTTTTATGAGAAATCGGGAAAAATCAAGCCAAAAACCGAGTGCCTCAGTGTATTAACCCTTAGAGGTGGAATCAATATTTAATGTACCAGCAGATTTTTATTTTTCTGTTTGTTTTAGTGTCAAGAAATGACAAAAAAAACGTAAATAATGTTTTTGTTTCCAGAAAATAAGCCTGGATTGCAGTGGAGAACCATGACTATTTGAGCCATAAATCTCAAAACTAGGTAAAAAAATGAGGGTATGATGCTAAAATCTATGATAATGCTATAGCGCCCCTATGTGGTTTCTAATAGTATGTTAGTGTTAAGCTAACACCTCCACTCCATATGTTTTATGTGATGCTTGTAACAGACATTAACGTATATCTGATCTTGTATGTATCTGTGTTACAGTGACTCTTTCAGTAAAGAGTTCTGACAGAGCTGCCACCACTGTTTTACATTCCTAACAACTAACCTGCTTAGACTACAGCTCTTAATCAGCCAGTGATGTATCTAGAACTTCCAGAAGTTCTAGAGTAACATTCTTTTCTTGGGAAATTGGTTCCACTCATTGTAAATAAAAGCATGATTCCAAATTATGTTGTAGTTAATCTAATATGTAAGGCCTTCAGTGTAGCTCTTAGAGTCCTAACCAATGGGAGAGCAGCTTGGCTGTATCTACCTAAATACCACAGAGTAAATAATTCGAATTGGAGAATTTTCTGTTGGTCATTTGAAGATTTTTACCCTTTAATTTCCAATGAAATAGGAATATTACTACAATACTTGCAGACTTTAAATACAACAAGCATGGCTCCCGAATGGCAACCATCTAACTCGAACTGTACCACAAGCCCTTTGAGCTTTGAGTACAGCTCGGCTTGACTCGCCATCCTTCAAGACGCGCGGAAGACAAGCATCAAGACTTTTCTCTGTACTGGAGTCCAGGTGGTGTTTCTCGCTGTCTTCAAACGCAGACTGAAGACCGTGTCTGTATACAGCACTTAAATGAGCACTGAGTTATTTATTCATTGTAATGTATTTACTGCACTTACTGAAATGTATTGTAATGTATTGTATTGTATTGTATTGTAAGGTATTGTATTGTATTGTATTGTATTGTAATGTATTGTATTGTATTGTATTGAAATGTACTGAAATGTATTGTAATGTATTGTATTGTATTGTATTGTAATGTATTGTATTGTATTGTAATGTATTGTATTGTATTGTATTGAAATGTACTGAAATGTATTGTATTGTATTGTAATGTATTGTATTGTATTGTATTGTAATGTATTGTATTGTATTGTATTGTAATGTATTGTATTGTATTGTATTGAAATGTACTGAAATGTATTGTATTGTATTGAAATGTACTGAAATATATTGCACTGTGCTGTGTTTAACTCTGTTCCTTTTCTCTCAGTATCAACAGCAGTATCTGAGCTCAGGACTGGCTTTCTCTCTAACCTATTGGTAACTAGCAAAGATACTTTCTCTAGATACACAAAGCACTTTTTGTAAGTTTCTGCTAAATGCTGTAAATGTAAACGCCAGGAGCCCAAGACAGCACAACTGTCCTTGCTCCTTCTGGGTGGGCAGGATGGCCCCCTGTCTCCCCCCATCACTCAGTGCGATGCTAGCCAGCGCAGGCATCTTTTTAGCTGATGTAACAAAACCAGCAGTTAGCGTTCTCCTCCAAGCGCGTTCAGCTGTCCAATGACATTGCGTTAGCGGCAGTTCGAAAAGATGCGATGGCGCTTCACATGACTTAAAGGAAGCTTGTATTGGCCTTTGCCTTCTCAGCACTGGTGGTGTTGCCTGAGTCCTAACTAGTGGGTGGAACTGGATACGACTAACTTTGGGGCACTTTACACTGTAATATTGTTGCAACTGTGAGTTAGTTATGTCTAAACTCATTGTGCTTTTAGACCTCATACCACTCAGTGCCTGCTATCATGTAAATACAACAAATCTGTCTCACATGCCATGTAAATATGCAAATAGATATACTTTTATTTTATTTCTCTTGTACTTTAACTTATGTCTAGGTTTATTTCTATTTTTTATTTTCTGCATAGTATATGTAAGTTTATGTGCAATTATATGTCTTGCTACTGAAACACTGTAATTTCCCTTCGGGATCAATAAAGTTTTAACTATCTATCTATCTATCTATCTATCTATCTATCTATCTATCTATCTATCTAAATACAGCAAGCATGACGATCCTGTTAAATTTTTTTGGAAGTCACTAGGTCTACTCTGAAGGTCTAGAAGGCCCTGAGGGTCGCAATAACTTTGCATCAAATTCAATTGATAATTAAATGTTTCCTCTTCTACTTAAAAACGTTTAGAATCTGCACTTTCCACAGAATTCCTCCACTTGTTTCAGTGAGCTATGAGTGAGAAATTAATACAGTGCTTGTGCCACTTGTATCACCTATGAAGTACTGAGCTCATGTATTAAAGCAGCCTCAAGGGTCAGGGATGGGGGAAAATGAGAAAAATCACTTCTCGGTTCGTCCCACCGTCACTGAGTGAGGGCTGATTTATGTCCAGTGAAATGAAAAGCTGTAGTGAGGGGGAGCGAGCGGTGCCAGTTGTCAGGCCATTTGGTGCGTTAATGTGGACTGTAATGCTCTAGCTGAAGGAACGATGATGGGAAAATGGCTCTCCTGTTCAGGAGCCCTTGAAGTGATTGATAACTGTGAGGATGGAGTACAGCGGCCTATGACCAATCATGCTCCCCTCCAGCCGCTGCATGGATAAACAAACCAGGAGCCAGTAACTGGTTGGCCTCCGCTTCGCCTCGCTGCCCCGCGAGAAGCAGGACCAGATGGCCCTCTACATGCTGCTGTTTCATAACCAAACACCAGCACGCCTGTAGACCACACTGTTCTAATGGTATCTGGACACCACTGTTCAAAACAGGTCAGAAATGTTTGCTGTAAGGTAAATTAGTTGACTGATTCCAGACACAAATTATTACTCAAACCACAAACCCATGCTGTGAGAATAAGCTCAGAAATGATCAGAAATGTTTGCATAGCAATGTAAGCTTGGCCCGTGTTTATGTGTAACACCAGGCAGTAGAATATACAAGGAAAACTGCAGGTGGTCCTAGAATAGGGCCCTGTGGGACACCACTCTTCACTATTCACACAAGTTTCTATACCAAGAGTTTTTTGGGGTTTTTTTTTCTGAGAACTGTACATCCATGCCAACAAACATTTATGAACCTTGATTTTTCAGAGCGTAAGATAACCATTGGCAAAATTCTCATAATTCCCGCCTTCGTTATTTACTGTTGCTAAATCCATCAAATATATATCCATCAGCTCAAACTGTCTGGCATTCATAGCTCTTTACACTGTAAACCTAAAATAAATACTTTGAATGAACGATTCTTTCAATCAAAGTATTTTTTTTTATTTGAATAAAACTAGTTTAATTGCTTGTTACTACATGAAGCCATTTTTTTAAGTAGATCTGACGAGACACTTTTTACAGTATAGTACCTCTCAAACATTTTATTATTACAAAATAAGCTGGCTTTACAGAATGTTCAGGGCAGATATGCATGTTTGAAAACTGACAAAATATGAATGTAGGTTTACTTTTGATAAAAAAAGAGTTCTGGAAACATGTGGCAGGTTTTCATGCCAAATAAGAAGCATGTTTGAGATTTTGAAAAGCTAATGCTAAAGCTAGCACTGGAGCTAGTTGGAGAAATGTTGGACGATGAGGAGAACAGTCTTGTATTCTTTTAGCTTAAACTTTACTGAAACAATAAAAATGATGACATAAGTACATTATATTTATCTTTACGCTGAACGCTTTAATTGTAAATCAGACTGATGTATCAAGATAACTTTCAGCAGCTACGTTAAGTTAGAAAATACATTAACCCAGATTTTCACCCTTAGGAATAAAATAAAAGCAGCTCCATCATCCAGATGATCAGGATGGCACGAGTCAGGCTTTATACACTCCTCTTGAACACCTTTCCTTAGTTCTACTCTAATTTTCTTACTCTGACTAATTTACTGCCACTGCTGTTCTCACTACAAATTTGTTGTGAGGGTTTCTGCTTATATTTTCCTTCGCTTGAGGAGGAAGTAGCGCTTAAAGACTGTTGTGATTGGCTGAGAGGCGTGTCAGTTATTTTTTTTCAAACATTCAGTTGGCGGACTCAGTTAACCAAAACGATTACTCAAACCACAGCCGAAGACTTTTAACTACAGTGACCAGCAGGTAATCCCAATGAGTTATTACGTAATTGGTCATTCAAATCTAATTTAAAAATCCTCTGTTTTACAAACCGGTCGCTTAGTTGGCCGGTTTGGCCGGCACTTGTTGGATAAGGAAGCCTGTGAAATCATTTCTCATGTACAGTCCACATCTGCAATATCAGTCTTTTTGTTCAGCTTCTCTTTGAGGGACTAATGAGGCACCTAAAACCGCACTGATTTTAAAAAACGTCGGCAAGCCAAACTAAGAAGAACGGCCATCTGTAACACATACATCACACTCATGTCGTTGGGACGCCTTCCTGACGGGATCCAAGATTTACCTCCAGTAATGTGCACTTCATCTTCATCAGGAAAGCACAAAACTCTTATTATGACAGAATAATTGCAATAAATTACAACTTTTGTTGCAGCAGATGAGAAGACAGAGCTGTGATTTTGGGAGAGTGGATGATTTTGTCTGACGATTGTTGGTAATTGTGTCGGTTTGATGTAGATGCAGCTGGTCTCTGGAGGAATGGTGAGCCACGAGGCTCTGGCCGCTGAGAGCACCTCATTACCTTTGTTATGGAGCCCAAACGTCTGAATCCTAATGATGGATGATCCACTTTTCATCCTCAGAGCTGATAGCATGCAGAGCTGGGTCAAAGCCCTATTCACTACAGGCAGGCTCGCAGTCTTTAGTGAGAAGAACAGGCCCCTGGAAAGGAATGAGGGGAAAAAGCCTTTCCAGAACGTATCGATTCTCAAACCTAATCTGAACGAGGTTCCATCTCTAAAATATCTAAAGCTTTAACACATACAACCACCACTGATAACCAGTGATAACAAAAGTCCATACCACATTAGTTTTTGTATTTCATTATGATATGAATTTGATCAACAGTTATAACCTCGTTCTGCAGAAAGATAAAAAGCATCTTTTGCATTTGTGCCGCAAAAATCAAAAGTCAAACCTGACTATGTGAATGGAATGATATAATTAATTATGAACTAACGATGCAATTAATAGCCATTTTTTATTACAATGGAAAAAAATTAAAGATGCTTTTTTAAAATCTCACCTGTAAGTTTAATTATCTTTTCTAAGTCTAGTTTTTTTGTCTGTATCATATTGTTTCTTTAATGTGCTGTATTTTTTGTTTTTTTTTAATTTTGTAAAGAAACCATTGATCTTAGAAAGGCACTTTATAAATAAATCACAACTTGTCACATTTTACTGAATTGTATCACAGCGAGTCATATTGTTTTAAGTTGCATCACAGTGTATTGTATCATATCAAATTGCATCACAGCGTATTGAATTGCATTGAATTATATCATAGCATATTCTACTGTATAGAATGTGTATTGTATTGAATTGTATCATAGTTCATTATACTGTGTTAAATTGTTTCATAGTTTATCATATTGTATTGTCTTATATCTTAGTGTGTGGTATTGTACTGTATTGTATCATAGCATATCATATTGTATAGAATTCATATTGTATTGTATTGTAGCATAGTTTATCATATTGTATTGTATCATATCGTATCATATTGTACTGAATTATATGAAACTGTATCACAGCATCTCATATTTTTTAAGAATTGCATCACAGTGTGGTTTGTCATATCAAACTGTATCACAGTGTAATTTATTGTAGCCAGTTGCATCACAGTGTCTCTCTGTATTGTGAATAACATGTTAGCTTATGGCTGTTGTGTTAGCTTGTAGCTAGAGCGTTAGACCAGGACATCACAAGGCACAGCTTTTGTTTGTTACTTTTATAATGTTGAATTCTCTAACAAACTGAAAATGGAATATATATCAGCCAAATCTAAACATCTGTCTCAGTTTTAAAGCAAACATCTGCTGATACTGATATGATTTTGATGTCATTATGCATTCCTAGTAAATAAAAAACACAAATAAATAACACAGAAAAACATCAGTAATAACTTCAGTCTTTTCCGAGTTGAGACGGCACCCTGAAATAGGTCCTGCTGAGCTGTGTAGTCCGTCTCAGTGATTTTTCAGGTTTTTTTATTGTATTTTCAAAGGGAAGTTTCTTTTTCTGGCCCGTCCACCACTCTGTTGGCATGACTGACACCCACAATGCAAATACAACAGACCTCCAGTAATTTCTGGGGAGATGAGAGCTGTCAGAAACGACCCGAGCCTGACGTGAACCACTCGGAGAGCGCGCGGTGAGGGCCAAACACTGACGAACATTGTGTGAGCTGTGTATGGACGTTTTGGCCTGAGCGACGGTAGTTAACAGAGGTTTTCATGGCCCTCGGATATCCATGACCAAATCAATCAAAACGGTCATTTAGTCAGAGCCAGCAATAAGAAAACCAGCCGAGAGCGAGGTTGGTGAGTAGCCAAAAGCAACATGGCCGACACTGTCTTTTGGTTCAGATGAACACCCTGGGCAAAAATATCTGCAGGATGAGGGAGAGCTTTCAGTCCAAGCCCTCCATCCGGCACTAAAAATGAATGATATAATAATGTCAAACGGGAAGAAAGGACTGAAAAGGTAAGACGAATAGATTCTGAGGGCACCAGACGTATTTGTCATTTTCAGACAAAAACAGAGAAGACCGATTGGTTTACCTCATTTTGGCAGCCATCTATTTAGACATACTGTAAATGTCTAAAACCAGACCTGCGCTTGTCATTTTTCCATCCATCCCTGGAATCAAGTTTAAGTATTTTATGTGACTATTAGCATAGCAATGAAAGCTCTTTCCATGTGTATATGTAATCACACCTAGCAGCAGAATATATAAGGAAATATGAGTGGTCCCAGAACGGAGCCTTTTGGGACACCATGCGTCACATATCTGGGTTCAAAGAATTACATGTTAAGATATGTACCCTATTAGCCATCAGACAGGTAGGATCTAAAGCAAGAAGGGGTACCAGTTTTCTGACAGCATCAAAATGTTATATTCTGCCAGGTATAATGTAGTTAAAGTTACAAGTGTCTTTACGATGGTGGTTAAAAGCATTTTCTGTTGTCCCGGGTTCTTTTATCTTTTTTATCTTGTTTTTTTTTACATTGTAATGTTGCAGAATGTTTAAGGTTGCACTCAATTTTAGTATCATACATGCATTTTTGGCATCATCATGCAAATATGGTGTCCCTGAGAATTTCACTGATAAAGAAATAGGTAATACTTTGCAGCACAATCACAGTGGTTTCAGAAGAGCACATCGTCACTGTCCAAAACACAAGTATTTCCATTTCTGTGACTTTCATTTTTCTACATTTGTACTAAGCAGCTGTTCTTTGCATTGTGTGAAAAGTTCATGATGAATGGACCAACAGAAACACTTCAAACTGCTTGGAATAAAATCTCTTTACATTAACTTACACTGAGTGTAAAGTATGTTTTTGCCCTCTCCTGTGAAATTATGATTTTGGACTTGTTTTTCTTTGGACAGTGATGATATACAGGCATCGGTCTTCCTATAAAATTCCCCGGAATCATTCAGCTGTGCTTCACTCTCCAGCCGAAGCAAGATCTTAAGCCATGGTGCTGAAGAATGAGCTGATTTCTTTAATGCACATTCTTTAAATTGCTTTTCTTTTCTTTCTGTTCATGTTTGTTCATGCAGAGTGGCTCAAATTCAGACGTTAAAGCCAAAAGCAAAGACTTTTTCTGCTCAAAGTGGAAGGAAAGCTAAAACCACAACACTAATGCACGTAAAGCGCGGCATGAAAAGCAGCTGAAGGTGTTTTAGTGGCTCAGTGAGCTCAGTGAGCTCAGACGCAGAGCTTGTCCGTGTCTTTTTCAGCACTGACCACAGGCTTCTGGGGGAAAATATTGAGCTTCAAAATTTGGCTCAGCAGCAAAACAAACTCAAATAGAGTTAATATGTGTGATAAGGCATAATGCAGGTGAATTCCATAAATTCCATAACTTACGAGTTTACTGTACTTTTCGCCAACTCAGAAGATCACAGTGTCCATCGTCCTCCAGAGGAGATTCTCTGTAGACTCATTCAATCCTCTCTAAATTCTTCTCCAGACTTCTCTACTTCCTCTATAACATACGCTATAGCTCCTAAAGTTTTGACACACCTGCTCATCCAGCGATTTTTCAAAATTTCTGCAGAATTCAGTGGCTGAATTGTAAACAAAATCATTCAGAGTGAAAAAACTGGTAATTATGTAAATGTAATGAGTTTTTTTATTGATTAGTCTTCACATTTCGGCTTTAATAAAAAATAAAGAGTGTAAAGTTCAGCAGATAAAACAAATATAACTTTTTCAGTGCCATGTAATAAATCATAGTATCACAATTGAGGCTGTCAAAGAATAAAATAATGAATTGTGAATAAATGTATTAATTCTGTAGTTAATCACAATTAATCACTTAGTTATTTCCTCAAATTTGACTCTAAAGAAGGAGCATTTCCATTTTAAAAGTAGAGCATACTGATGTATCTACATTAAAGGGCAGAATAAGCCTGAGAATTTATTTATCATCTATCACCTCCACTGTGAACCATTCAGACTCGGTAAGTTTCTCTGCAGCTCCAGTCTCTTTGTAGACTCTGATTGGCCGGCAGCCACCATCTGTCACTTCTTTTCTTTTTTTTTACCTCTTGGCTTCTGGCAGTTTGAGGAAACAAGTGTATAAAGCGGCCGAGTGTGCGCAGAGCAGCATCCGCGCTCCTGGAGGAGCTTTCAGCATCTTTTTCTGATTTCCTCAAAAAAACTGGAGGACAAAGAGAAGTTCAATCACTCCCTTCAACATGGCTCTTATCTTCGTTTCTCTCGTTCATGCTGTTCTGCTTATGGATGTGGTTACAGTGAACCTGGTGGACTCATCGAAGCAGGAGACGGCAGACGGAGAAGAGAGGGACATGGTGGAAATAAACATGTTTAAAATGTATGAAAAGTTCAGCAAGGAGCCTCACAGACACAGAGAGGAGAACACAGTCAGGAGCTTCAGAGCAGCTTCAGGTAAGACTAACCGTCTTCAGCTGTGACATCTCAGAGGCAAAAGAACGTTAATTCTCTAAATCTACCATGATGTCTAACTACATGTTCTTCTAGTGCTACAATACGGAGAACATTGATGATCAAGTGCACTGTAAAATCTCTAAGAACTACTCAGAGTGAGATCTTCATAGAAATACACTGTTTGTCATGTTTTTGCTGCTTCTGCAAGAATATATATTTAAGCTTTTGGCTTTAATTGACTTTATTTGAGTTTCCTCTGAAATGAAGGTGTTAATAGTGAGTCTGTGCTGCAGTAACAGCCTCTACTCTTCTGGAAGGCTTTACACTAGATGTTGTACATTGCTGTGAGGATTTGATTGAGCATTAGTGAGGTCAGGTACTGATGTTGGATGGTCAGTTCTGGATCACTCCAACTCATCCTAAAGGTATTGGATGGAGCTCCATCACTCCAGAGAACACAGTTCCACTGCTCCACAGCCCAATGCTGGGGGGCTTTATACCCCTCTAGCCCATGCTTGGCACTGGGCATGTAATAATATTGTTATTAATAATAATAATAATAAGAAGAAGAAGAAGAAGAAACTTTCTAGACCACATTCTGTGCAGCTATCAGCTCAAAGCACTTTACAGGCAGATGATTAAAAAGGCAGAACTTTGATTAAAGCTAAATTTGAATAAAATATGCATTTTCAGATGTTTATTAAAAGTGAGCTCTGAGCTCGACTGTCTAATAAAAGGTGAACTGATCTCGACAGTTCAGAAGCAGAACAACTGAAAGAGTCTCTCTTTATGTTTTCGGTATTTTACGGAAAGTGTTTGCAGAAGGTCAGTATCTGCAGATCTAAGACCACAAACAGACAGGCATTCTGTGAGATGGCCAAAGGTTCACATGTAGCTTCTCCACAGCATCCCATTGTTTTGGTCAGTGCTTTTCTACACTCTAAAAAAAGGATGGCTCATCACAATTTTTGTAAAAACAATGGTTTTATATAGAACCATGAACACTCTAAAAACCATTTGCATGCTCAAATGCTTCTTTGCATGGTGAAGTGGTCCTTCAGATTGAAGAAGAATGTGTCGTATACACTCTCAGAAATCTCACTGGGGTGGAACCCTCAAGGCTCCATCTCAGTACCTTTAGTCAGGGAACATAACTGAACCATAATCCACTGAAATGATATGTTCTAAGCTGTACTGACTCCACACACCCCGTCTCGTCTCCAGGCTTTTATTTTACTGTTCTGTTTAAAACATTCGGTTATGAAAAGGTACAAATACGAACTTTTCACCTGGAAAAACTTATTTAAGGTTCACAATCAGACCTTAAAACCACTGTTGGAGCTTTGAGGGAACATTTACACTGTTTGTACCTTGATAAATGAAAAATGTACCTGCACAGAACCTTTATTTCTAATAGTGTAAGGTTCTGTAAAGCACCAAAAAGGATACTTCTATTGTGACAATGTCAAGCTTGTAACAATAGCAGATCTCTTTTTGGTGCTTTCTCCAGCAATCTGAAGAAACATTTCACCATACAACGAACCATTTAAGCATGCAAATGCTTCTTTCACTGGTCATGGTTCTATATAGAACCCTTGTCTGAACTAAAGAACCATGTTTTTTAAGAGTGTACGTGGATTTTACAAGCTGTGTTGAACTTCTGTGTCAGCAAGTAGCTGGAATTACTTTTTAGGAGGAGTGTCCCAATACTTTCGGAACTATAGTGTAAATCATAACTCTGGCCCAGTAGAGGATGGGTTTTCCTTTTGAGTCTTGGTTCCTCTCAGTGGTTCCTACTCATGCTCTTAGAGTTTCAAATATGACTCTTTTCATTCTATAAACCCACACAAACGTCCTAAGTGGACCCCAGGGAACCAAATAAGACGCAAGAAAAATGTGGAATATCGGTTATTCAGTTCATGTTGGTCTATACTTAAGGTTTAAGGTGATGTTGTGGCTTCATTTTCTTTTGAAATTCCTTTTCAGCATCGTCCAACAACAAGGTACTGTTCTATGTCAACCTGACCTCCATCCCAGAGTCAGAGGTGATTCTGTCCGCAAGCCTGCACTTCCTCGACCAGCACATCCGTCAGCGGCCCTGGAGCTGCCGGCGACCCCGAGGACCCTCGTGCCGCTCCCAGCACCTGCAGTCGTCACCCCCTGTGCAGCTAATCCTTCGAGGAACTTCTGCCTCCATGTCTGTTTTGGGAAACATTACATTGCCCCTTCTCAGAAAAGGACCTTGGCAGATGATAGATGTGTCTTCAGTTGTCCAGCAGGCGCACGCTCGAAGTGACCTCTTGATTTCCGTGGAGTTTTACTCTGGTGAAAGGCACCAGTGGCGGCACCCCAGTTTGCCGTACGTTCTCGTGTATGCCAATGACCTGGCCATAACCGAGCCCAACAGCATCGCCATGAGCTTGCAGAGGTACGGCCCTTATCCTGTGGGGGAAGGGAGAGGAACTAGACCACCGTTTGCCACTCCGAGCTCCAGAATCAGAAGAAATGCCGAAGATTTGCAGAACAACTTTCTTCCTGATGTCCAGTACCACGATCTCAAACACAAGGACCTGTGGTACAGCACTTACTTTGCGCTAAAGCCCAAAGCCTCGCCCAAGAGCCACGGCCACGAGGTGAAAAATGAAGGGAGCGCGTCTCAGGAGCTGAGCTTTGACGAGAGGACCATGAAAAAGGCTCGTCGCAAACAGTGGAGCGAGCCTCGAGTGTGCGCCAGACGTTACCTGAGGGTGGACTTTGCGGATATAGGCTGGAGTGAGTGGATACTGGCCCCGAAAGCATTCGATGCCTACTACTGCGCAGGAACGTGTGGATTTCCCATGCCCAAGGTTAGAACGTTAACTTAGCGGGCAATCTTCAAAGGCTCAGTGGATAATGGTTTCCTGTCATATGTGCAGACTAGGTTTCTGGGTGAATACAAATGTTTTTCCCACTGACAGCGTAACCTGAGCTTTATCCAGACATCCAGCCCATAACATCTGTCAGAAGTGGGGGAAATTTGGTGGGAATAAGTGGAAGCATGCGGTCTTAAAGGGGAACGTTCTAAATTTCTGTATAATGAAATGGTGAAGATGTGAACAAAGTCTTTCCGCGAGGTTCGATATGAAATGGTTCAATCGAGAGCAGTTTAACAAGTCAGGATTGTTCACAGTGGTGGTTTTCAGAGTGGCTATATTGATGATGGTCTGAAGAGTTTGATGCGTCTAAAAGCTCCCTCATGGAAAGTTATTACATGAAATGGTTATGAATTCACTGCCTGATGTCTGAGACATTATTTTATGATAGTTTTGAGAAGATTTTTGTTCTAAAGAGCGTTTTTATGGTGGAGGGATACATGCAAGGTGTTCTTAGCTAAAGTAGTCCCAAAAAACACTTATTATTTCAGATTTTCCACTATTTTCCCGTCATCAATATTGAATATAACACACGAGACTCGTGTAGGTTCTCTGGTGGTTCTGGATAGTAAATAAAATGTCTATATTTGTGGTGTAGTTCATGGCGACCCCTGGTTCCTATCACCACCACTGTAAAGACATCTGAATCATTTCACACCAAAACTCTCTGAATCACTCTGTTTACATCTCACACACTGAAGTAGAATGTCTGAAAAATCAGTTTAAAAATAAAGGTGCTGAAATGGGTTCTTTGGATCAATAACGTAGAACAGTCCTCAGGGACCTCTAGATGGACTACACTTTTTCTCTATATTGGAATTAATGTTAGAGCAAAAATATGGACCGTCTCAGTTTGAGGACCACTGTCACAGAATGGTTCTTTAAAGAACCATTTTTTTGTGTTAATGAGATGTGAGTGTGAAGAAACTTTGTTAAAGTGTAGAGAACCTCCATAAAACACCAGTTAAAGTTTTTTTTTAGAACCATACATTCAAGTCAGGACCAATTAGGAACCTTTAGCGTATATGTAATGAGATCATCGCTGCTACACCCTTTAAAAATGTGACACAAAGTGTTCTAAAGAACCAACTTTGGTTCCCAGAGAAGCGTGTTTGGGAAGGAGATGTGAAGAACCTTTTTTAAGGTTCTGTACCAAGGCCCTAGAAGCCATCCAATACAGAGAGGGTCTTTAAAAAGGTTCTTTGCACTCACATGTCTTAGTTACAGAAGTGGTTCTCCAATAAAACATCTACTGAGAGATTCTTTAGGTTTCAGAATACCGGAATACTGCTGGGCTTTCTTTCAGAAAAAGTAAAAATGATATAATGTGTACAATGAAATCATCTTATATCTGCTGATATGATGCCTGTAGACTAAGTTGCTTCACTTATTTTCAGTTGTTATTACTTGTTTTGAATAATGTAATTTAGAGAAATTCTTGTTTCTTGTTTCTTTCTTAAAATAAGCAAAATTACCTGCCAAAGTAGTGAGTTCATTTCTCTAAATAAAAAGGCTTAAAAAAGTAGACAATGTCTCTAAAAAAGTTAAATAACCTTAGAATAAGCTTACAATAATCTCAGCATGAGAAATATTAGATATTTCCACTGGATTGAGGATAATCTTACTTGCCAATATTCCATTTTTGCAGTGTGAGTTCTCTGTAAACAGTTCTCTGACTCTGTCTCCATCTGTAGGTCGTCCATCCCTCCAATCATGCCACCATCCAGAGCATCGTGAGGGCTGTGGGCATCGTCCCCGGAGTTCCCGAGCCTTGCTGCGTCCCTGAGAAGATGAGCCCACTAGCCGTGCTGTTCCTGGACACCAGCAGGAACATGGTGCTGAAGGTCTACCCCAGCATGTCTGTGGACACCTGCGCCTGCCGATAAGGAAACGAGGATGAGGCAGAAAACAAACTCTACAGGAGAAAATGGACAAACCTGCCGATGTTTTGACTGCTCGAGGCGAGAAACGCCGTCCGCTGCTCAGACGTAACAACTTCAGACACACTATTCAGTGACTGACCACACTCAAGACCTAAAAACCTCAAAAACTGTGACAACAAAATCAGACGGATGACCATTTTGGGTTTCCGTTGTAATTTATACAGTGACCAACTGTAAAGAGTAGCAACATAACCAGAATTCATCGGTTCTCCTTCTCCAATATCCTCCTAAGTTTGTTCTTAAGTGTGTTCTTGAGAAAGGTTCTAAGAAAAAAGCAGAACTGTTCTCACCTTTGTGCTCTTCAGTGTTTGTAGATTCTATTCTCAATTAAGAACAAATCCTACATAAGAGAACATTGGTGAGTCAGAGTCTTCATCAAAATGGTAACTTTATTTGAAGAGTGTCTACATAACACATTCATAACATCATAACATCATTTTTATTTTGGCTGTGCAGAAATGAGGCACTTAACTAAAAAAAAATATAGTTTTTCAAAATAAAAAGGGAGGACTTTTATTTTGAAAAATGCCTCTCAGTAAAATGACATAGTAATTCATATTAATATCATGTAAAACGTGTATGCTTTATGAATATTGATTTAAATATTCATGAACATGTTATGAAGTGTTTATGTAAGGTGTTATGAATGTGTTATGTAGACACGCTTCAAGTCAAGTGTTACTGTGAAAAGTGGGTTTTCAGAAAAAATGTTTTCTTAAGGACGGTTGGTGATTCAGGCCGAATGATGTTCCGATGAGAAACATTTCATGAGAACATGATGAAAGCAGAGCCACAACTTGTCTTCAAAGTTTAATTACAGGCATGACGTATATATATATATATATATATATATATATGATGTACATTTTATTGGGGTGGCTCTTTGTGCAGGACCCACTTTTGGTTGCCTATGTTCTTTTTAAACAGGTGCCACAAACGATTCTTTGTGCGATGCCACAGAAGAACCACTTTTCAGGTTCTTTGACCCCATGAAGTTTCTTCACACTCACACATCTCATGTACAAAAATTCTCTGAAAGCACCATCCCTTAAAAAGCGGTTCTTTTCAGAACCTTTATTTTTGGTCAGTGTAGAGAACAAATGTTTTTAAAGACTGAAGAACCTCCACATAATGTGAAGCTACTTAAATACTCTCAGAAATAAAGGTTCTAAACTGTCATTGGGGTGGTTCCCCTCTCATCACTGGGGTGGAACCCTCAAGGCTCCATCTCAGTACCTTTAGTCAGGGAACATAACTGAACCATAATCCACTGAAATGATATGTTCTAAGCTGTACTGACTCCACACACCCCGTCTCGTCTCCAGGCTTTTATTTTACTGTTCTGTTTAAAACATTCGGTTATGAAAAGGTACAAATACGAACTTTTCACCTGGAAACACTTATTTAAGGTTCACAATCAGACCTTAAAACCACTGTTGGAGCTTTGAGGGAACATTTACACTGTTTGTACCTTGATGAACGAAAAATGTACCTGAACAGAACCTTTATTTCTAAGAGTGCACACAGTTTGAAAGCCAGTTCTTCATATTCACAGATCAGAAGTGGCCTCAGTTTGTGAAAATGTCAGTTCCTGATTTGGGTTTTGAAAAACTGTTAAATGTTGTAAATGTGAGAAAATGTAATTTAACCCTTTCATCTAACATTTTCATTTCAAAATTAAACAGTATTCAAATGAATCTATGTAATATGTAAATTTCCTAAATCTTTATAAGAGTTTTTAATTGGCTCAAAATAGAACTAAGGTGTCCTTACAGTGTGCGTAACATGGTAGAATTCATCGAGGCACAAAGAGTCATATTTGCTTTCTAGTAATAAACACATTTGTTCAGAAGTATCCAGTGCATGAGACTCGTACAGCAATGTTGCCACCTAGTGGATCACGTATGAGGTTAGCAGGTTTGGTCAGCCAGTGGAGAAGACAAAGGAGAGACTGCATTCTGTGGGTGTCTACTAGAGAATGGAGGAAATGAATTAATTTAGATATCTCTGTATATTTTCAGATTTTACACTTCCTTTTTATTAAAATATAAAATTGCCAAACTGTATCAAAAATATTTGTTAGTTTTGGTACAACGTTTCTATTTGTGATAAAACATTTTTGGAATAACTGTATTGTTCCACAGAATCTTCAAAGGTCACATTTCTAGGCCACATACGTCATAAGCACTTCAAAAGAATGCAGAGAATCCTTGGAACCCGGCCAAGAAATGCGTCCATCTTTCAACCGAATTCTGGGGAAGCACAGATGTATCCTCCTTGGCCCTGACTTCCCTCTGTGTCGCAGGCTAATACGATAAAGGAGCAGATCCACTTTTGGGGGAGCGCAGGAGTTTTTAAATGTATGCAACATGGACAAAAGTATTGGGACGCACCTCTTAATCACTGAATTCACGTGTTTCATTCAGTCTCATTGCCACAGGTGTATAAAATGAAGCACCCAGCCATGCAGCCTGCCTTTACACACATTAGTGAAAGAATGGGTCTAAAGAGCTCACTGAGTTCCAGTGTGGTGCTGTGATGCCACCAGTACAACAAGTCAGTTTGCGAAATGTCTTCCTCCTAGATTTTCCACAATCAACTCTGAGTGTTTTTGGAAAAGTGGAAGCGTTTAGGAACCAAAGTGACTCAGCCACGAAGTGTCAGACCATGTAAAGTTACAGAGCGGGTCTCCGAGTTCTGAGGAGCACAGAGCATGAAAGTCACCAACGCTCTGCTGATCAATAACTGAGTTCAAACCTCCTCTGGCATCAACATCAGCACAGAAACTGCACCCAGAGCTTCATGGCAGGGTTTCCATGGCTGAGCAGCTGCATTCAAGTCTTACATCACCAAGCACAATACCAAGCGTCGGATGGAGTGGAGTAAAGCGCCGCCACTGGACTCTGGAGCAGTGGAAACGTGCTTCTGTGGAGTGACCAATCAGCTTCTCTATCTGTCAGTCTGATGGACGAGTCTGGGTTTGGAGAGTGCCAGGAGAACGTTACCTGCCTGACTGCACTGTGCCAGCTGTAGAGTTTGGTGGAGGAGGGATGATGATATGGGGCTGTTTTTCAGGGGTTGATCTAGAACCCTCAGTTCCAGTGAAGGGAAATCTTAATGCTTCAGCAGACCAAGACATTTTGGACAGTTGTTCACTTCCAGCTCTGTGGGAACAGTTTGTGGAAGAACCTTTCCTGTTCCAGCATGACTGAGCCCCAGTGCCCAAAGCAGCTCCATAAAGGCTTCACTGGGTGAGTCTGGTGTGGCTGAACTTGACTGACCCTCACAGAGTCCTGACCTCAACCCCATCAAACACGTTTTGAATGAACTAGAACAGAGATTGTGAGCCAGACCCTCTCGTCCAACATCAGTGTCTGACCTCACAAATGCTCTTCTGGATGAATGAGCAGAAACACACAGACTCTCTCCAACATCTTGTAAAAGCTTCCCAGAAGAGTGGAAGCTGTTAGAGCTGCAAAGGGGGACCAACTCCATATTAATGCCTATGGATTTAGAACTGGATTCATAAAAGCTCCTGTAGGTGTGATGTGTAGGTGTCCCAATACTTGTGTCCAGTGTATGTTGCCCCATTTGTTGTGAAAATTAGTACCAGTTTACCACACAGATGTTTTGAATGATGTTGTTATACGGACGACCAGCTATGTTTCTATCTTACATGGGCTTAGTGGTCAGTGTATCAGTTTTGCTTGCATTAATTTAAGCATGTAAAGCAAAAGGTCAGTACATTAGTGAAGAGGATGAACAAAGAGGGAGGCAAAACTACAGCTGAACCCAAAATGGGTCTCTTAATTAAAAAAAAAGCTGCAACAGGGATAAGTCTTGTTTAATTTCAGCCTATGTTAGTTTTTTTTAAAAAAGGGCCTCCCCAGCACTTCCTCACTGTTCAAACACCTCAAACAGCCTCACAGCTGATCGGATCTTCAGGAGTTGTGTTGCTGCTGCAGTTCTGAATCCTCAATAGGCCACATCATTTGGTGCCAGCTGCAGAGGAGGCTCCTACATACATCGCTGCCGCTGAGTATGCTGGAAAGGATGTGGTCCTTTAAATGAGACACACCCTGCAGCTTCTACTGAAGCACAAACAACAACAGAAAATGTACACATTACATTTTTTGGTAACTGCTTTACTTGAAGCACTGCGTAACATTGATGGGTCATTCTACAGAAACTTCCATTTTTGTGTCGCCAGCATTTACAGATATATTACACTTAAAAACATGTTAGGGTTTTTTTATTTATTTAGATTTTAAAATAAAACAATAAGTTATTTTATTAATTACACCTTCCTGAGCCTCAATTCAGCAATATTGGTTTTTAAATCAATCATCTAGAATCCAAGCGCCACAGAAGAGCTCGTCCTCACAGTCATGTGTGAAGGCTGAGGACATATTTTGAAGTAAAAAACATGTTTTTGTGCTATTTTAACTGCAATAATCTAAACATGACTATGAAATATATGATTTAAATGACATAAAGAAAACAAATGACAAATAAATATTATAAAATATATAAAGAAAGCTGTTGTCCCCAGGAGTCGTGTCACTGGTGTTACTGCGTAACAAAAAACCTCTTATTTTGAAATAAAAGTCACACTGATGACATCACTCAACTTCCTTTTACCTGTTTTCTGAGGATCTATGAAGAAAAGCTCATGGTGAGTCCACTGAGTCTTTCAGTTATCAGAGATTTTCTCATTTAGCTCATGATTTCATATGAAGCTTTTAGCTGAAGTCACTGGTGTGACCGACTTTATTCTGAGGTAACTGAAAAAATAGAACACAAATGGATTAAATTCCATATTTTAGTGGATTTTCCATGATTGACAACATGTGGTTTGATGCTCTGTAGCAGCTGTTTAGTAAAATGCACTGTTCATTAAAAATGTCTCTGGTGTTCCTTTATTTTGTGGAACACCAATGAGGATCAGTAACACCAGTGACTCCTATGGAGAGACAGAAGAGTGGACGTTTCTGTAGAATGACCCTGATAAAACCACAGCATATACATGTCATAGCAGATTGTGATCAGTAATAGAACAGTACTATGTTACCATCATGACAGATGACACAGTGTTTTAATGGTTTAATGTCTCATGTTCATTTTTTACATGAAGCATTATGCCATGTGTCATATAAGGCACTGTTATATTACTGAATATAATCTATCATGAGAATTCATGACAACATGTGATATCTGGACCAGCGAAAACCACTCTCTTCTTCTTTTCGTTCATTCATTCATCATTTCATTGAAGATATCGCACATTGTCATGAGTTCTTAGATTATTTTCAGTAATATAATATATAATATATATGGTGGTGGTGTGTTCGTGTGTGTTGCGCTGGTGTGAGTGAATCAGACACAGCAGTGCTGCTGGAGTATTAAAAACACCTCAGTGTCACTGCTGGACTGAGAATAGTCCACCAACCAAAAATATCCAGCCAACAGCGTCCTGTGGGCAGCGTCCTGTGACCACTGATGAAGGACTAGAGGATGACCAACACAAACTGTGCAGCAGCAGATGAGCTATCGTCTCTGACTTTACATCTACAAGGTGGACTGACAAGGTAGGAGTGTCTAATAGAGTGGACAGTGAGTGGACACAGTGTTTAAAAACTCCAGCAGCACTGCTGTGTCTGATCCACTCAGACCAGCACAGCACACACTAACACACCACCACCACGTCAGTGTTACTGCAGTGCTGGGAATGATCCACCACCCAAATAGTACCTGCTCTGTCAGGGTCCATGGGGGTCCTGACCACTGAAGAACAGGGTAACTGTAACTGGAGATATGCGATAAGGTGTGCAGAAGTGCAATATGTACAGTAAGGTGCATGATAGTGATGATGGCAGCACATCAAATTCTGAAGAGTGCACAAAAAATCCTCCAGATTCTTTGGGTTCCACCCTTTATTTATTTATTTATGTAATTATCAAACAAAACAGCCATTAAGTACAAGTTATTCATTTCTCAGAGTCAGAAAAAATCAGAAAACATTTAAAAGAAAATATTACACAGAAACAGCTAAATCTGCTCTCAGCTGTGTGAGTCAGTGAGTCTCTCTTCACCTTTATTCCAGCTTCCATTCTCTTCAGGAGACTCTCTTTCAGCTCCTCAAAGAATCTGCAGACACTCCTCCAAAGTTCGGTCTTAGAAGCTGGTTGATCATTTTCTGAAGTAATCAAACACATTCAGTGGTGTTGAGGTCTGGACTCTGGGGTGGTCAGTCCATCGTTCAGCTTCTTTGTTTGATGTGTCCGTCTCCTTTTCTCAGTGAGGTTCTTCTTGATCAGCTACACATCCTTTCAGACCCTACAGCGCTGAGTCGTCTTCTCACAGTGGAAGGATGGACAGAAACACCTGTGGATGTTTTCAGATCTGAGCAGCTTGATTTTCTCCTCTCTCTCAGAGATGAAAGCTTTAAGTGCTGTTTATCTGATGGGGGCAGTTTTGGGGTCGACCAGCTCTTCCAGGTGGTTGTTGGGAGTTTTGAACTCCAATTTTGGAAACTCCAGTTTTTTCACTTTGTCTTTCTCCTTCTTTATGCAAGTGGATGATCTCATATCTGACCTCCTCAGAAATGCACCCTTTTTGAACAGGGTGCCACTGTTGGTCAGTTTAAAAATAACATTAAAAAGGATCACAAAAAAATAAAACTCTGAAATTGGGTGAGTAAACACTAAAAATAATGTTGTTACATCATAGTTTAGCCTGTATTACTCATTGTGTACTTCAGTCTCATTTTAATCTTTTAAGATTATGAATTTTATAATAATGGGCCACTAAAAATGGCAATATAATCATTATCTAATGGTGATAAACGCTACTACATATATATATAAATATATATATACTCACATGGAAAGAAAGTTAATATATATGATGATATATGACATACTGCTGATATATATGATGCATATGTTCAATATATACACATATCAATGTTCATTCCATACATATGTATATATTATATATATATGTATGGCCATAATAGAGGCCCATTTAATGATTATTAATGTCTAAATGTCACAAAGTATACAGTAAATAACAACTATATTAGTTAATATGGTGTATTATTATTATTATTATTATTATTATTATTATTTGTTTTTCTGCAACTAAGTAAATACTTGATATGTCAACATTTTGGGTTCTGAGTATCAAATAACTAAATCATTATTAACCAACTATAAATAATTCCAGTATTATTTGAATATCACTGATTAAAATGTTAATCATTCAAACAGTGTCCTTTATTATTGTATATGATATTTATTACGTTGTTTATTAGGTTGTTTATTATGATGTTTATTAGGTTGCCTGATATTATAACGTGTTATTTTCTAGAAAATTCTTGGACTTTCTTTAAAGTCACTCCCTGAACAGATTCCCCTCCAGTCAAAATCTAATGAGTTGTTTGAGAGACAAACCAAAGTGACCGAGTACAGGCCAATGCCCTGAGACCCAGTCACCCAACATCAATCCCAGTGTTCACATCAATCCAAACATGGATCAAATACAGACCAGTGCATTCCTGCCACTTTGAGACTCTCAAAAGAGTCTCTTCAAGAAGGTGATTTTCTTTATTCTTCCAGTTTGATTGGAGAAATATCTCCAAATATGCAACGGGACAAAGTGGGATCAGGGCGGGCAGTTTACAACTAACAGCCCAAAATTCTGACCCCACAGAGGGACGAACATTCTTGCATTTCCAGAGTCTCACTCATTATCCCCCCCAGCGACGGCCAACTGTTTACAGAAACTTCATTAGCTGCAAGCCCCCTAATGATAACAAACCTTGAAAAATAGCATCAATGGTCCAGATAAGAATAGCCGAGCTGCTATTTTGGCCGTCAGGAGCGTGTGCTGTTTACTGTATGGAGTATGGGAGTGAACTCACAACTAAAGGCTTCCGTATTGGGAATCCCAACGTCAATGATTCTCCTTCAAAAGAGATCCAGACGTAGAGTAAAACATAGCACAGTCACGTAATATTGCGCGAGGCCCAGCGACAATGGAGGGGTTTCGATATCTACTGCTCTACCTGAGCCTCAGCCTGGCTGGATCTTGTAAAGGAAAACCCGTAGAGCTCGCTCAGACTCTGGAGAACGACATGGACGAAGAGGACATCCTGAATTCCAGGCTGGAGAGGTTTCTGGGGAGCATGAAGGAAGACTTCCTGAGGATGCTGAACCTGTCAGGGGTTCCTCAGGAGCAGAGGAGGGTTCAGCCTCCTCCTTTCATGATGGAGCTCTATAACAAATACGCTACGGATAAGTCCTCCATCCCGCGCTCCGACGTCATCCGCAGCTTCCTTTTACAAGGTAAAGATCTTACCCAGTTTATTAGGCACCACCACACTGCATCCACTCTTACTGACTGGTCATCATTTCGTCAGCTGCCCTTTACACTGCCATTGGAAAGGGACCACCGCAGGACCACCACTGGCGGGATAATTAGCTAATGAGTTCAATCAGGTATTAGATTAGGGAAAATTATGTACAGCAGGCCTAATTACTATTCACATGGGATTAGCGCTATAAAACAAACTGTTCAAATAATCCCATGTTATATAAATCCCATGCTAGAAACTGAGCCATAGAAATAATTCTAGATTACATTAATTCCATGCAACAAAACAAACAATAGAAATAACCCCAGGTTATATCAATCCTGTGCTGTTAAAAACACATAATTAATCCCAGGTTATATTAATCCCATGCTATAAAACAAACTATAGAAACCATCCCAGGTTATATTAATCCTGTGCTATTAAACAAACCATAGAAATAATCATAGGTTTAATTAATCCTGTGCTATAATCTCGTGCTATAAAAGAAACCATAGAAATAATCCCAGGTTAAATTAATCTAATTCAATAACACACTGTATAAATAATAATAGTTATATTAATCTCATGCTATAAAACAAGCCATAGAAATTACCACAGGTTATATTAATCTTGTGCTGTAAAACAAGCTATAGAAATAATCCCAGGTTTATATTAATCCCATGGTATTAAACACACCGTAATAATAATCTCAGGTTATATTAATCCCATGATATTAAACACACTGTAATAATAATCTCAGGTTATATTAATCCCATGATATGAAACAAACCACAGAAATAATCCCAGTTTATATTAATCCTATGTTATAAAAAAACTCCCACTTTAATTCTGTCCTATAAAACAAACAGTACAATAATCCTAGGTCATGTTATTCCTGTGCTATAACACTAACAATAAAAATAATCCCAGGTTCTATTAAACAAACAGTGCAAATAAACCCAGATTATATTTATCTCGCGCTATAATCTACTGTTGGATAGATCTTTTCTGCCATATAAATAAAACACATAATTAGTTGTTTCTACATACAAAACCAAAGTAATTTTCTGATTTCTCTGCAGACGTGACCCAATCAGCTACGAGCGAAAACAGGACGGCACACAGGCTACTGTTCAATGTTTCAGTGCCTCATTTCGAAGAGGTCACTATGGTGCAGCTGCGACTCTTCACGTTGTGGGAAAGAGGTCAAACGGCCTGCGACGACGCTTTCACTTCCATCAGCGTTTACGACGTGGTGCACAAGCAGAGCCAGGAGAACCTGCGCCTTCTGGACAAGAGAGACCTCAGTGACCCAGAGCCCACTTGGGAGGCCTTTGACGTAACGAGCGCTGTCCACGGCTGGCTCAAATCGAGGTGCGGAGTAGGTGAGCTAGAGGTTGAGGTAGAACGTCGGGGCTGCGGGTCGTTTAAAGGAGGTGGTTACAACATCAGCCTGAATCCGGAGGACAGCACCTCACCGGTTCTGATCGTCTTCTCAGACGACATCGAGAACAGGAAGAGGCAGGCCAAAAGCAAGGCCAAGGAGGTGATGAGTCATGAAGACGAGAGCTTTTTGCTGAAGGTGGACGCCTTGGAGGAATACGACGGCGAGGTCCACCTGGACCCGCGTCCCAGGAGGAGAAAGAGGCAGGCGCAGAGGAACTACTGCCGGAGAACCTCGCTGAGGGTGAATTTCAAGGACATCGGCTGGGACCAGTGGATCGTGGCTCCGCCCGAGTACGAAGCCTATGAATGCAAAGGGGTGTGCTCGTTCCCCCTGACCAATGACGTGACCCCTTCCAAACACGCCATCATCCAAACTCTGATGCACCTGAGCAACCCCAAAAAAGCCAACAAGGCCTGCTGTGTGCCAACAAAGCTGGACCCCATAACGGTCATGTACCAGGACAATGGCGTCATCACCGTGCGGCACCTGTACGAGGAGATGAAAGTGGCTAAATGCGGCTGTAGATAATGACCACATCACCACGTCTCCTTCTTAAAGGGTCACTCTGGCCTGGACGACAAGTTTGACCATGGCTGCGTCTGTTGTAAACAAGCCTGCTCAGCTTCTACAGTGGTGCTCCAGTCGCCTCTAGAGAGAGTTTTTCCAGTTTAAAGACTAAGCCCCGCCTTTTGATGATGTATCCTGAAGGTGGGAGGAGCTTTGGAAAAGCTACTGCTTTGGGGTGGACTGTTTTCATGTTTTTCCCCCGCTTGCTGGCTAATGCAGAGATATAGAAGACTGGCTACCACGTCTGTATTTATTTATATATTATATTATATATATATTGTATTATGTATATTTCTATACTTGTTTTCAGTCATTTTATCCAGTAAAATTGTCTAATTATTGGCCGATCCTTTAGCTTTTTTTGCAAGTATTATGCAAAAATTGTTAAAGCTCAATATAAGTTCAATAACGGCCCCTTTTGAATTCGCTGTTTTTGTGATGTCACACCAACAAACTAATTTACATACATCCTCCTATTCAGCCTACAGCAGCCTAGCCCCACCCACTCACACTGAGGTTATAAGGAGTGTTTCAGTCTGGACTGTTTTTAATAACACGCAGTACGGGGCAGCCAATCAGAACAGAGCTCATTTACATACCAGTCTTAAAGGTACAGTAACTAAAACAGCCTTAGGGATAAAGAAAAGTTGGAAAATGGTCATTATGACAAAAAAGATAAGAGAAGAAAAATGTAAATGCCCTTTAAAATAAGTTAAATAATCTTATAATACTTCCCAAATGTTTCAAAATAATATATATTAGATTTATTGAATAGATTTAAGATGCTTTCACTTGCCAAGGTATCTTTTTTGTAATACATGTATGGCATGCTGGGGATTGTAGTGAGAAAATATGGACCAGAACAAACAAAACTGTGAATTCTGTCAAACTGAAGCGACTGGCGGTGCAAAACACAGCATCCTGTGAAGTGAAATGATCTTAAATCTCATCAATACCTCTAATATTTCTCATGTTGAGACTGCTGTGAGGGTATTATAAGATTATGCCCTTTATTTCGCGATATTTTGTACTTGTTTAAAGTCATTTTATCCAGTTAAACTGTCTACACTGTATCGTTTTGCTTGTTCTGCCACTATAATGAGATAAACTCACTTGCCAAGATGCCATTTTTTGCAGAGCAACAGGACAAAGCAACATGTTAACCTATGTAGTTTAGGCTGGACTTGCCCTTTAACTAGGTTACTTATTTAATTAAAAGAAAGCATATTGGTTGTATTGAAATGCATAATATTAAAACAGACATTAACATATATTAAAGTGATCTGAATGCTTGTACAAATCTAATAAATACAGCATTATGATGTTATTCATCAGTCAACACTCAATTATTACTCTTTTTTCCATTTTCTCTGTAATTACACTGTACTTTCTCATGTAACATGTAAATAGGAAATATGATTTATGCCTTTCTGTATTTTATAATAGAATTCTGTGGTTACATCACTGTTATATGCGCTACAGGCCAAAGCATGGAAGCACGTTTGTACAATAAAGTCAGTTTAACAACAGCTTACACCACACAACATGTTTATGACCTGTTTATGACTCTGGTTTAACCAAAGCAACAGAATCGGGATCTGATTAGAGCTCCAACAAAACTCCACCTTAACTCATTAAAGGAGAAGATTTTGGCTCTTCAAAAAATCCATTCATGGTGGAGGGATACATGCAGGGCGCTGTGAGGCAAAATAGTCCCCAAAGAAAACTTATTATTTCAGATTTTCCACTATTTTCCATCATCAACATTCCATGTAAACTCAGAAGACTCGTGTAGGTTCACTGGTGGTTCTGGATAGTAAATAAAATGTCTGTATTTGTGTTGTAGTCATGGCGACCCCTGGTTCCTATCACCACCACTGTACATCTGACATCTGACATCTGAACCATTTCACACCAAACCACTCTGTTTACAGCTCACACACTGAGTTATGCAGGAATTTTGAAAAATCGGTGCAGTTCCCCTGTACCGGTCACTTTCTGCACACACAACGCTCTGCTTAAACAAACACAATAATGTCAAAAATGATATTTAACGTTGCTTCCAACCTTCCAAACATTTGGCCTGTTGTGTTTTTCCATATGAGTGATGTTAATGCGTGTTTATGTTATTATGTGTGCAGAATGTTCCACATTAAAAGACTTCTGTGCCCATAAACGCGTTCCTTGTGTTCTTTATGGCTTCACAGTGTGGTGATTTCCCGGTTCTAAGAAACAAGTCTGTATCTTACTGAGGTTCAAGTGCTCGCTTATGACATTTGTATGACTTATCTACACTTTTTAAAAAGAGGGTTCTTCAAGGGTTCTTTGGTAAAGAAAATGGTTCTATATAGAACCATGAACCCTTTGCATGATTAAAGGGTTCTTTGCATAATGACATGGTTCTTCAGATTGATAGAGAATGTGCTGTAGATGGTTCTATATAAAAGGGCTCTATATAGCACCAAGAAGGTTTTTGTTACAAGTCAAAGAACCCTTTCTTGGTACTATATAGAACCCTTTTTGCCTTTTTGAGTGTACCAAAAAGTGTCAATTCATTTCTACATGACCGTTTTCCAAACCCTCTTTATCCCTTAGAAATAAACAGGCTGTTTCTGTTACTGTGCCTTTAAGATCGATATATGTAAATGAGCTCTGTTCTGATTGGCTGCTTCATTCAAAAAGCAATCTTCTATAACTGTCTGAGTGGGCAGAGCTAAACTGCAGTATGCTTGTATACGTGCTAGTTTTCATGACATCACGGAGGCACTGAATTTAAAATAGAATAGAAATAAAATAGAAAGTAATTTTGTTGCTATCAAAATAAAAATAAGTATGTCTGAAATGGTAACTTCACAGAAGAGGGTAAAAACATTCTTATGATTAATATAAGTTAATGTAAAGACAGTGTATAAGCAGTTTTGGAGCGTTACACATCATTACACTGTCTACCTGTTAAATGTGGTGTAGAGTATAAGATCCTGCTCTTAGCGTATAAATCATTAAAAGGCCCCACAGTATCTCAGTGAATTAGTTCAGTCATATGAACCCAGACGCTCCGCTCACAAAACAGCGGCCTGCTGACAAAATACCGGCCTGCTGACGGTTCCTAGAATTAGAATAACCACAGCGGGTGGTCAAGCATTTTCATACGTAGTCCCTAAATTGTGGAATCATCTACAGACCTCTGTCTGGGACTCAGACACGCTCTCTACATTTAAAACTGGACTCAAAACCACTGCACTATTAACTCACTAATATCTCCATAAACTGACCTGTCCTGTTAATCAGTCTCTCTCTTTCTCTCTCTCTCTCTCTCTCTCTTCCTCTCTCTCTCTCTCTCTCTCTCTCCCTATCTCTCTCTCTCTCTCTCTCTCTCTCTCTCCCTATCTCTCTCTCCCTATCTCTCTCTCTCTCCCTATCTCTCTCCCTATCTTCTCTCTCTCTCTCTCTCTCTCTCTCTCTCTCTCTCTCTCTCTCTCTTGCTCTCTCTCTCTCTCCCTCTATTTGAGACCCTGAGGGACGTCTGCCTGAGTCGCCACATGGGAGCCACCAGAGCTGCTAGAGTCACCAGAGCTCCATCTCTGTTGGCTGATCTGCACCGTTTTGACCACCACGGAGCTTCACGCTGTGCAAACCTCACCCTCATGATCTGACCCTCCTGCTGCTGCTGCATAAACTCAAACTATCTAATTAACCGTTGATCCGCCTGTTTTTCCCGTTTTGTATTCTAATATTTTATTCTAACGCTGTTTGCTATCCGGTGTGGTCCAGAGGAGGATGGGTTCCCCTTCTGAGTCTTGGTTCCTCTCAGTGTTTCTTCCTCTTGCTCTTAGGGAGTTTTTCCTTGCCACTGTCGCCATTGGCGACGCTCATGGGGGCTCGGACCCGGATTTTTCTGTAAAGCTGCTTTGTGACAACACCTGCTGTAAAAAGCACTATATAAATAAACTTGACTTGACTTAACATTTTTATTGGCCCATTATCATAACATTTTCACACAAAGTAAAAGGCAGCTGTTATTCTCAAATTACAGGAAATGACAAAAATGGACATACTTCTTTTTTTTCGGATAGTGACAATATGTAGAATAACTTATATATATGTGTGGACCATTTGGATTGGAGGGTGAATGGAAAGTTTAGATTTTGAGACTTTAACCATGTTTACATATTATATCAAGCTCTTTTATTCAGAAAAGTGAGGAAATTCACTTTTTCATGATGTGGCTCCTTTAAAAAGTGCAGTGCTTCAGCACTCAGCAGCCTCCTGTCTAAACTGAAACACTTTGGGTTCCAGTATAATGTGCAGATAGCGCCCTCTGCTGATTAAGTTGGACTTTAACAGACAATTTAAACCAGAGGAAGGATGAGAAAAGCATCGTACTGAACTAAATGTGCCACTGCAGTGAGATTCAAACCGTCTCATATATGGTTCTGATGCATGAATACATATTTAAACATATTCAAAACATTTTAATAATAAACATTTACAGTTACACAAATGACTCTCTTGGAGTGATGCCACCTTCAAGAACTTCCTAGGCTTTTTATTCAGTAACTGTACTGAAAGTAATACAAACAGTTATTCTTGAAGGGGAATTCCACCCATTTTTCCAAATTTCTGCTTTATCCAATCATCAAGATGTATTCGTTCAGAGTGATTCAGAGTGGTTTGGTGTGAAATGGTTCAGCTGTCTTTACAGTGGTGGTGATAGGAACCAGGGGTCGCCATGACTACAACACAGATATAGACATTTTATTTATTATCCAAAACCACCAGTGAACTAGGGTTAGGGTTAGTTAGTTTTTCTATCATCACTGTCGGAACAAAACCTTCTCCAAAATTGCAACTTTACAGGAGAAGGAAAAAACATTTTAAACCTTTAATGGAAGTTAATGTAACCAGATTTTTTTTTCCAAGATTTTCTGGACCATTTCTCTTGGCCCATTCATCAAGAAATTTCAACATAATGCAAAGATTAAACTGAACTTTCAAAATATGCAAAAGACAAAAATTAAGGTAGAAGGTTTTTAAATGAGAGTGACAATATATATGTTAATGATAATTGTTTGTTTTAGTCCAAAATCTTCTCAAAACTGTCATAAAACAGTGTCTCAGTCATCAGGCAGTGAATTCATAACCATTTCATGTAGGAACTTTCTGTGAGGGAGCTTTTAGAGGTGGACGTCTGGTTCCTATCACCACCACTGTGAACAGTTCTGACTCGGTAAGTTTCTCTAGAACAGAGCGTTCCACACCAAACCAGTCTGAACCGCTCTGAACCACTCTGAACCGCTCTGAACCGCTCTGTTTACATCTTATTTTGGGAAACTGGTTGATTTTTTTAAGTAATAGGAGTGAAGAGTGGAAGATCATTTATATTTAAGTTGATTTATGAGCGTGATAGACTACAGTACTTGTATATATGACTGTTGGACTGCGGATGGACTGAACACAGCTAAAGAACAAAGCTTAAGCTTGCTTTTAAAGCAAATATTGAAATGTCATAAATACTTAAAATCAATCATCATACAGAATAAAGAAGGTACATTCAGGTGTGATATAAGCACCAACCCATTTTGAGAGTTTTCATAATTGCTGTTTTGGCTCCTCTGTCCTCTTTGTAGTCCTAGAGTGAACTGTTCCCTCCCATCTGGCTCACAGTGCTGCCCCACAAGCCTTAAAATGAAATTCACAGCTCCCATTGGCCGCAGAGAATCAGCAGACAGCATTGCATAAGCGAGAGGGGTATTAAAAGATCAGGCTGGATTAAGAGTATATTGCACCAATTAGCATTCAGCAAGGGCGGGGTTATGTAATTTCGCCTTGTAAAAAACACCAAGGGTCTCTCAGTTTGTGGTTAAAGCACACCCCAACGTTATTATAAAACACAGACAGGAGACGTACGAGCAGCTTAGAAAACAAAGGTAACAGTGTTGTGGTTCACTGAGGTTTCTGAGGTCTCACCTTTGTGTAAAGCGTTTATTTTAAGGGACACAAACTGAGAATTCACATCTAAATGGTTTATTCACTGTGTTATTAACTCATTATTAACTGCATTAGTACATGACTGGTGCTCTCGAGTGAAAATACTAATAATAATTGCATTATTGGTTGCAATAAAACTTTGCTTTGACCTTGTTATGCATTTTTTGAGCATTTTATGAATTGTTGAGCTTCTTATTGGTGTATAATTGGTAGGATTTCATTCCTATAGGTTCTAGATAGCAAGTGACTTCTAGAGGTTGTTACTTTGGAGCTATTAAAAGTTTTGCATCACAATTTCAGTGTTTGTATATTTAGACTGTGAAAAAAAAACATTAAAAACTCTTTCATGCAAATGTTTGATTGTTAAAATGTTTTGAAACACAGTTAAAATATTTCCAATTGTACTAAAAATCAAAGAAATCGTCTTTACGTTAGAATATAGGACATAAATTGACCTACTGAAAACCTGCTTAATGCTGAACTCCACTCAGCTCTTCAGTAATAAACTCTGGAAGTCATGCCATGCTAGAACCTGTCGCCAGATATATGCTGATAAGATGTAAATGAAGATGATTGATTCATGCTCAGTGATTTGCATAACAAGAATAAGAAAGTGTTGTTGAGCATCACACCAGCAAATAATACGATTATTAGTTGTGTACATGCAATGGTATTAATACAGGTCATAATGAACAAATTCACGATTAATAACGTATTTACAAGTGTCTAATTATAGCTTTACTAAATACGTTTATTGATTAATGCCCATAATGTGTTCCTTAAAATAAAGAGTTACCAGCATTTTGTGTATGACGATGCTTCCAAAATAAAGTCATGCTGTAATAACTCATTCATACTGCAGATTGATGTCATCACTCGTGCTGACGGTGGTGGTGATATCCCTCAAATACATATATTTATGTACAAATGCTCAATAATGAGAAGGAATCCAAGCAAAAGTCATTTTCATATTAGATTAACCCTCTATTCCATGAATTATTACTTAAGCATGATAAAAAAAATAAATGGGGTATTTGGTAAATTGTTGCCATATGGCAACACTGCGCAATCGTACCATATCACCATAAAATAAAATAAAAAAAAGAACCATAAAATCTAAACATCCTTTTATTGAAAACAAGAACAAACAAATCCAACTTATACTTAGTGAAATGTACAACCCAGTATTTACAAACATTGGAAATGAATGCAATTTCAATTGGTATTTGGAATGTATGGTAATAACAACATCATAATAAGAATTCCTGGTCATGTAATGTCATGAAGTATTAGTCCTTTCAAAGTAAAAGACCCTTTTCCTACAATTAAATAGGAAAACACAGATTTTATTTTACTGATTTTCAGTGAAATTGAGATAAAGTAACTGTTGCCATATGGCGACACTGTGCAATACAGGGTTAATTCAGTGATTTGTTCAATTGATGATTTGCTGACTTGGTCTGTGGTTATCTTTATCTAGGTCACTCTAAAATTTTGTACCTACTGAAACACACTCTATCCACCACTCCACTTTGAAACAGCAATTTTTGCCTGTTATTGTCTTCCTGATGCACCAAAGATAATGCGATTAAAGGTTTATTCGGTGGAAAAGCCTCTTATGTCAGTGTTGTTGTCCAAAACCTGGCGGTGAAAGCAGAGCCTCATCTAACAAAGAACTGCTTCCTCTGAATGAATGGGTAAAAACAAGAAGAAATACAGCAGACATGGCTAGTGTTTCAGCTTCGTTTGCTTTGATTTCAGTCTTCTGTCGAGTCTTAATTGCTGATGCATCATTTCAACCTGCCCTGGTGCTGGACATGGCTAAAATTCTGCTCGACAACTACTGCTTCCCAGAGAATCTAATCGGCATGCAGGAGGCAATCCAGCAAGCTATAAACAGCGGAGAAATCCTGCACACATCGGATCATAAGACACTTGCGGCTGTACTGACCACCGGCGTGCAAGGTGCACTCAATGACCCCAGGCTGACCGTGTCGTACGAGCCTAACTACGTCCCCGTCACGCCACCTGCTCTTCCGACTCTCCCCACAGAACAGCTGATACGGCTAATCAGGAATTCAGTTAAACTGGAGCTGATGGATAACAACGTGGGCTACCTGAGGATTGACCGCATTATAGGTCAGGAGCCAACAGCAAGACTGGGGCGTCTTCTCCACGAGAACATCTGGAGCAAACTCGTCCATACTTCAGCGATGATCTTCGACCTGAGGTTCAGCACAGCAGGAGAGTTGTCCGGTGTTCCATACATTGTTTCGTATTTCTCAGACCCTGACCCACCTCTCCACATAGACACAATCTATGACCGACCCACTAACACAACTAGGGAGGTATGGACGATGGCAAATCTTCTTGGAGATAGGTACGGTAAAAGAAAAGACTTGATCGTTTTAATCAGCAAGCGCACCGTGGGGGCCGCAGAAGCTGTCGCCTACACTTTAAAGCATCTCAAAAGGGCTATTGTTGTTGGCGAAAGGTCTGCAGGAGGGTCAGTCAAGGTTCAAAAGATAAATATTAACGATACAGGTTTTTACGTTACAGTCCCTGTTGCTCGATCCACCAGCCCTATTACAGGCCAGAGCTGGGAGGTCAATGGGGTTTCACCATCTGTTCCAGCAAACCAGAGAGAAGCACTGTCAAAGGCCAAGGCCCTGCTGGCTGCCAGAAGAGCCATCCCAAAGGCAGTCAAGAGAGTATCGGAAATTATCCGACAGTTTTATTCATTCACAGACAAGATCCCGGCTTTACTGAACCAACTAGCAACCACAGACTTTTCCTCAGTCATTTCTGAGGAGGGCTTAGCAGCCAAACTGAATTATGAGTTGCAAACTGTGTCTGAAGACTCACGTTTAAGTGTCAGGGTCATGCAAGAGGTTCTGGTCATCACTGAAGATGTCCCAGATGTAGATGCAACCATACTGGATGCAGACCTTGTTGACACGTTGTTTGAAATTGAAATATTGTCTGGAAATATAGGATACGTCCGCTGCGATAGGTTCCCCAAATCATCAGTCTTTGGTAGGCTTGCAGAACAGGTCTGGGAGGTGATCAAGGAAACTGAAAATCTTATAATCGACTTGCGCTACAACACTGGGGGATCATCAGAAGCACTGCCTGTTCTCCTCTCCTACCTGTATGACAGTTCACCAACCATTCATCTCTACACAATCTATGACAGGATTCAGAACGTAACTACTGATTTCCATACTTTACCTAACATCACCGGGACCTCTTATGGTTCCAAAAGGGGAGTATACGTGTTAACAAGCTATTACACTGCTGCAGCTGGCGAGGAGTTTGCCTACCTGATGCAGTCCCTCCACCGGGGTACGGTCATCGGAGAGATAACGTCCGGGACACTCCTTCACTCAAGGTCTTTTCAAGTTGAAGTCACAGGCATCTTCATTACTGTTCCAGTCATGAACTTCATCGATAACAACGGTGAATGCTGGCTAGGCGGTGGTGTAGTCCCCGACGCCATAGTGCTGGCCGAAGATGCAATCAATCAAGTTCATGATATCATAGAGTTTCACAAGAACATTCACTCCTTAGTGCAAGGAGCAGGTGACCTCTTAGAAACACATTACGCCATTCCTGAGGTCGCATCCAAAGTCAGTCAAGTGCTCCAGTCCAAGCTGGCAGAGGGAATGTATCGCTCAGTCGTCGATTATGAGTCTCTTGCATCTCAGCTCTCTGTGGATCTCCAGGAAACCTCGGGTGACCACAGGCTTCACATTTTCTATTGCGAAATTGAACCAGAGTCCCAGCACAAGCCGCCCAAAATCCCGTCGCCTGAGGAAGTGGCCTATATTCTTGAGGCCCTCTTCAAAACGGAGGTGTTTCCCGGGAACGTCGGCTATCTGAGGTTTGACATGATGGCTGACATAGAAGTTGTGAGAGCCATGGGCCCACAGCTGATCAAAATGGTGTGGAGTAAGCTGGTGAACACTGACATACTGATCATCGACATGAGGTTCAACACAGGAGGCTATTCCACGGCCATTCCACTCTTCTGCAGCTACTTCTTCGAGGCAGAACCCTTGAGGCACTTATATACCATTTTTGATCGCTCCACTACAACCATGACTGAAGTTATGACTCTTCCAGAGGTTCTGGGACAGAGGTATGGCTCAAAGAAAGACGTTTATATTCTGACAAGTCATGTGACCGGGTCGGCTGCGGAGACATTCACTCGGACTATGCAGGACCTGAAAAGGGCCACGGTGATTGGGGAACCTACGATCGGAGGCTCCCTCTCTAGCGGGACGTACCAGATTGCAGACAGCATCCTTTACGCTTCCATTCCTAATCAGGTAGTTTTGAGTGCAGTGACTGGAAAAGTGTGGAGCGTATCTGGAGTTGAGCCACATGTATCGGCTCAGGCGAGCGACGCTCTGAATGTTACCCAGAGACTAATTACTGCAAGACGCCAGACATTAGAGTCCGGGATGTAGTGCAGGGGGTAGTACACTTAGCAAATGAAAACATTGTAAATGTAGTTGATATATATATAATTTCTTATTATAACATTGTTGAAAAAGTATTATAAGGTGATTCATTTTGTCTAGACAAATTATCTTTATGCAAAATTATCTGACAATAGAAAAAGACAGTTTGCCTAGATACATTTCTTTAAACAAGTAAAAACACACAGAAAGCTGAATAATCGTATACTACTATTATTACAACTTTATAATTAGATATATCAACTAGATTTAAGATGCTTTCAGTTGCCAAAAAAATCACTTTTTGCAGTGTAGCTTATCTACAAATGTTAAAATTGTTAACTATCTGGTGAAAACAGTGTATGAACAGTATTAGTAGAGTTTAATTGAATTTAATACATATTTAGTTGGATGTAAGTTGGAGTGGAATTCACCTTTTTTTCCAAATTCCTGCATAACTCAGTGTGTGAGATGTAAACAGAGAGATTCAGAGTGGTTTGGTGTGAAATGGTTCAGATGTCTTTACAGTGGTGGTGATAGGAACCAGGGGTCGCCATGACTACAACACAAATATAGACATTTTAATCACCATTATCACCAACACTGTGACTAAGTAAGTTTCTCTAGAATGGAGATTTCACATTAAACCGCTCTGAATGACTCTGTTTATCTTAATCATGTATTTATGCAAAAATCTGAGAGGAAATTTGTGGAATGCCCACCGACGAGGCGTCTGTGGACCATCAAAATACGATGTTTCCTAAATGTTCTTTTATTTTCTGAATCGTTCTTTGCACTTTTCTTCACTTGACCACTGAACACGTTTTGTTTGTGTCTGTGTTTTAATGAACTTCGAAAGAAAGACAATAAAACACACTTTGTCTTTAAAGCTATTTATCTTGTTAATGTGATAAAAAAAATATATATATTTTTATGTAATTATTTTCAATTTTGAATTTAAGGACCATCACAATAAAGTGTTTCCAGAACGTTATTTATTTCCTGTATTGTTATTTGCACTTTGAATGGTTTTGAATTTAGATTTAGGTTTTGAATGGAACATTAACGTCACTGTCCACAAGTAAAACATCCTGTTGGACTATGGACAATTTGAGAATCCTCTGTTTATGTTACTGTACAGACCTAAAGGAGACTGTATTGATGTATATGAAAGCCCATTCTCACCAAGTCAGGCAGGAAATAAATAACCCACATTTTTTTTTCTTTTTCTCTATTTCTGGGAGTAATATGTCAAAATAACAATAACAATGATCTTGAAATAATTACTTACTTTATTTTACATTTGAAATTTTACATGTTTGGTCATTATTACTAAGTCAATATTTTGAGAAAATTATTATTTCAAAGTACCAAGTCAATAATTTCAGAAAACATATATTTTTTTTAACCCTAAGTCAATTTCTGAGAAAATAAGTCATCATTTTGAGATACTAAGTCAAACATTTAACATACCCCTGCCGAAAACAGAGAAGAAGAAAACACCTGATCTTTTCTCCTCTACCTGGTCAGAATGGGCTTCCATAGATAGATCCCACTTGCAGAAATACATACATTTTATAGCTCTACCACTTTTTCTGCATGTAACTGTTACATAAAACTAACAAATAATGTTTACATTGTGCTCCTAAAGCCTGAAATAGCTTTAACCCCTATTAGGCTTAATAGATTCTAAGCTTACCTAACAATAAATGCTTTTATACAACACACAGAAATGCTTTAATAAAACATACACCTCAGTGAATAAAATAAAGACTTATCCTCACTCCAGATGTTGCGTATCTACAAATACAGCATCTTTTATTTTAGGCCACATGCAGTGCATACATTATTAGTCTGTTATTGTCTTACCAAAGCAACTGGGCTAATGAGATTAAAGGTTTATTGCAAAAGCCTCTTATAAGAAACCTGATTGTGGAAAGAGTCTCATTTGACACAGGACGTGGCACTGCAGCAGCACCAGAGCTACACAACCGGCCAGAATGGCTCGAGCGTTAGTGGTTTTAGTGTCCCTGTTGGCCTTCAGCAACGTCCTTTATGCTTTTTCGCCTACACTTATTAGGGACATGGCTAAAGTTCTCATGGACAACTACTGCTCACCAGAAAAGCTGGCTGGTATGGAAGAGGCGATCGATGCTGCCAGCAGCAACACGGAGATCCTTGGCATCGAAGATCCCACTATGCTTGCGAGCGTGCTGACCGACGGAGTTAAGAGTACGCTCCGAGACTCCAGAGTTAAGGTCACCTATGAGCCAGATTACGTCCCGGTGGTACCGCCAGCAATTCCTGACATCCCACCGGAGCAACTGGCCGCTGTGGTGAAGGGCACCGTAAACGTAGAGGTCCTGGAGGACGACATTGCCTACCTGAAGATCCAGCACATTATCGGGGAGGAGATGGCTCAGAAGATCGGACCACTTCTGCTGGAGCATGTCTGGAGTAAAGTTCTCCCGACCTCTGCGATGATCCTGGACCTTCGCTACGCGGTCACTGGGGAGATGTCCGGCATCCCTTACATTGTGTCCTATTACACTGATGCTGAGCCACTCATCCATATCGACTCCATCTATGATCGTCCCTCAGATAATACCACCGAGCTCTGGTCCATGCCCACCTTGCTGGGAAAAAGGTATGGAACCTCCAAGCCCTTGATCATCCTGACCAGCAAGAATACCGTTGGTGTTGCGGAAGACGTCGCCTACAGCCTTAAAAATCTCAAAAGAGCTACCATCGTGGGGGAGAAGACCGCTGGAGGATCGGTGAAGATTGACAAGATCAAGGTCGGTGATACTGACTTCTACGTCTCGGTTCCCGTAGCTAAATCCATCAGCCCCATCACCGGCAAGAGCTGGGAAGTCAAAGGAGTAACGCCAGACGTTGAAGTCGACGCAGAAGAGGCCATGGATGCCGCCATAGCCATCATCAAGCTTCGTGCTGAGATCCCTGAGATTGTCAAGGCTGCTGCTTCTCTGGTTGCTGAAAATTATGCCTTCCAAAGCATCGCGGTCGACGTCGCTGAAAAACTAGAGGCTCTCGCGAACAGCAGCGAGTACAGCATGATTTCCTCGAAGAAACAACTGAAGGAAAAACTCTCGGCTGATCTCGCAAAATTGTCAGGGGACGATTGCCTGAAGATCACTGACAGCTCTCCTATGATGCTTCCAACGGTGAGAATTCAGTATTTCACTCTCAAAAGTAAAGGTTCTTAAGTGTTCCTCAGCTTGGGTACATGGTTCTAGAAAAATCTTTAAATTGGTATAAAACCTTTAAATGTTAAAAAAGTTCTTCACACCACAAAATAGTTCTTTACAATAGTTTTTGGTTCTCAAACTGGTTCACATTTTTGCTATATCCCCATGTGTTGTGAGTTTGGTTTCCATGGCTCCAAAGAACCATCTTTATTTAGAACAGTGTTCCTACTTTGAACCATTAATACACAACCTTATCAAAAAGGATTCAAGGTTCTATGGCTTGTAATAATAGTGGAATCCTTTTTGGTGCTCCATGGAACCACTTTGTAAAAGTTCTTTAGAGAACCATACACAACTCCGTTTAATCATGAAAAGAACCATTTATACTTTCAAGACATGCTTCTATATAACCATTACCTGTACTGAAGAACCCCCTTTTCTAAAGGTATACAGTTATTGTAATCATCAAGAGACACACATTTTTTAAAAACAACGGTTCTTTAAGGGTTCTTAAGTAAAAGCAATGGTTATTCATATAAGCGTGACAGCTCAAAGAACCATCTGAATGCATAAATGGTTCTTGACATGGTTAAATGGTTCTATTCTGTGTTGCAGCTGTTGTTTGAAATGGTTTTAAAAGTTGGTTCTATGTAGGACCAAAATGAGTTCCTTTAATGTGGTACTATGTAGTGCCTCTTTTTTGCTACACTATTAAAAAAATATATCTTAGTAAGCTAAATTATCTTAAATCTAGTTGATATTTCTAATATAATAAAGAATATTATAAGAATACTTAACTTATTCCTATGCTCTTAAATAAGATGGTTCTTCAAGGGTTCTTTAGCAAAGAAAATGGTTCTATATAGGACCATGAATGGACAGAGAACCCTTTGCATGATTAAAAGGCTCTTCAGATTGATGGAGAATGCGATTTAGATGGTTCTATACAGAAGCTTTTTGAAAAGGGTTCTATATAGCACCAAGAAGGGTTCTTCTTTTGTCACAAGCTTTTTGTTATATAGCAGAACCCTTTCTGGTGCTATACAGAACCCTTTTCAAAAATGTTCTCTATAGAACCATCTAAATCGCATTCTCCATCAATCTGAAGAACAATTTCACAATTCAAAGACCCTTTAATCATGTAAATGGTTAAGTGTTCATGGTTCTATATAGAACCATTTTCTTTACTAAAGAACCCTTGAAGAACCATCTGTTGTAAGTGTGTGGACTTGATTAACACTGACGTGGTGGTGGTGTGTTAGTGTGTGTTGCGCTGGTCTGAGTGGATCAGACACAGCAGTGCTGCTGGAGTTTTTAAACACCTCAGTGTCACTGCTGGACTGAGAATAGTCCACCAACCAAAAATATCCAGCCAACAGCGTCCTGTGGGCAGCATCCTGTGACCACTGATGAAGGACTAGAGGATGACCAACACAAACTGTGCAGCAGCAGATGAGCTATCGCCTCTGACTTTACATCTAGAAGGTGGACTGACAAGGTAGGAGTGTCTAATAGAGTGGACAGTGAGTGGACACAGTGTTTAAAAACTCCAGCAGCACTGCTGTGTCTGATCCACTCATACCAGCGCCACACACACCAACACACCACCACCACGTCAGTGTTACTGCAGTGCTGAGAATGATCCACCACCCAAATAGTACCTGCTCTGTGAGGGTCCATGGAGGTCCTGACCACTGAAGAACAGGGTAAAAGGGGGCTAACAAAGTATCAGAGAAACAGATGGACTACAGTCTGTAACTGTAGAACTACAAAGTGCACCTATATAGTAAGTGGAGCTGATAAAATGGACAATGAGCGTAGAAACAAGGAGGTGGTCAGAATGTTATGCCTGATCGGTGTACATTCTTATACATTTTGATATATATATATATATATATATATTAAATGGCTCCTCTCCTCCAGGACGCTTCACCAGAGATGCTGATTGAGCTCATCAAAGTCTCGTTTCAAACCGACGTGTTCGAGAACAACATCGGCTACCTCCGTTTTGACATGTTTGGGGAGTTCAACCAAATCGCTGTTGTGGCTCAGATCATTGTGGAGCAAGTTTGGAACAAAGTGGTGGACACAGATGCCCTGATCATTGACCTCAGGTAAGTCCTCACAGGGCTGGTGTTCTAGCCGTACAGTAGGCCTCTTGAATTAAAGGGCCCATACCATGGAAAAACAAGCTTCCCTTCACTTTTTTGATACACAGTTTAAAAAACGCTGAGTTTGATGTAGCATGAATACGGGGCTAAAGTTTTAGCACGTACCTGCTGTTTTACAATCCTCGTTTTTGTGATGTCACAAAACCTATTCATATATACAGATATCTGTTTAAGGATCCCTTTATAGGCCTCGTCTTTTCACACTGAAGTTATAAGGAGTGTTTTAGTCTGGACTGCTTTTTGAACCAGGCAGCCAATCAAACCAGAGCTCATTTACGTATATCAGCCTTAAAGGGACAGTAACAAATACAGCCTGTTTAATTCTATGGCATAAATAAAGGCCATGTAAAAATTAATTATGACTTTTTTATTAACCATGAATTGTGCGAAAAATGGTATTTTGACCACTGAAATCATCTTAAATCCGGCTAATATATCTCATACTTCTCATTTTGAGATTGTTGTGAGCTTATTATAAATTATTAATGTATATCTTATAACTTATAACTTATTTTTTTTATTTTAGTAATCAAATGATCTCACTAGATTGGCAGATAACATGAGCAGATTTCTTACAACAAGCAAACTTACCTCACAGTATAGTGAGATAATTTCACTTATTAAAATCAATTAAAACAGGCAAAAAATGTCAAGAAATAAGTTAAATAATCTTTGTTTAGTGAAGAAAATGGTTCTATATAGAACCATAAACACTTCTAGAACCCTTTGCATGATTAAAGGGTTCTTCGCATCATGAACATGTTCTTCAGACTGATGGAGAATGTGCTGTGTATTAGTTTACAACAGTCTCAAAATGAGAAATATTAGATATATTAGTTAGATTTAAGATGATTTTAGATTTGGCAGCATATAAGCAGATCTCAAAAAAACAAAATTCATGAAAAATATAGAATATAAGCCCTTTAAAGTTACAGTCAGCTGTTTAAAATAATTTTAATGTAACCAGATTGAGTCTCTACTCAAATAATAATATCTTGTCAAGTAAAATTATGTTAAATATAGACAATAAATGTAATATTTCTCCTGTTGTGATTGCTGTGAGCTTAATCTAAGATTGTTTACCTCATTTCTTGACATTTTTTACTTGTTTTAAGTAAAATTTATTAAGCATATAATTGTGCTTGTTGTGAGAAATGTGCTTGAAACCAGCAAAATTATCTGCCAGAATACTGAGATAATGTAACTTCATAAAATTACTGAAAGCAAGTGAAATATAGAAAAATAGAAATAAGACAGATAATCTTATAATAAGTGCACAACCATCTCAACATGGGAAATATTAGGTATATCAACTAGATTGAATATCATTTCACTTGACAAGAGACTTTTTTGCAGTGTGCCCTTCATGTTCATCTGGTGTCCAAAAATGTTAAAATATATTTAACCAACATTGTTTAAATTGAGTTTCATTGATGTTTGATTGTTTTGAAGGAACAACGCTGGAGGGTCTATAAACCCGATTGCCGGATTCTGCTCCTACTTCTTTGATGCAGACAGGGAGATTGTGCTGGACAAACTGTACGACAGACCCTCAGGCACCATGAAAGACCTCGTCACCCTTCAGGAGCTGACAGGTAATGCGCACACCTTACGTTTAAAGAGCCTGTATGAACAGCTCGCTCTCATGTCACTCCCCGAGCTCCACTTATAACATTTATATACCAAATAAAGTCTTAATTCTTTTTCTGCATAAACATTTCAAACCACACTTTATCCCTTAGAATGAAGCAGGCTGTGTTACTGAGCCTTTAAGACTCATATATGAAAATGAGCTCTGATCTGATTGGCTGCCGCATTGGCTGAAACACTCATAGATTCAGTGTGAATGGGCGGAGCTAAACTGCTATAGGCTGAATATTCAGATTTATGGATGATTCTACTGAACTGGTCCAGAGTCAGAACCGAAACTCATTTGGGACTTTTAACTGATCTTGGACTTTAGACTAAAATCCTTTTCTGAGTGACTCTGAACCTTAATTATGATTATTTTATTAAAACTAATGATTGAACATTCCAAAACGATCATAACTCCACCAAACTGTACCAGATGTGTCAGTAGTGACTGTTTCAGTGACAATTTTAGCTCATTTAGCTCAGAATCTCAGCCAGAACATGATAAGAAACACAGCTTTGAACAGCTGTTCACACAGAAAATCATCATATTTTACATTAAAACACTAAAAAGTGCTGAACTGCAGAAAATATGGCGATTCTTAATGTTCCACACTGATTTTCAGACTTTGGGACACATTTACTTCAAAACAATGGGATCTAACTGCTCACCATGTGGCCATGAGGGGCAGGGATGCAGCCTCACTTCCTGCTCTAAGTGCAGGGGTGGGGCTAAAATAAGGCTCCACCCACTGACTGAAACTCTGTGTTTCTGAAGTGACATAAAAAAAAATGTGGGACAGCATTTTCATTGAAAAATTAAACTGATGACAAATCTAAATCAACTTTAAAAGAAAACGAACAGATCTTCAATAAAAGAACAACAATGAAAAAAAATACAAATACATTTTAAGTGTTATTTTCACAAGTGTGAATTTAAGGGTTAGTGTTTGGGACAGACTCCTCCCAATGATGATTTTGTATATATTTAACTTATCACTATCTCTATTAATGCTTTGGGATTAAATAGATCAGAACATAATCCTTGTAAATATCTATGGTCTGAATACTTCGTTGTTTTTTAAAGAGTGTTTTTTACAGAGAGACCTGAGTTTCAGCTGATTCAGTCCACATATGTGACTGTTCTGTTTTTTGACGTTTCAAAAACAAAGAATGAAAAATGGTCCATTTTTGCAGCTCATTTTTAGACTTAGGAGTGAATGGTACATTCTGAGATGCTGTTTACATGCTAGTTTTAACCCTTTAATTAAAAAAGAAAACCAATGAAAGTTTTCAATATTAAGGGGCCTTTAACCCTTGTGTGGTGTTGATGTGTGTGTTGCTCAGTGGTCTGCTGGACCCACCACATTATTGTTCTTTAAATCAATACAGTCAAAACAATTTATGTAAAAATACCAGATGTTTAAAATATCACAAGTGTCCAGCGTAGGGTTCTCCTTTAGCAGCTGTAGCCAGTCAGCAGCCTGTCCATGTTGTCCACCCTCACACACACACACACACACACACACACACACACACACTAACAGCAGGCCATGTAGGAGGAGAACAGAGTGAAGGACACAGCACCTCCACACTTTTACTCCCTGTGGGTTCAGCCCAACACCACATGTGTAATATAAATGTGTGGGGGGTGAACAGAGTGAAGACACTGAAAATGGATTATTTTATATGTTCTTCACAGAAAATAGACACAGGACAAGAATCTGAGGCTGAAATAATAATAAATCACATATTTTTTTATTTTGGTAAACATTAGACCTGAACACCACACAGGGGTAACTGATGTTGCAATAATCCCTTCAGCACAAATCTAACCATGCTGCTCTCTGCACAGGCAGGAGATACGGCTCCAAGAAGAGCCTGCTGATTCTGACGAGCGGCGCGACGGCCGGTGCGGCCGAGGAATTTGTTTACATCATGAAGAATCTCGGCCGCGCCATGATCGTGGGCGAGCCGACCAGCGGCTCCTGCCAGCCCCCGAAGCCTTTCCAAGTCGGTGACAGCGACATCTTCCTGGCCATCCCTACCACCCACTCATATACGGTCCAGGGTTTCGCCTGGGAGGGGACCGGAATCGCCCCTCATATCCCGGTGCCTGCCGACACGGCGCTGGACACGGCCAAGGGAATCCTCAACAAGCACTTTTCAGGCCAGAAATAAGCTCCTGAGCTGACGAGGCGGCCTAAGAACAGAGTTAGAAGTTAGAGGTGCTGTTTTGCATCCGTTTCTGAAGAAACTGTAGACTGTAGACCTTTAAAGGGCCCATATCATGGAAAGCTGTACTGAAATAAAAGAGTTTGAGGTAGCTGTCCGGTCGTACCATTCCCTTCTCAGTCTGTACTGTCTATATATGGAAAGTGAGCTGCTTTATTTTTGTGATGTCACAAAACACTGACACATTTATTTACATACATTCACCTATCCAGCCCATAGCTGTTTAGCCCCGCCCACTCACACTGAGGTTATTAGGAGTGGCACAGTAACAAAAACAGCCAGTTTAATTCTGAGGGATGAGAGAGGTTAGAAAATGGTCAAGAACAAATGAATTATGGCTGTTTTTGACGCATGAAACCACACTAATGTTATAAATGGACCTCAGTAGAAAAAAATAAAGTTATGGGCCCTTTGATGCTCTTTTATGCCACGATTCTCAAAGTATCCAGATACATCCAGATGTTATTTATGTTGTTTTGTCTCTGTATGGTCAGTTTACTTCTGTTTAACATCTGAAGTAACCATAAACGGACATGTACAGAGCGTGAAACTGTTACGGATGAGAAGCTGATTGTAATTGTTCCCTTTTTTGCTGCATGTGTGAATAAGTAAGAGTTGTATCAAAACCAAACAAAAGAGAGGAATAAAGGCAAAGGGGAGGAGAAGAAGACTGCTGGTGTGTTCTGAAGAGCCTGTGTCACTCCAGTGATGTTCAGTGATGGAATTTAGGATTCGGTATTCAGTGAATTTGTTGGAATTATAACCTACACTGTTTATGAAAGTCGAATTCAGAGTCAAGTGGTTGGGAGTTTTGTCTGAGAGTGCTCTTAACAAAAACACGACAACAACAACAACAACATCAACAACATAAAAAACATTAGACTTAAGCTTTAGAATTACTACCTTATAATCAAAACAAAAAAAGGGGAATTCCACCAATGTTTCAAAATTCCTGCATAGTTCAGTTGATGAGGTGTAATCAGAGAGATTCAGAGTGGTTTGGTGTGAAATGGTTCAGATGTTTTTACAGTGGTGGTGATAGGAACCAGGGGTCGCCATGACTGCAGCAAGAAACCACGCTTGTCTTTATAGTTTTTATATGGTGGTACAATAGTGGAACATCTGAAATAATAAGTTTTCTTTGGGGACTATTTTGACTCACCCTGCATGTTATGTATCCCTCCACCATGAATGGAGTTTAGGCCACAAATCTTCTCAAAACTATCATAAAACAGTGTCTCAGTCATCAGGCAGGGAATTCATAACCACCTCATGTAGTAACTTTCTGTGAGGGAGCTTTTAGAGGTGGACGTCTGGTTCCTATCACCACCACTGTGAACAGTTCTGACTCACCAAACCACTCTGAACCACTCTGTTTACCTCTTAACTGTTTAATTAGGCAGGAATTTTGAAAAGTTGGTGGAGTTCCTCTGTAAGTTCTGCTAAGTTTTGATCTTCTCTGTTTCGTCTGCCTTCATGAAGCTCTGCCTGCAGTACAGAGCGCTGTGTGGAATATTATTACTCATTATTGGTTCAGTATTCCAGTGAAAGACACTTATCAGGGTTTTTCACACACGTGCCCCCCCCCCCAACACACACACACATACAGTAAAAAAGAAGTAAACAATGCAAAAATAGATTGTGGGTTATGAGAAAGTGGGCATGAAGGCAGAAATGTCCATAATGTAATAATAATAACCACAGCTGTTTGACAGCTCCAGTTCCACTTCTGCTTACGGGACACGTCGTCTTAGTAATTCCGTTTCTCTAGAACCATTTAGTCATGCAGAAATTATGAAAAATTGGTAGACTTGCCCTGTAAGTGTCCAAACAGACACTGTGAAGTTGTTCTGCCTGACCTGAGCCTTGTCCTCCTGAAGGGAGAGGGTGTCAGGAGGGGGTTACATGGTGCAGTGATTTCATACCTTTGTGCCAAATGCTGGAGAGACATTGAGCTGTGAATACAGTTCTCTGAAGCTCACAGCTGTGGAGCTACCTTAGCAAACAGGTACACTGCAACAAACGGCATCTCGTCAAGTGAACTGATCTTAAATCTAGTCGATATATCTAATATTTCCCATTTTGACATGGTTGTGCACTGTTTATAAGATTATCCAGCTTATTTCTAGACATTTTCACTTGTTTCCAGTAACATTATAAAGTAAAATTATCTCACCATACTGGCCGATAATTTTGCTGGTTTCAAGCTCATTTTATTTAACTTACAATTACTTAAAACAAGTAAAAATATCTAGAAATTAGGTAGTTAATCTTAAATTAAGCGTACAACGATCTCAACAGGAGAAATATTAGATTTATTGACTATATTTAAGCTAATTTTACTTGACAACATTTTTGCAGTGTATAGAGAGTGTGAGCTCACTTTCTATCAGTTTTGTAACCGGTCAAGTGAAATTATATTATTTTGAGTCAATATATCTAATATATCCAATATATCAATATATCTATATCACATTTCAAAATGTGAGATGGTTGAAGGAACATTAGACTATGAAGATTATGTCACTTATTTCTAGTCATTGTTTTAAGTAATTGTAAATCAAATAAAATCACCTCACTGTATTGGCAGGTCATTTAGAGCATGTTTCTGACAATAAGCAAAGTTATCTGCCAGCATAGTGAGCTCATTTTACTTGACAAAATGGTAAGAAATGATGAGAAATACATCAAACAAACTTATAATAAGCTTTCAACAATCTCAGCATGAGAAATATTAGAGGTATCGACTGTATTTAAGTTACTAATTCTGTCACAGAAGGAATGAGGTCACACTGTAGAGAGCCATGAAACTGGAGCTGCCAGCCTGGACTAAAGCTTAGAACCTGGACATCCACCAATTCCTGACATTCTTATGCAGCAAAAAAGCCTCTTATGAGTTTGTCCTGTGATTGGGCAGATTAGTATGACTGCGGTCACGTCAGGCCTACTTAGGGACACTTAATTCAGGGATTATTTAAGAAGATTTCACAGCTTAACAGACCACATAACGAAGAGTGTCACCTTGACACCGATGAATATCTGCAGCTCTGCCTGGGCTTCGCAGTGTTGTTCTAGAATAGGAAGGTATTTCTCAATGAAATACCATAATTCCTCCAGAAGAGGGCAGTAGGTCACTTATACACAGCCTAAAGCTGTATTTCTGCACTGCAGAATGTGTTTGTCAATAGAAATACACTTACACAACAGCGCAGTTGAATTACATTCCAGGAGGACATACAGTATAAACACACGCCAAACACAAGGATCAGGGCTAAACCTCAGTAAATAAACAGCCTGCTGTTGCTAAGATCAACTAGCAGGAACACTTTACTTAAACCCTGCTACGTAACACTGACATAAACCAAAAAATCCTCGTCTAGGCCCCATATGTCAAAAACAAGGACCACGGGCCAAATCAGGCCCACAACACAATCCTATCTGGCCCACAGGAGTATTTTAATTTTCCGTCAATATTAGAACATTTCACAATGAGCTGCACTACAGCCCCCAGCATGCACTGCAACGTAATGTGCGCTCTGACTGTCCTACCCATAGATATACATACCTAGATGCCGCATTGGGTCCATTCATGCACGTCAACAGCGCCACCATTTTGGGGAGGTCAACATCGCTGCTGGACTGCATTCAGTACCTTTCCAGAGCGGCAGGTTAAGAAAGATACTGTCCAAATTTTCCTGTTCCACCTTAAATGGTGCAGCTTCTGGCACCAGAAAGTGACTGCTGCACCATTTAAGGTGGAACAGGAAAATTCGAACAAGAAGCTGGCGAATAGGAGGCCAGCTTCAGCTTTGTCCTTCTCACTCGCTCTAAACTCGGACGGCCAATTAGCACAATCAGTTATTAAAGTAATAAAAGCTACAGAGAGGAGTTGTTAATCCTGAGACTCTTCGCCTCTCAATACAAGTGAATTTGTTCACAAGCGGATCTTGACCTCTCCAACATGGTGGACGCGCAGACGTATCACCTCAGATAGAGAACAACAGACAACGTAGCATCTAGGTATGGATATCTATGGTCCTACCCCAACAATAATCTATGGGACAGCAGTTACACCTCAGTTCTACAAACGTCTACACAATTCCACATCAGTCAAATCACCAAACACACTAACTGTGTTTCAGCTGCAGTTCAACCAACATAAACACTGAACGTCAGCTCAGCAGCTCAGAAACAGAACCTGCAGTAAAGAAATGATTCCAGGTGTTTAGTTCAAACATATAGGCAGGTTTAAAAGACTGAGCTCCTGGCGACATTTACATTATGAGTATTTCAATATTGATGTAATATTTCAAGGTCTACACCAAGTGCCTGTATTTTACTGCTGAAGTTTTTGCGTATTTTGAATAAACAATGTCCAGTTCGGGTTGAAGCACAACTTTGTTAAAAAATAAAATACATTTTTTTTTCTCTGGTCAACAGATTTGTTGAGATTTGTTAAAATGGCCAATTTAGTGGTTGAGTTTGACACTCCTGGTCTAGGGCTTCAGAGAATAGAAGGCCTACACTGCAAAAAATTGTGTCTTGTCAAGTAAAATGATCTTAAATATAGACAGTAAATCTAATATTTCTCCTTTTGAGATTGTTTTAAACTCAATTAAAGATTATTTACCTCATTTTCTTTCCTGGTTTTTAGTAATTTTATTAAGAAAGGTGAGACAAGCAAAATTATCTGCCACTACAGTGAGATAATTTTACTTAACCCTTTTCTGCACACATTATGAGAGCAATTTAAAAAAAAATCAATTCACTTTTCTAGCATAAAATGGTCCTTGATTTATTTTTTCGGACCTGATTATTAAATTCAAAAACATTTGAAAACAAGGGGTCCCTTTTGGAGTACGTTGCCTTGAGGCAACACTGTGCGAGAATGGTAAGAAATGATATAGAGCTGTATAGAGCTGTATTGGGCTGGATTTCTGCATGACCTGTGCAGGTTGCTAGAAGGCTGAACCCCCTGTTCATTGGAGATCGAGTGTAAGCATGGAGAAAGAGGAGGAGAAGGGAGGGGTGTGAAATTTCATCATAAGAAGGAAGGACATTTATAGGAGTTAGGAAGTGAGAAGGAGGAGTTTCAGGTGTGGTCTTTCCCCAAACTTCAGTTATTCCATAAGTCAATCAAACACTGTTAGTTGCTGCATCCAGAAGTGCAACTTCAGACTATAGTATGCTCAGTGGAAGTGATATACCTACAACCTCTAGAAACGCCGCCGACTTCTCTGGGCTAAAGCTCATCTGAAATGGACTGATCCTCAGTGGAAACGTGTACTGTGGTTTGATGAGTCAACCATATGAAAATAATGGATGCTGTGTTCTCTGGGCCAAAAAAGAAAAAGACCGTCCAGACTGTTACCAGTGTAAAGTTCAAAATCCAGTGTCTGCTGTAACGCATTAAAACTTTTTGGAACAACATATGCTGCCTTCTAGACCAGGGTTCTCAGCCTTTCCCAAAGCCCACCTGTGCATAACTATAAAGCCCACAGAAAAACTAAAATCAAGTTTTTTTACTAGCTTTTTTTCTTAATTGCTCACACTGAAAGCCTGTGAATTGGGGCCTGAAAAAGATCAGTCCCATTTCAGTTTAATCACAGAAACCAAAATTTGCAGTTACGTTAAAAAAACATGACATGTTCAAAAACCACACGTTTGCAAAGATGTCAAAAAAGGGGAAAAGAAATAAAGGATGATATAGACGTGGACTTTGATTTGGAGCTGCAGCCCATCGCATTTTCACTGGAAACACTCTTGTGGCTCCCACAGGAGTCACTGTTTGGTCTCTTTAGTTTTGAGGGTTTTAGCACCTCATGTTTTAGATTAGCGTTGTCACAGTCAACCATAATAACAGACCTCAATAGATGTCACAAATGTTGTGGATGAACTCTTTAGTGTCTGACTTGTTTCACCCCAGTCTCAGCTGAGTAATACCTCCATAAGAAAAGTGTGAGATCTTATCGTTCTCTTATGCAGCTCTGTTCTAGATCACAGAACCCTCTCAGCAGTCTGTCAGTGCAGAAAGAGAACTCATGCTTTTCTCCTTCATCACCAGAAGAGACACTGATGTTAATCTCCTCTTTTCTCCTGAGGAGGTTCAGGAGGAACAGTTCAGAAATCAGTCATCCTTCATTAATATAATACTGAGATCAGCTTTATTTCTCTGAGAAAAGCTTCTTTGTCATTAGTTTATCAATTAGAGTTTAACGACTCAGGTCGCTGATGCTCGGCCAATAATCAAACACATCTCTTCACTATTATTTTATGGCTCATCTGTCATTTTTATCAGCTGCAGCTTGAGCTGCAGGAACGACATGAGAGTCTGTAAAGAGTCAGACGTTAAAACAGGCAGATTATAGTGACAGTATACAGCGCTGATGTGCTGCTAGAAGAGGAAAGCTGGCTCTGCTGATTAATCTGCTGATTGATCCCCCGAATACAGGCCAACAGACCACTAGAGGGTGCTTCACAGGCCCACTGGTGGTCCGCGGCTCGCAGGTTGAGAAACCCTGTTCTACACCATGTCTTTTTCCTGGACGTCTAAGCTTATTTCAAAATCCCAACATGAAGTCACATTCTGCATAACAGCATGGCTGTGTAAACAGAAAGTGTGTGTGCTTGACTGCTAGTGTGTCACGCCATGGAAATGCACTTGTGAAATGTGTAAACATGAATGGAGATTAAAAATGTGCATTACATGTGAAAAGTCCAAATGTGTGAAAAATCCAGTGACTGGGGTGCAACCTGTGTCCCACTGATACTACATTTAACAGTATATATGTCAAAAGACATTCTAAAGACAGATAAAATGTCCTTCACAAAGATTAATAAGTAGTTTCAGATAAGTAACTTGAAACATTAATCTACAGTACTTAGAATACCCACCATCACTGCACTTTATCTTCAGATATAATCATCAAAATAGTTCAGAAACTGTTTATTTTTGCATTTTCCCAGAGGAAAAAAATCTTTCTTAAGATTTTCTCAGAGAAATAAAGCAGATCTCAATATTATTTTAATGCAGGATTATTGATTTCTGAATTGTTGCTCCTAAACCCCTTTTATCGCACATCTTGCACGTCTGGACACTCCACCCCTAAACACTTTAGACACTTATTTATTCAGTATTGTCATTATATGCTGTTACCTGCGCGTCCTTGTACAGTCATTATTGCATCTAGATCAATGATCTATCTATCTATCTATCTATCTATCTATCTATCTTAGGAGAAAAGAGGAGATTAACATCAGCATCTCACAGTGAGAAGTTCTGGTGATGAAGGAGAGAAGCGTGAGTTCTCTTCTGCACTGACAGACCGCTGAGAGGGTTCTGTGATCTAGAACAGAGCTGTATAAGAGAACGATGAGATCTCACACTGTTCTTATGGAGGTGTTACTCAGCTGAGGCTGGGCTGAGACGAGTCAGACTCTAAAGAGTTCATCCATATGTGGGACCACATTTTGATCAAAGTGAGAAAATCTGAGTTTTATTTCTCAGGAGCCGAATTTCAGAATCAGGAGAAAACGGCTTCAGTCTCACTCTGATCCAAAACTGGACTGAACTGTGTCCAGGAGAAGAACCTGAGATCAAGAGGAGATTCATTTAGAATATTTCTTTCCTCTGGGAATGTATGTGAGTCAGTTTAGCATCTCACTCTCAAAACACCATTTTTCATGAGTCATGATATATTTGGAACATTCATCGTCTGAATTTCACGCTGATCAGAGGAACATGTGCTCAACAACGCTCTCATTCTTTATGTCTCTTTATTTTCAGTGATATTGTGATGTTGACTGGCGATGTCAGCTCTGTTGCCCTAATTACAGGATGAATGATGATTATTAATTAGAAAAATAAATATTAAGCAAATTATTAGAATGTCCTTAAAGGGGAATTCCACAGATTTTCCAAAATCACTGCATAATTAACTGATTGAGATGATGTAAACAGAGTCGTTCAGAGTGGTTTGGTGTGAAACGCTCTGTTCTAGAGAAACTTACCGAGTCAGAACTGTTCACAGTGGTGGTGATAGGAACCAGACGTCCACCTCTAAAAGCTCCCTCACAGAAAGTTACTACATGAAATGGTTATGAATTCACTGCCTGATGACTGAGACACTGTTTTATGATAGTTTAGAGAACTTAAACTCCATTCATGGTGAAGGGATACATGCAGGGTGCTGTGAGGCAAAATAGTCCCCAAAGAAAACGTATTATTCCAGATTTTCCACTATTTTCCCATCATCAACATTCCATATAAACTCAGAAGACTCGTGTAGGTTCACTGGTGGTTCTGGATAGTAAATAAAATGTCTATATCTGTGTTGTAGTCATGGCGACCCCTGGTTCCTATCACCACCACTGTAAAGACATCTGAACCATTTCACACCAAACCTCTCTGAATCTCTCTGTTTACGTCTCACACACTGAGTTATCTTCCTGTTTGGTTAAATGCATGATGTTGAAAAATGGTCATTACTGGAATATATGTGACTGTTTACACATATGGAAAAAAATATATGGACATATATGAATTTATATTTGAACTACATATCAAATACATTGCAGGCCATTCTGAAATACATTCCAAACACTAAAATATATTTCAGAATATATCACCATGTTAAGCAAATATATTTTAAAATGCATTTATTTTAAAATGTATGGGGAAATATTACACATAGAAATGTACCATACAAAAATAAATGTATGTAAGTGTGTTTATCAAAAATTGATAGTGGAACTTCCCTAGTAGGGGTGGGCAATATGGCAAAAATATTGTGATACTTCAAGATATTTCCACCATATTGAGAAATTATATAGTTTAAATAAAAATAATATCAAAGCGGTGCATGCAATTATACAACCCCATTTCCAAAAACGTTGGGACGCTGTGCAAAATGTAAATAAAAACAAAATTCAATGATGTGCAAATCATTTAAATCCTATATTTAACTGAAAATACTACAAAGACAACATATCAAATGTTGAAACTGAGAAATTTTATTGTTTTTTGAAAAATATTTGCCCATTTTGAATTTGATGCCAACAACACATTCCAAAAAAGTCGGGACGGGGGCCTGTTTACCACTGAGTTTCATCACCTCTTCTTTATCAACACTCTGTAAGCGTTTGGGAACTGAGGAGACACTGCTGTAGTTTAGAAAGTGAAATGTTTTCCTGTTCTTGTTTGATACAGGATTTCAGCTGCTCATCAGTTCAGAGTCTCATTTGTCATATTTTTAATTTCATAATGCGCCAAATGTTTTCAGTGGTGACAGGTCTGGACTGCAGGCAGGTCAGTTTAGTGCCCGGACTCTTTTAATACGGAGCAATGCTGCTGTAATACATGCAGAATGTGGTTTTACATTGTCTTGCTGAAATAATCAAGAGCTTCCCTGAAAAAGACGTCGTCTGGATGGCAGCATATGTTGCCAAAACATGTATATATCACTCAGCATTAACTTCTGTTGCCCCGTCCCAACTTTTTTGAAATGTGTTGTTGACATCAAGTTCAAAATGGGCATATATTTTTCAAAAAACGATAAAAATTCTCAGTTTCAACATTTGATATGTTGTCTTTGTACTATTTTCAATTAAATGTAGGGTTTAAATGATTTGAACATCATTGCATTTTGTTTTTATTTACATTTTGCACAGCATCCCAACTTTTTTGGAAATGGGGTTGTGTTCATTTAGCATTTCACACATTGCACTGAACAGATAAACAGGGCTAATTTTGCTCTCTTTGTAATGAAACCTGCAGTTATTCAGATAAATATTATCATTTTGTCCACCTTACAGCCAAAAACAGTGTTTTTTTCAAAAATTATTTGAAAATGTGTGAAAGTATCCAGAATCCTGTCTGATGCTCTTCACTGTCTGAAATGAATTTGTGTTCCAGTATCTTCATTTTAAATCTGATCTAATGATCCTTTATCAGGACAGAAGCGAGTGTTGTGGGTATTGATACTCTGTGAAAATGCAGTTATGATCTGATATCTTGTTTATGTGAAATACATTGTGTGTGAGAGTCTGACTGCAGACGTACATGGTTAATGTAAAGTACAGTGCAGATCACAGTCAGTACGTTTAGGTACATCTGGAACCTTCATTACACAAATCTGTTTTAAATATATTTAACAAATATGTTTTTGGCCGTTTTCATACATTGCAAAAATATATCTGATAAATACATTTGGGATATATTTTTTCCATATGGCTACATGTGAAATTGGTGTGATCAGTGTGGGCTGACCCTCAGCAGGCCTTCAGAGTGAAGGGGGGGTGGACTTCTCCTGTAAAAGTCACAGCCATTTTTTTCCCCAGAAATTTGACACCAGGCGGTTTGTTCAGCCCCTCTCAGCCTCTGCGCTCTCATTCCTCCACAAGCCTGCGTCCGATTAGCGCAGCCCAGGCGAACCAAGCTCACCTAAAAGCTTCATTTCGGTCAGAAAGCTGAACTCAGAGCGTTGCTGACCGGCTGAGGAGCTCACGAGACAGACAGTCTGCGAGCCTCGCGCCTCCTCGGATGCAAAAGTCAGCGCGAGCTCCACAGCCGCCTGCGCTCTCGTGCTCTTTGTGTTCATTCTGCCTTGCCTTGGCGAGCCGCGTCGCGCGCTGCAGGGCGTTTTTCCTCCGCGCGCTGCGGGGATAATGTGAAGAGGCGCTGTTTGGAGGAGAGGGTTTCTGTTTATTCTCTGGTCAGTGAGGATGGCGAGTTTTCTGCAGCGCGCGCTGCTCCTGGCTGCTCTGTCTGGATTTCTGTTCTTCTGCGCGCCCTCAGGAGCTCACGCGCAGGACGAGGAGGATCAGAGGTCCTGCCAGGGCGCCTTCGACCTGTACTTCGTCCTTGACAAGTGAGTGAGAGGCTTTTACAGCTGTTTCTAACCTCTCTCTCTCACTCTCTCCCTCTCTCACTCTCCCTCTCTCCTCTCTCTCTCTCTTTCTCTCCCTCTCTCCCTCTCTCACTCTCTCTCTCTCTCCTTCTCTCTCTCCCTCTCTCTCTCTCCCTCTCTCACTCTCTCCTTCTCTCTCCCTCTCTCTCTCTCTCTCTCTCTCCTTCTCTCTCTCTCTCTCTCTCTCTCCTCTCTCTCTCTCTCTCTCTCTCTCTGTGTGTTGTGAAGACTCTGCATCTGGTTTTGTGCTTTGTTGGCTTGTTATGCTCAGCGTTTCCACTGGACGGGGATTCTTTAGTAAAGATAGTGGTTCTGCTTCATGCTTAAAGGGTTCTTTGCATGGTGAAGTGGTTCTTCAGATTAATGGATAGTGTGTTGTAAATTGTTCTGTGTAGAACCTTTTTAAAAATGGTTCTAGAGCCCCCAAAAGTAGTTCTGCTATTGTTACAAGCTTGACATCATAACAATACACTCTTTAAAAGATGGTTCCTCAGGGGTTCTTTAATAAAGATAGTGGTTCTATTTCATGCTTAAAGGGTTCTTTGCATGATGTAAAGGTTCTTCAGATTCATGGACAATGCATTGTAAATGGTTCTGTATAGAAACTTTTTAAAGTGGATCTATATAGCACCAAAGGGGCTCTGCTATTGTTACAAGCTTGATATCGTCATAATATGCCCTTAAAAAGATGGTTCTTCAAGGGTTCTTTAGTACAAGGGAATGGTTTTGTTTAGAACCATGAGTTTCATAGAGAGCCATGAGTTCTATATATAACTATTTGCATGCCTAAATGGTTCTTTGCATGGTGAATCTGTTCTTCAGATGGATGGAGAATGTGTTGTATATGGTTCTATGTAGCACCAAAAAGGGTTCTTCTGTTGTTACAAGCTTGACATTGTCACAACATGTTCTTAAAAAAGATGGTTCTTCAAGGGTTCTTCAGAAATGGGAATAGTTCTAATTAGAAACATGAGTTCTGTATAGAACATTTGCATGCTAAATGATTCTTTGCCTGGTGAAATGGTTCTCCACATCGATGGAGAAAGTGTTGTATATGGTTCTATATTGACCCTTTTTTGAAAATTGTTCTCTGTAGCACCAAAAAGGGTTCTGCTGTTGTTACAAGCTAGACATCGTAAAAATAGAACCCTTTTTGGGGCTATATAGAACCATTTTCAGTCTCAAGAACTATTTCACCCTTTTACTATGCAAAGAACCATTTAAGCGTGAAATGGTTACATATAGAACTCATGGTTCATTCTGTTTACTAAAGAACCCTTGAAGAACCATCTTTTTTTAAAAGTGCCTAAGTAAAAGAACCTTTCCAAGAAAAAGAAATGAGTGAAAAGACAAGCTGAGCATAAAACATCTCAGGCATCATTAAGCTGATTACATTTAATCTCAGTGGACAGTGATGGACAGAATTCACCTAAAGGGCAGATCTGCATTTGTCTTCAGGTCCATTTATAACATTTGTGTGGTTTTTATTTCCCAAAAACATAATTAATTTTCATTTGACCATTTTCCATCATCTCTTCATCCTTAACAGTTACACAGGCGGTTATTGTTACTGTGCCTTTAAGACTGATATGCAAATGAGCTCTGCTCTGATTGGCTGTGCCTCATTCAAAAAGCAGTCCAGGCTAAAGACTCCTCATAACTTCAGCATTGGTGACAGAGCTAAGCTGCTGCAGGCTGAAGAGATGGATATATATGTAAATGTGTTGCCTTTTGTGACATCACAAAAACAGTGAGATGCAAACAGTCTGCTGAGTGGATTGGGGTGTGAATAGTTTTGAAAATGTAACTACTTTTTTTGTTTACAAACCATTTAATCTTGCATAAAACTTAAAGGGCCCATATCATAGAAAACTCTTTTTTTTTAAATAAAAGAGTTTTCTATGATATGGGCCCTTTAAGTTTTATGCAAGTGACCACTGGAGGGCCCCTGTTATTACATTGCAGTGGAACTTCCCTAGTAGGGGTGGGCGATATGGCAACAGTATCACGATACTTTCACCATATTGAGATATTATATAGTTTGAATAATAATGATATCAAAACTGTGCATGCTAATTTGTTATTAAACAGGACTAATTCTGCTCTCTTTGTAATGAAACATGCAGTTATTCAGATAAACATTATCATTTTGCCCACGTTACATCCAAACACAGTGGTTCTTCAAGGGTTCTTTAGTAAAAGCAGTGCTTATAGAACCGAGAAAGGCTTATGTGAAGTTTTTTGCATGGTTGAATATGATGGAAAACCTGTCATATATTAAAGAACCTTTAAAAATAGTTCTATGTAGCACCAAAAGGGCTTTGCTATTGTTGTCATTAAGTCATATTCACTAATATCCTTATTTAGAAGTGAGTGTTTTCATCTGAAAGTGCTCAAAAAAATGTGAATCCAAAATATTATTGAAGTAGATGGAAGTGAGTAAGTGAAGCCAGTTTCTGGATGTGGATGGGTTTGAGAGTGTGTTCCACATTAACCTGGATTTACTGTATGTTTACATGATGCTCTGCAGTTGATGGGATTAATTAGTGTTAGTCAGTGAGGATAAGGAACACTGAACTAATGCGGTTCTGCTGTGCGCATCATTTCATTCTTTCCTTCTTTCCTTCTTTCTTTCTTTCTTTTTTCTCCTTAAAGGGCCCGTATCTGATGTTTTTCCTGTTTTTTTCTGCTCAGGTCCACTTATGACAGTTCTAGGTAACAAAAATGTCACTATATCATTATTTTACATGAATAATGTAAATGAGCTCTGTTCTGATTGGCTGCCTGATTCAAAATACAGTCTTGCCTGAGACACAGCTTATAACTTTACTGTCAGTGGGGGCGCATAAGCTGAACAGGCGGATACACATGTAAATGTCTTTTTTATATCTTTTACTTGTATGGACTGTCTAGACTGTGTAAATCGTACCTCTGGAAACTTTTAACAGTGTTTACATACTTTATAAGTCTCTTTTGTTTAAAAGAAAGTGAGGAAAAGTGAGGAAATTTTAAATTTCCATGACATGTGCCCATTAAAGGGCCCATATCCTGTATATTTCTATTGTTTTTTTTGTTTGTTTGTTTTAAAATTAAACAGGCTGTTTCTGTTACTGTGCCTTTAAGACTGGTATATGTAAATGAGCTCTGTTCTGATTGGCTGCCTCATTCAGAAAGCAGTCTGAGCAGAAACACTCCTTATTATTTCACTGTCAGTGGGCGCGCATAAGCTGAATAGATGGATACAGATGTAAATGTCTTGGGTTTTGTGGCATCACAAAAAAATCTAGACTAGACTGTCTAGACTGTATAAATCATACATTTGAAAACTTTTAACAGTGTTTACATACTTTATAAGTCTCTTTTGTTTAGAAGAAAATGAGGAAAAGTGAGGAAATTTTACATTTCCATGGCACATGCCCTTTAAAGGGCCCATATCCTATATATTTCTGTTGTTTTTGTTTGTTTCTTTGTTTGTTTGTTTGTTCTTTTTTCCCTGAGGTCCACATATGTCTTTTGTCTAGTTTTGATAACAAAAACAGTCATTATTTACTTTACCTGATCTCTCTTTATCCCTTAGAATTAAACCGGCTCTTTCTGTCACTGTGCCTTTAAGACTGATATATGTAAATGAGCTCTGTTCTGATTGGCTGCCTCATTCAAAAAGCAGTCCAGGCTGAAACACTCCTTATAACTTAACTGTCATTGGGCACGCATCATCTGAATAGGTGGGTATACATATAAATGTCTTGGGTTTTGTGACATCACAAAAAAGTGGACTATTTTTGCATCTTTTACATGTATGGACTGTCTAGACTGTATAAATCATACATTTGGAAACTTTTAACAGTGTTTACATACTTTATAAGTCTCTTTTGTTTAGAAGAAAGTGAGGAAAAGTGAGGAAATTTTAAATTTCCATGGCATGTGCCCTTTACAGGGCCCATTAAAGGGCCCATATCCTGTATAATTCAGTGTTTTTTGTTTTCCCTGAGGTCCACATATGACTTCTGTCCAGTTTTGGTAACAAAAACAGTCATTATTCATTTTACCTGATCTCTCTTTATCCCTTAGAATTAAACAGGCAGTTGCTCTATCTTTAAGACTGAAATATGTAAATGAGCTCTGTTCTGATTGGCTGCCTCATGCAAAAAGCAGTCCAGGCTGAAACACTCCGTGTAACTTCACTCTAAATGGCTGGAGTTAAAGCGCTGCAGGCTATACAGGCAGATATATGTAAGATATATGTATGTAAATATGTTGATTTCTGTGACATCACAAAAGAAAGAATTCAAAACGGGCTGTTTTTGTGGCTGAGTTTGTGTGTATGGACTGTGAGTGGTGCGTTTGAAACAGTGTTTACATAATACAGAAAAAAAGAAGTGTTTTCCTTTATAGGGGCCCTTTAAATAGACCTAAGCTTTTGTCTACAAACAGATCTAGATATCCTCTCGGCTCCGTCTGCGTCCGTGTCTGTTTGTGTAATGACGCAGAGAGGGCTGGTATGTGTAAAGTTTGCTGAATAAGCAGTTTGAGGCGATCACAGCCTCGCTCCTCTGCGGTCAGTCTTTTTCCACCCCAGCAGTCCAAGAAGGATACGTCCAACATATAGGGTCCAGCCAAACAACTTCCTTTCTCACGATATGTTAGCGTCTCTAGCTGGAAGGATGTCTTCTGAACTCGTTTTCCTGCGCTTGCTGCTGTTCTTAAAGTGAGCGGCACAGCCCGGGCCTTTCTAGAGCTGCCCATGGCCTACTTTTTGGCCCAGACTTTTAAGCCACATGGGAAATGTCTGTGGTGCCCAAACCCGACGTTCATCCACGGAGGGGAAAGAAAAGAAACTGCGCATTTTTTTCTTGCTTCTTTAAAAAGTTAGAGCTGATTACTGGTAGCCTGGCTGCTTCTGAAGCTGGAGGAACTTTATAGGAACTTTAAGGGTGTTAGAAGTTCACTGGTGTTCCTTCAACACTTGAGATATGTTACATAGGCTGCTGCTGACTGCACAAATGTTTGTTCAGATGTGTGTAGATGGTATACGGGCTTGCTGGCTGTGAGATCGAGACCTAAAGCTCTGTAAAAGAAGTGATTATTGAACTTTATGACATTCAGGAAACCGTCAGCAGGAGTTCAGTGGAGTTTAATGACAGTGGGGAGCAAACGCTCTTAGGGAATCAGGTGAAAGTGCTTCTCATCTGTATGTAAATAATATATTTTGTTTGCATAATGTGCGTGTAAAGCAGAACATTGAAGAGAAAGTCAAAAAACAGTGTACAGAATCGGATCCAGGCTTGGGCCAGGCTGTGTCTGTACATACTGTATATATATATATATATATATATATATATATATATTTGTATATATATATATATATTCTTTTTTGTCGTTTTTCTGTTTTTCACATAATTTGAAATACCTGTTGGCTTTTGCATTGTGTGTAAATTTCATGAAGTATGTTTTTTCCTTCTCCTGTAAAGTTACCATTTTGGAGATACAAGGTTTTCTTCCGACAACAACGAGATAAATATACATACATATATAAGACAGAAAGCACCAGCGAGCAAATAAACAGCTAAACAGCTGCTTCTTATTAAGGGGAATTTCCCAAAATTTCTTTTTAGGTTAATTGTGAAACTTACTGACTCACATATGTTTACAGTGGTGGTGATAGGAACCAGACGTCCAGAGCTTTTAAAGGAGAATTCCACTGATTTCTCAAAATTTATGGATAATTTAATTGTTGAGTCGTTCCAAGGAGTTTAAGTTAAAATGCTCCATTCTAGAGAAACTACTGTGACTGCAACACAAATGTAGCCATTTTTTTTGCTATCCAGAACCACCAGTGAACCTACACAAGTCTTCTGAGATGTTGATGATGATGAAATAGTGGAAAATCTGAAAAAATATGTCCTCTTTCGAGGCTATTTTACTCCTCCATCCTGAGTGGATTCATGAGCCCATATCCCGTATTTTATTTTTCCCCCCTGACGTCCATTTATGACATCGACGTGGTTTTATTTACCAAAGTCATTTTGTACATGTTTTCCAGCCTCTCTTTATCCCTCAGAATTAAACAGGCTGTGCCTTTCAGACTGATAAATATAAATACGGTCTGTTCTGATTGGCTGCCTCACTGAAAAGCAATCCAGGCTGAAACACTCCTTATAACTTCAGCACGAATGGGCGGAGCTGGACTGCTGTAGGCTGGATAGGTGGATATATCTAAAGGAGCTGTTTTTTGTGACATCACAAAAACAATGAATTTAAAAGTGTTTTTGCAGCTTAGTTTCCATGTATGTTTGTTTACAAACTACACCAAACTCTTTTGTTTAAAACACGTGAGGAAAATTACATTTTCTTTAATGAAAACAATTTTTGGGCCGTTTTTTGTGTTGGAGGTTCAGAGTGCAGTGTTTGTGGTGGACCAAGGGCTTTTTATTACACTAGCCTATATTTTTTGTAACTAAAAAAACTTCAATATACAATCATAAACAAAGTTACGGCGTAAAAATATGTTTGTTCTGTTATGAGAAGGGGCAGGGTGGGATTGGGATAACTTTCTGGTGGGCCAAATCAAATATCACTCATATTTATAACCATTTCATGTAATACCTTTCAGTGAGGGGCTTTTAGAGGTGGACGTCTGGTTCCTATCACCACCACTGTGAACAGTTCTAACTCTTTAACTTTCCTCTGAACGGAGCGTTTCACACCAAACCACTCTGAACCACTCTGTTTACCTCTTAACTGTTTAATTAGGCAGGAATTTTGAAATTTCAGTAGATTTTTTTCTTTCATGCTTTCAGTCTAGTCTATTAATGTTTCGTCTTCATTCATGAAGCTCTGCCTGCAGTACAGAGCGCTGTGTGGAATATTATTACTTATTATTGGTTCAGTATTCCAGTGAAAGACACTCATCAGGGTTTTTCATACAGCCAACCCCGCCCCCCCCCGCCGACACACACACACACATACAGTAAAAAAGAAGTAAACAATGCAAAAATAGATTGTGGGTTATGAGAAAGTGGGCATGAAGGCAGAAATGTCCCTAATGTAATAATAATAACCACAGCTGTCTGACAGCTCCAGTTCCACTTCTGCTTACGGGACACGTCGTCTTAGTAATTCAGCATCGGTGTTTCAGCCTCAAAACACAGATAACATGAGCTCTGTCATCACATTGCTCACACTTTACCCCTATGAAAAGTCCAGGAACTCAAATATCAGCAGTATTGGACAATATCCGACTAGACTAGACACATTGACCTGTTATCAGTGCGCTTTGGTAACAAACCTTGTTACAGTAGTGTAAATTCTCAGATATATTTATTACAATATATTGCAATGAGGAAGAGACTCAGATGTCTTTACAGTGGTGGTGATAGGAACCAGGGGTCGCCATGACTACAACACAGATATAGACATTTTATTTACTATCCAGAACCACCAGTGAACCTACACGAGTCTTCTGAGTTTATATGGAATGTGGATGATGGAAAATAGTGGTTTTACCAATAGATAGATTGATGTGTTGTCAGGGTGCTTTAGTAACAAACTTTATTTCAGTGTTGTACACTCTAGGCCTGGGCGACAGAACGGTGTAATGGGATATTGTCGATAATGGACAGGTAACCCGATGGCGATTTGTAAAAGGTGATAATTGCAGTTTTGGTAAAAGAACTGGGAGGGAATTAGAGAGGACTGATTTACCGTTAAACAGCTCGAAAAATGTGCTGGGAAGCTGGAGTTCATTATGAAAATGCCAATGTAAAGAAAAAAATGCCTTGTTTTTAACGTGGAAAGTGCACCGGCATGGCTTTGGAAATCAGCTGCAGTCTGAAGTTTCTCCAGCAAGGGCACTATTAGCATGCAAGTCTCCATGAATCTGCGACAGAAGAAACTCATGAACACACGTTTGTTATAATTAAGCAGTAGAACACAAAGGGAGTGTGTTATCGCGAAATAACATCACAGCTGTGATTCGGTCGCCGTAGATCATCACAGCCGTGATGTTATTGGTGATAACACACTCCTCGAGTGTTCTACTGCTTTAATACAACAGTTAAATAAATAAAGTAATAAATTAATAAACTGGGCTGTGAACGCGGCGTTTAATATGTTTTAATGTTCGCAGCTCCTTCACCAAATTATAGTTCCTTAACGAGCAGCTCGTTGCTACGTCAGAGTAACGAGCTCCGCCCACTCGCTGCACAGCCGGCAGTTCGTTCTCCAGCTCCTTACACTAAATTCCCAAACTGTCATCACCACTGAGCAGCTTTTCAGTCGGCAGCTGTGACAGAAGAACAGCTGAACAACCTGGAATCAGCCAGAAATGAACCCAACACCATTCGCCAAACTAAATGGGCTGTAAGATGCTTTACAGACTGGCTGGAACAAAACAACATTAATACTGATCTGGCAAAAACTGACAAAACTGAGCTGAACTTGATATTGCGGCAGTTTCATGGCTCAGTCTGATTTGGTCAGACTCTGAAGATCAGACTACACGTTTGGCGAATGGTGTTGGGTTCATTTCTGGCTGATTCCAGGTTGTTCAGCTGTTCTTCTGTCACAGCTGCCGACTGAAAAGCTGCTCAGTGGTGATGACAGTTTGGGAATTTAGTGTCGTCTCATCTTCAGAGTCTGACCAAATCGACTGTCGGTCAAATGTGATCTTAAAAGTGTCCATTTTCTGTTTGTGGCAAAGTAAGAAGTAAAAACGTTCAAATGTCTTGAGCGTCTCCTACAGCTGTCAAAGTCGTTGCTTAGCAACAGCGTCTCAGCGGAGTGATACAGCGTTTGTGAAAAACCTGTGATGTTATGGTGAAATAACAGCACGGTTAGAACACTTCTCAACCAATCAGCTCGCGTGGCCGGAACTGTTGTATAATGTCAGATGAAGCAGTTAAAAGATGTTGGGTTTCTCAGTTTATTATTTCATGTGTGAGTTTTATTAAAGATTTTCATCAGAACAGTTAATATTAAAAAAGCACATGAACTAAAATGGAATAGAAAGTAGGTCAAAGCTGCCGCAGACCGCATGTATTATTATTTATTTTTTTGGAAGGGGGTTGGGGGAGTGATATTATCGATAATCACAATTTTTTAATGATTCAATATTGTGCTAATTATGTTTATATATCACCCAGGCCTAGTATTGATTACAGTATATCGCAATGAGGAAGAGACTCATTAGCTAATGCAAAGCAATTGTATGTACTGTACCTAATATGCATTGTAGGGATTACAGTATGTGGTCTTGTTTGTGCTCTTCACTTACTGACTAATGAGGAAAGAGAGGAAAAAAGAGGACAGTGACTAACCGAGTCCTGTAGTTGTGTTTATTTTGGTTCAGTGCAATATTTCAACAATAGTATCTGGCCAATTGTGTCACAATAGCAATATTGCAATACAGTTGAAATTGACGTAGTTAAGCTGTCCACCTCTTATTCACATTATTGCAATACAGTCTAACCCAAAACTGTGAGAAACCCTAATCAAATGACATGGTTTTCATATTAGGAGAAAAGTATATATGAACCATTCCAGTAAATTAGTTCACCCACAGAAAAAAAACTGTTCAATAAAACAATGAAATATTCAAATCTTAGATATTTACAAAGATCATGTCCTGATCTATTTAAACCCAAAGCATTGATAGAGACAGCAATAAGGCAAATATATACACAATCATCATTTATAGGGTACTTTCTATTGGGAGGAGTCGAAGTTGATTTAGATTCATTATGACATTAATTTTTAAATAAAAAATGCTGTCCCATGATTTCATGTCACTACCAAAACACAGGTTCAGTGCCACGCCCCTGCATTTTAGAGCAGGAAGTGAGGCTGCATCCCTGTCCCTCATGGCCACATGGTGAGCAGTTAGATCCCATTGTTTTGAAGTAAATGAGTCCCAAAGTCTGAAAATCAGTGTGGAACAATAAGAATCGTCATATTTTCTGCAGTTCAGCACTTTTTAGTGTTCTTGGTGAAGGTCTCAGTGCTCTATGGCAGGTTCTCGAATCCAGTCGTGAATCATAGTGAAACACAGTGAGCAGCATGATGTGGACAGTTTTGCATTTTTATTTTTAATGATTGTTTTATTGTACATATTGCACATGTAGACTGCTATTTAAACAAATTACATTCATAATGTACCTTTATGACATTTTTATGTATTGTTGTTTATTTGAAATATTGTGACAGTATCATAAACAATGAATTTTTTTTTACTTGTTTTAAGTAATTTTATGAAGTAAAATTATCTCACTATTTTGGAAGATAATTGTGCTTGAAACCTTTTTTACTTAATAAAATTGCCTAAAACAAGTGAAAAATGTCTAGAAATGAGGTATAGACTAGATATATCGACTAGATTTAGGATCATTTCACTTGACAAGAGACCAATTTTTGCAGTGTAAATGAAACTGCAGCTCTTGCGATGTGAAAATTGCAGTTTTGTTCGTCTTCCAGCCTCACATTTTACTTTGTTTTTTAACTTTGTCCAAAGCAAAGCAGAGGGAATCTAGCGAGCTGTGGCGTTTTTCAGACATGCTTTCTCACTTTAAAGCTTTGGAGTCGACTCTCGATTCCCAGATGCCTGGAATCTGAAATCGCCTCTTGTTTGGGATCGACTGGCAGCCCTGCTGTGACTTCTAGGCCAGGACTCTGGACAGGCTGCGCATTGTTGCTCATGTTCTTGGTAGATAAAATGAGGTTCTCAGTACTGTTGTGAAAGTTTGAGCTCAGACTCAGTTCCAAAGTAATAGCATCATAGCATCAGACTCCAAGCATCTGTTCTGAGAAAACTCTTTTATGTTTGTCCTTCTAGGAGCGTTAAATCATGGCGAGGTGCCGCTGCTGCTCACCCAAGTGTTCTTTCACTTAATGCTGCTTCATCTGCTTTGCAGACAACAGCTGTGAAGTGTAAAGAACTCAAATATGACAGGAGTCTGTTTGTGAGGGACACACAGTTATTAGACAGTAAGCCTGGATTCAGCTTCATTAATGCCTCGTTAAACGTTGTTCGGCGGTGTATAAACAGGAGAGAGGCGGCGGGGAAGTTTGCACCTCAGGTTAAACGGTGCTCGGGCGTGCAGAGGGTCCATATGTTTGGATTGGGGGAGAAAAAAGGGGGCCGAGGATGAAAGGAAGTTGTGGAAAATGGCGTATGGGGGTGGGTGGTGGGGAGGGGGGGGAGTAGGCTCAGTTGCGCTGCGGAGGCCTCAGGCTGAAAGTAGGTTAGCGGTTTCTCTCAGTACAAATCCCAGTGCCTAGTCAGTTAAATTGGAGTGTTGTCATTGGTCCCAGGCTGGGGTGGTTCTCGCCAAGGCTGGAACAGGACCCTTTTCCCTCTCCCTACAGCGTGAGACAGGCCTGGACGATCTGAAGAAAATATCGAATTGCGATTTTTCTTATCATTTCTGTGTTTGAGATTTAAATCGTGATTATTTTCTATAAAATAAGTGCAAGGCCTGTTTTGGTTTTGGCCAAAAATGCCAGCCAATCCAGTCACTTCTGGTCTAAACTCAGGCTAAAAGATTAATAATTTTATTTTAGGTCATATTCGCTTTTTTAGAGAACACATTATTAACAAAGTTGTCTTGCATTTAAAATGGGGAGATTTAACCTAATAACACAGAGTATGAACTACCTGTAGAAGAGTTAGACCAATCAGAAGCTAAAGAACACCCAGGTTCTGTACTTGTGACATCATAACCATCGCTACTAACTGGTAGTCTGGTCTTCAAGATTCATGCCATAAAAAGTGGATATTCTGCTCTTCTTTGCCAAAAAAAACAGGCCTGGATTAATTTATACACAATAATTGCATTGAAATTGCAATATCGATCAGAAAAATCGCAATTAGAAATTTTCCCCAAATCGTTCAGCCCTAGACTGAACGCTGAATGTAGTGCACCTGACTGCCAGTCACTTGTGGTTGTGATGTCACATTTGGTTGCTTCTTATTGGTCTAAAGGCAGATTATGAGCTTCATGTTATTGGATTATATTTCCCCACTTATTAAAATAAGTTTTAATAAAATTTGCAGCTCTTGCGATTTGAAAATTGCACTCTTATATTGCGATTTCAATATAAAAACTATTAATTGTCCAGCTCTGGCATGAGAGCAGATTTGATGGTGTTGTGCTGGACCTGTAAAGGGCAGTGTTGGGGAAGTTACTCCAAAGAAGTAATACATTACAAATTAATAATTAGCTGAAAGATTAATTGTAATCAAATCAAATAAAGGAGAAGTGAAGTCTTAAAATGGAATATATCCCACACCACTCAACTCTTTTCAGTTATAGGAACATTTTTGATTATTTCTCTATTTTATTGGCCACTGGTTCCATCTATTTGCATGTTGGGCATCTTTTCTCCTTGTTTTATTTACCGTCTCTGTTGTCTTTCTTCTCTTGAGTGGTTGTTTATATTTTGGGCCAATGTTGTTGGCATTTCCACATTCTCTGTTGCTGAGTGTAGTTCTGAACTGACTGGACATAACAGTGACCACTTTTAGACCAGCTGTAGTAAGAGCGGTTGGACGAACAAATGTTAAATCAACACTAGTAATTTAAGATCAATGAACTGTAATGAGTTGAGTTGGAAATCTGATTAAGTTTAGCCAATTTAAGTAAATAAATAGACCTACAGAATCACCTTATTTTGAAAGAACGCGTTTTAATTGTATGGAAATCTTTTCCATAAGTCACTTAATTTCAGGTAAAACATGTTTTAGTGTATTAATTAGAAGGTAGATTAAGGAAGATTAAGACTTGTTGAAAATTAAGATTAATATATAGATAATATTCCTAACCTGCCTAAAAATCTGTCAGTGCTACTGAATGTAGACAGGCTGAAAGACTGTATGAGCATGCAGGCTGCTTTCCACTGCATTTTAATGTAAAACAGCCCTGAAGAACTACAAATAGAGGTGGGCGATATGGCAAAAATATAGTATCACAATACTTTAAGAACATTTCCCAATACATGATATGTCACGATATTTTGTTTTTCTGACAACTAATCAGTTGGAACAGAAAGAAAAGAAGCAGAAGTGCCACATTTACAAAAATATATCAAAAACAATGAATGCTATGATTTGTGTTCAACATTTCACATCCATTAATTCCAATTAAAGAGCACTAATTATCTCGTTCTAGTAAAATATGCAGCTGGTCAGTGATAATGATAAATATCGTCATATTGTCCAGCTCTAACCATGAACTCTTCTTAGTATTAAGTTTGCAATGCAGTCAAATTAAAGGCTCCATTCGGGAGTTCTGTTGTATCAGGGGGCCGTTTAGCTGCTGCTTGATTTTGTTCAGGCTCTGTTTTAGTAGAGCCGTTTAAGCACAGCGCTCCAAATCAGTTTGCTCCGCTTTAGTTTGATGGTGCTGTATTGGCTAATATTGGACAGTGTGCGCAAAATATGTGCAGCTGAGCTCCTTTATGTTTCTGTGATGCAGCTCTTTTTCACATTCACTGCTGTGAGACAGCAGCAAAGGCAAAAAAGGAGTCTCTGACTACCAGCTCTACTAAACCGTGGTTTAGTTTGGCCAAGCAGGAGAACAATTTTCCACACTGTTAGAAATGAAGGTTCTGTTCAGGTACATTTTACGTTCATCAAGGTACAAACAGTGTAAATGTTCCCTCAAAGCTCCAACAGTGGTTCTAAGGTCTGATTGTGAACCTTAAATCAGTTTTTCCAGGTGAAAAGTTGGTATTTGTACCTTTTCATAACCGAATGTTTTAAACAGAACAGTAAAATAAAAGCCTGGAGACGAGACGGGGTGTGTGGAGTCAGTACAGCTTAGAACATATCATTTCAGTGGATTATGGTTCAGTTATGTTCCCTGACTAAAGGTACTGAGATGGAGCCTTGAAGGGAGTGCCACGGGGACAATAGGGGAACTGCCCCAGTGACAGTTTAGAACCTTTATTTCTGAGAGTGATGTAATGAAGAGGTTGGCAACTCAAGATTTGTTCTCGTTCTAATTCTCTTAGGGGTGTGTTCAGACTCGGCAGGTTCGGTTGGATTAAATCGAGGCCTGGTGCGATTGCTCTGTTAGTGTGGTTCATCAGAGCGGGTTTGAACGCTGCTATCCGAATTCTGTTGCACCAAGTAAGAGGACCAAGACCCCCTGAGCAGGTCGGTCTCAGTTCGCTTCTAAACCAACTGATGCAGATCGTTTGAAGTGTGAACGCAATACAGACCAAAGACAGAACAAACCGGCGTCTCCTCTCTGCAGAACCTCTCTGCCTCGTGGAGAAGACGAGACTCTGATGCTGTTCGGCTGCGTACATGTTTATCATCTCTTCATCAGCTCTGAATCTGTAGTTACAGAACGGACAGTTTGGGTTTTAAACGATGTTTGAAGTCATTCGACTGCACACATAAATGATATTCTGTATTAAAGTGTTGGGGTTTCTCTGTTCTGTAAAAGCAGTGAGGCAGTCGAGGCTGTTTCAGTTGGATGTCACTCTGCTCTGTGTCATAACCACAGTAATGCTGTGAGTCTCTCGGCTTGTTGCTCTAATATCACAACACATAAATAAAACCAGCGAGTCCAGACAGAACAGAGAACAGCATGTGGCATGCGCCCACCCCCCCCGGCCCCGATGAGGGCTGCAAGAGCCTGTCGGAAGGTGGGGCCCGAACACCGAGCGGTGACGAACCCTGGCGAGGATGGCGGGGAAAGAGCTGCAAGTGGGTGGGGGACGGAGGACAAAGCCCAAGCTCCGCCGAGGGACAAGAGTGACGCAAGTGACGGCGGGAGGAGAAGGACAACAGTCCCGGCCACAAGAAGCAGCCTCCTCGTCACCGCCCCCCGCTCACAGCTTGTCCGCCCGGATCAACGGTGAGGCTAATTAACGTGGCCTCACTGCGGGACCGGAGGTGGTGCCCAGGAGGCAGGGCTCGGGAGTCGCACGCCTTCCCTCTCTCACTCACGGTGTTCGTCTCCCCACTGTCCTTGTCGGGCTCTGTCCCCGCTCGGAGCTCGGGGCCCGGTAGATGAGCTCACGCCACAGAGCACAATTCAGAAATTTGGTTACAATTAAAATCCACCCAATCAGTTGTGACCTTTCACCCGTCTGACTTTTGGATCGATGTTAAATGTGTTAGTGTGAACGCTGAGCGCACCAGAAGTAAAATGCACCAACGTATCATTTCTGCTTTGCTCTCCAGACCAAGAGAACCCAACTACAATTATAAACACACCCTTAATGTAAAAATCCGGTTTGCATTGAAAATTCGGTTAGCATTTTGCTCACGCTGCAGAACCCTGAACAGTCCTGTTTGCTTTAGTTGTGGATGCTGATGCTGTTTGAAAGCTCAGAAACTCAGAAAGAGTTGGAATAAATAAAAACTCATATCAGAGTGGTTAGTTGATTGGACAGAATGTTTGTTGAGTCATGCAGTCAGCACACAAACACACTGATTACATACAAGCACAGACAGACATAATCTATATAGAGGAAACTGATGATTTAAATGCATCATGAGTAATTAATATTCTCAGTTAGAGACATATAAGTAACGCGTAAAGTGATATAATTCTTATTAAAGTCGACATGAATCAGAAGTCAGAACACATTTTTCTTCCTGAAACATGACGTAAGTAATAAAAGACACTCGGCTGGCAAATTAATGTGGCCAGGACGCTCAGGATTTGATTGGATTGTACAAAGCAGACCATCCGAAACAAACAAACGCTCTGAATTCGTCTGTTTTGCAGAAAAAATCTAAGAAAAAAAACAAAAATAAACAGATCTGATCAAAAAATGAAGCACTACGAAATTCTGAAATTCTGTAGTTTCCAAAACACGAGTCTTCATTTGTCGAAAGCTTGATTTTAATGTGTATTTTTTAATTTTTAAGACATAGACAAGGCAAAGCGCTGGTTAGCATGCTAGCTTTTTAGCATCCACGTTGCTTTCGCTTTTCTTTCACTTTCACAGCAAAGCAAAAGCATAACTTCAGGACAGAAGAAGTCAGGCTATCATTAAAATAGACCTGTGTATGAGTTTAACTACCAAACGCATAAAACTTTAGAAAACAGCACAAACACTGACAGATATTTGAACCTCCTCACTCGTGTTAACATGAACTCGGGTTTTCAGCACAAATCAGCTGAAATAACTGAAATAAGTGATTTTATTTTATAAGTAGTCCAAAAGCTGAAAGTGAGAGAACAAAGTGAGGAGGAGGAAGGAGGTCACCTGCCGACTTAAATGTCCGTGCAGACGGGAGTGGAGGTGATGACGAGTGTCAGTGATTGGTCAGGTGGGAGGAGGGAAAACATGGTCAGATATTATTGGTGTTTATTTTTTTTCACTCCCACGATTACATAAATAACAAACAGCATTTAGAAGCTTTTAAATGATATGACTCAATCGACTGAGCAGAAAACGACCGCAGGCACAAAATAACAAAGTGAAAAGGTCCCTTTTGATTTCGGGTTGACTTTGAGTCGTCACTTTTTCCTGTAATGAAGCCGGCAAGTGTATTTACTGATCACCTTTCATTCACTGCTGTCGTTCTCACACAAATGAGACATACAGAGTCATTTAAAAAGGAAAGTAAAGGAGAATAGAAATTAAAAACATGATTAAAACAATCGATTTAAAAAAGAAGATCATAAAATGCAAAATCAAACTGGAAACTAAATTAGGATCATTAAAAATGAGATTAAACACAGTAATCGCATTACTGTATCGTGGTGCAAAGCAACCCCCAACGCTGGTGAAGGACCTTGTTTTCCTCACTGTCTTTCATGCAGCTAATCCTTTTAGTGCTTATGTTCAGCAGAAAACCGTTACAAAACACATCATTCAGGCCGGTAATGGACAGTGACTCAGACGAAGGCCTTCGCTCAGATGTAACTCTGAAAGCACTGCTGGTTCTGTTAAGCTCTGTGAGGGACGAGTCATCCTGAGAGTCACGCTGTGATCCAGCCATTACAGCTCCTGGAGGAGGGAAGGGCTGGATTAGTGCTCTGCTGACTCCGCACAAAGCCTGGAGCTCCACATTCTCAGTTCCTCTGGTGCTTCTCAAAGAACACAAATGGGAAGCAGGTCCACTGGAAGGTGATTTCCCACAATACGAGCTGCTGTGGGTTTTGTCGCAATGTGTCACTCTTGATGTGGAGGCCACTTTTAAGGAAATTCTGTCCCATGCTCTTTTTTTGGAAATGGCTAATCTTGGCAACGTTGTGGTTGCAACTGTCAGCATCAGTGATTAATGCGAAGTGATTAACAGTTTCTTTTTAAATAGATGTCAAAAAGTACAGGAATCTTGGGTACAGACTACATCACACCGGGCGCAACAGTGACGACAGACAGCGACGACTGTACTAAAAACTATTAGAAATAAAGGTTCTGTTCAGGTACATTTTTCGTTCATCAAGGTACAAACAGTGTAAATGTTCCCTCAAAGCTCCAACAGTGGTTCTAAGGTCTGATTGTGAACCTTAAATAAGTTTTTCCAGGTGAAAAGTTGGTATTTGTACCTTTTCATAACCGAATGTTTTAAACAGAACAGTAAAATAAAAGCCTGGAGACGAGACGGGGTGTGTGGAGTCAGTACAGCTTAGAACATATCATTTCAGTGGATTATGGTTCAGTTATGTTCCCTGACTGAAGGTACTGAGATGGACCCTTGAGGGTTCCACCCCAATGACCAGAGTGGAACTGACCCAGTGACCGTTTAGTACCTTTATTTCTGAGAGTGCATCAAACCCAGGGCCTGAAATTTACACTGAGAACAGTGTCAGTCTTCATACCTTTTAGCTGGAAAACTCGCTGATATCTACCCTTTAAAATTCACTAAAGGACAGAGAAAGTTTTATTCCGTTAAATCTGTGTGAGTAGAGTGTAAAACAAGCTTGAGCTTCTTATGGGCTATATCTGTGCTTTGTACTATCTGTGATTTAGCACTAGAGAGAGACCCCAGCAGAGATGCAGTGATGCAAACTGGTCAAAATTCATTCATTTTCAATAAGAGCTGGTGTTATCTGCCAACAGGATGCAACATTGGCAGCACAAAGTGAGCGGAATCAGTGATGCAACAAAGTGTAAGTGACCCTTATTCGTCCCACAACGGGGAAATTTCACCTCCGCATTTCAACCCATCCGTGCAGTGAAACACCACATACACACTAGTGAACACACACACTGGGGGCAGTGAGCACCCTTGCCCGGAGCTGTGGTCAGCACTATCCACGGCACCCAGGGAGTTGGGAGTTAGGTGTCTTGCTCAAGGGCACTTCAGTCACATACTGTCGGCTCAGGGGATCAAACCGGCGACCTTCTGGTCACAAGGCTGGTTCCCTAACCTGCAGCCCACGACTTTGTGCAGAGTAGGAGTGACGCAATGTGGTGATGCCCATTGGGAATTGAGCAGGGTGTTACATGCTTGGTCTCCACCACCTTCGGAAATGGGGTGACCCTTTTTTGGTTCCTAGGTATTCGTTTGTACTAGGAATAAAGGAACGCTGCTGGTGCTTCCGCAACAAGTACACGGCAGCAGTCGCAAAGACCAAACGCTTTTCTTCACAGACTTTTCTTCACAGAGTGTGTGTGTGTATTCACTAGTGTGTATGTGGTGTTTCACTGCACAGATGGGTTAAATTGCAGAGGTGAAATTTCCCTGTTGTGGGACTAATAAAGGTCACTTAACCTTAATTCTGTCCGTGAACATATATCTTCACTTTAACCCCTTAAAATCTCTTATTTCATTGCTAAGGCTTATTATTCAGTAACTACAGGGACTTCACTGCAACCTGGCTGAGCTATTCTTAGGTTATAAAGTGTGTAATAAAACTTTGACCATGAAAGGGTTAAAACTTAATTATTTACAAGTAGGAAACAGAAATGATGAGCATAATTTAGCACCCGTATGCCTTTGTGATGTGTGGGTTAGAGTTCAGCACAACCTGCTGTCTAAAGTAGTTTTGACCTTTTTTGTTTTATTTATGCAGCTCATACTGTGTCCTAAACTACATCTACAAGTCTGCACTACCTTAATAAAGAGCTGGATGTGGTTAGAGAGACGTTTTGGGGATGTATTTACAAAAAAGATTTGGGTGACTATTGACGTCAGGTGTTAGCAACATTAGCCTCATAGCTTCAGTGCAAAATGAAGAAGCAAAATGTGGACACCAGACATATTTTACATATCAAACATATTATTGTTGACTAATATTAATTTTACTCAGTGTTTCAGTAGGTTTTACTCACTTCAGCTGTTTTATAATAGAAGATCTATACGCAAGTGCATTTCCTCTAGAGTCGGTTTATAGCGGGCTGTTTGTGCTTTGGCAGGCAGATGACAGTCTTAGATGATCTCAACCGTCCTGATGAAACACAGTTTTCCAATTATCAATCCAATCAGTCGTCCTCTCTGAACTCTAGTACCATCTCCTCAAAATGACTTTCTTGAGTCCCCACACAGGCATCCATGTAGGAAAACATCAGTCTGGTTATTTTGAAATGACATCACTCATTGGCCGCAGATCATTTTTTAAATGAATAACATGGTGTTGGTCGCGTTCATCCTGCTGAAATCTGAACTTCTGGATCTCGTGTGGCCTGGTGCAGTCCATTAAAACGAGATCAAAGCTCTGCAGAACATTTCATCAAGGATCTCACATGAAAATAGCCACTTCCTGCTCCGACGCTGTTTGCACAGGTGAGGAAAGTGCTAGCTAGGCACCAGTGCTGCGATTGCTGGTACCTCAGAAAAACCCACTCGTCCAAGATAAACAGCCTCCATTGTGATGTTAGGCAACTTTAAAGTTGAAAACCATGGCAAGTCCTCAGCCTGACCCTCCACATCCATGGTAGGGTTTGCCCCTCTCTGGCTTTTGCTCTGTTTTGCACGTTTTCTTGGTCTTTTGTTGACTCTGTTGGACCAAAAAAAAAACTCCTGGTTTTCATTCTGTGAGTCATCAAGATGAAACGAATTCATTAGCAAGCACTTTTTTGGAGGCGGATAACACAAACATGCTTTCCCATGACCTCTGAAATACAAACAACCTCTGCCTTGACTGTCAGTGTCTTAATCCTTAAAGGAACATTAAGTTTACAGAATTTCCTCACATTTCCTCCATCAAATGTAGTCATTAGACAGGTAGTGGCGTAGGCAGACACAGGTTTTTGGTTAGGGTTAAGGTTAACTTGGTAGATACATTTTCCATTGTCCTGCAATGTCATAACATCCGGTTATAGCCTCTTTCTAACCGCAGTGCAGTCGTGACCTCACCTATACCAGTTCTTCCCCCTTATAGTGATACAAAACAATAGGAAGGCTGTGTACATGTTAGCGAGAATGCTGGATTCATATAAAGGCAACCAAAACTGCAGCACCTTCACTATAAAGCATGCAGTCACCTCAGGTACCACTTCTGCCCAGTGAAGTAGTGTAGTGTTGTACCGATACCGTATCGGTGTTGGTGCCGATATTGGCACTGAAATGCAGTATCAGTATCGGTGATGGGGATACTGATGCCTATGACCGATTCCACGAAACAATTTATGACGTGTTCAATGGCACCAGTAGACAGAACTTAACAACACGTTGCTGGTGTGGGACGACAAGCACCAGTATAAACATGCATTGCGGAATGTGTAACGGCAGTTTTTGGTGGGAAAAACATGCTAATGGAGCCGCTTACCTGAACGGCCGAGCTGCTTCTTTCAGTAATCGCTTGTCTGCTGCTGTGTGGTCACTTACAGTCTGAGTTAATGTTATTAAAGAAAGCGTAAGGAACTCTCGGTATAATGATAGCCTTAGTCTTGATTTAGCCTTTAGCATAGCAGCCCACTAGCCATGCCTGTGCGTCCACCAGCCCCGCCTGCGGTGCCTCCATCAGTCAGCTGTATTTCTCAGCAGTGCGAGTGAACAAGATGCACATATGAGACAAATGACTTTGAATGAATTTGGGTGTGAACAACATTCAGCTCCACTTTTGAGCCAGAGAAGCTGCTGTGTGCTGATGTTTTCACACCAAAGGATTATCTGTTTACTGCTCAGCTCGGATTTTAACTGTTTTGCACAATAAAGCTATTTTACATTTACCTAAGTTGTTAATCATGGTTCTTATAACTAACTATACGATAGTAAATACTAAATATATACCGGAAATGAACAAAAAAAGGTTTTCTTAAGCATCTAATAAATATAATCCAACAAGTAAATGCCATCTAGCCAAGCTGAGTGTTTTATTTTCGACACAGAAAATAGATTTAACCAAAATAAAATATTTTAAAAATGTAATTGTATAAATTTCAGGACTAGGTGAGTTAGGTTAGAGTTAGTATCGGTAGCAGTATCATTATCAGTATTGGAAGGGAAAAAGTGGTATCAGTGCATCTCTTACAATGAAGACAACATAACAGCGCAAATCAGCTGAGATGCACAAAGATGAAGAAAAACAACACCTTGAAATACCTAGAAAGCTACATCATCCTCGACTAGTGCTGTATTTACACTTCTCTGGCACGTCAGTGCTCTGCAACTTATCCTGTTCATTTTTCAAAGTCCAGTGCGAAGCCCAGTCTTGCACGCCCTCCCTGATTTCACTTCCCAGTGAGTGTTAGCAAGTTTTAATGATCATGCAGCCATTATAGTTAACTGTAAAACTACTGTAGCACTAATTTAATTCAGTTGTTTGCTAGATTTCTTGCATTTGTTCACAAATATTTTCAAGTTCACAAAAAGGCAGGCGCACATATATTTACCTGTGTTTTTTGAGGTCTCTCTCAGAGTTGTTGATTGACAGCTGTGATATGTAAGATTCATCCAATAACACTGGGAACATTGCAACATTGCGGGAGATTGAGATCCGGCCAACGTGATGCGTTTAACCAATCAGGAGGCAGCCGGTGTTGCCGTGATTCATGTCTGCAGCTCAACATATGAAACATTTTTCCACACGACATGAAAGAAATTTTTTAAACACAACTGTTTACTTCCAACATTTACAATCAGATCCGTTGGATGTTAATAAATTGAAATGACTGATGTTGAGCGTGCGAGTGGTAATCAACAACCTAAATCCTAATCTTTGGTTTAATCTTATTAACATTTTTTTTTAAATATTAATATAGTCATGCATACTACTTTGACTTTCTGATTATGTAAAAAAAAACAGAAGTAAATAAAAGGATAACTATAATAAATATTGAGTAAATTTCAATTGAATTGGGGGAGGATGCATTCATGTCACTGTAAAAGCACCTTAAACCACATTGGCATGCATGAAACAAGTTTAGCGCCCATTTCTGTCTTACTTTTGATGACTCGATGCACTGCAGTAGACGTTTGCTTTGACACTTTGACAGTCTATTTCAGCTTTTGTAGCAAAAGAGACCCCAGGTTCATTTTTTGACCACCGCTAGAGCTTCAAATTCAAAGCACCAGCATGCTGATAAAGAACTGAAGGTTTGAGGCAGTGGTGGATAGCAACGATTGCAAAGCTGTCACTGGAGGGCAAATAACATTAGGCGAAGCTTGGGAGTGGACAGTTGGACTATACCTCGTATATTCAGCCATGATGCGGAGAGCATGATGATTCTATTGACCCAGTTACAGTGGCAGCACTCGCAGAAAACAACATTTCTTAAAAAGTGCAGATTAATGAATACTCTTTCCTCGTTTGATTGGGCAGACCTGTGATCACTCAGTGATACCCCCCTGCAGACAAAGCATGTTTGGTGTCTGAAGGCTGCTCCTTGGGAACTTGAAGCTAAAGATTTAACCATAGCTACATGAGTTGTAAATATAAATATAAATCCTTTTAAAGACTAGGAAAACCCCCGTCTGATGATGTTTCTTGAGGGGTGATGGAATTACTACAGCTGTTTTGGGGTGGATGTTTTGGGGGCTGTGTTGAAATGTTTGTTTTTATTGTTAGTTGGTGACCGCAGAGGGAACGCGATAGCTAACGTTACTGCTAGCATCTTACTGCAGCTGTAGTAACTGTCTTCAGATCATCATTACAGTGGAGATGATTGTTCAAGTCACAGAAATGACTCTTCAGATGAGGAGGACAAGAAGCTAACAGCTAAAGTTCGAAAAGTAGCTTGGCTGTCTAGATACTTTCCTTCAGTTTGGCTGGTTTCCTCTGAAAATGAAAAAGTGCTCATTTAATGCTGAATAAAGATTGTTTTCTTTATGATTTTGTTCACTGTGTGAGTTAAGAGTTACTCTAGTGCTAGCTTGTTTGTATTTATTAGTCTATAGTAGGGCTGGGCAATAAAAAAATAGTATATTGTGATACTTCAAGACTTTCGATATGCATCGTGATATTTAGTTTCTCTGACATTAAGTTGGACCAGAGAAAATAGAACCTGTAGTGCCACAAACAAAAAATACCATAATGAAGGTAATAATAATAACAATAAGCCTACAACTACAGTGATTTTTATTCAATGTTTCATTAACTACACTGTATTAAATCCAATTAAAATGGCCTAGTAGTGCTAACTTTGTAATGTTAGTCAGTGTTTCTTAACTTTAAGTACTGACAACATCTACAATATGCTCAGAAAAGTGTATTGTGACATAATTTATCTCAATAACAATTATATATATTGACATATTGCATACCCCTAGCCTATAGCTCAGTGGCTAGCACATTGATGAACCAAAAACATAAAATTTTGAATTCTGTTGATCTGAGGAGGTTAAAGCCCAGATAGCAAGCATATATCAGTCCGCTGGCTTGATAAGGTCGGCACCCCACTAACTATACGCCACTGGCGGTCCACCCTGCATACATGCTCTAACTAGTTTTTTATCCCCCCCAAACAGATTTTAAATGCACACGTACTTTTATTGTAGAGAATAAACTAAGACAAATATTGCAAACAACTGAGAGAGAAAAAATAATGACTAGGTGCTAGATTGAAATTACTAACTAAACTACTAGTTTATAAAGTATAACTAAAGAAAAGAAGGAAGGAAAAATCAGTAAATTGGACTGAGAGTGGAGAATGAGTGACGATAAGTGGAATTTTGTCTAATACTCTACTTAACCATCGGTGGACTGCCCAGAAAACGCTGAGCAAAACACCATTGGATCAGCGGGCCAACAGTGGTCCACTATCCTCTTGCTATCAGGGAGGACACAGTGGTGCCCCACAGAATACTGCATAAGACAACAAACAGCATATAAAACTGCAGTTTTTGGCCGGAATGCCTGTTTATGAAGCTCAGAAGTAAAAGAATCTTATCACCTACCAGTTAGCATTATACTAACTTCATGCCTAACCCACTTGCCTCAGACGATGTCGAGTTGATAAGTGCTCTCACTTACTTATGTGGTTTCCTTACACACTGTTTCTTAGATCACAGTTGCTTGGGCACTTTGCAGTAAACGCTCATGGATAGATAAAAATGTGGTTTATTTGCAGATACATATGACAACCCGAGAGAAAACCTTCCCGCTCTGATGCTGGAGAGCAGAAGGGGTCCTCTGCCAGTGCAGCGAGAAGTACAGGCTTTATACAGATACAGATCTAACAGAGGCCTTGTGGCCTGGTGTGAAGTCAGACCCCAGACTGTCTACATGATCCAGCAGTGAATGTGGATTCAGGGGGCTGAGGTGTGAGAACAAATGGCAGATCTCCAAATTGGTTGATGGGGCTATTAGAATTACAATAGAGCAGACGCCCTGAGACCAAATGTCCTAAGTATCGGTAATAAGTAAGCACGGCTGTACCCGCCACTGAGGTCCTCAATTTTTTCTGAGGTATATAAAATAAGAGATGTCAAATAATTCCTTAAAAAATCTAATTTGCTGCTGCAAAGATGTTGTACAACGCCTGCTTTCTCATCTGATCACCAGCGTCATTGCTTTACCGTAAGTGGAGAGAATGATCTCATCACTACTACACAGTCTTTACTCAACACGGTGGTTTATTGATTATGTGAACAAACTGGACAGGCAGCTTCTTCCGCCAAAGTGTGATAGACATTACTAGGATTTTACTAGCAGACTGTTCAAGTTCAGTGCAGTTCATCCTCAGACATCAGGTGTGTCCACATCCCTAGTGAGCTGTCATGATGCTGGTGTTGCATCCAGTTCTGCTCAAACTTAAATTCACGTTCCGTCTGATAAATCAGGCCACTGGCGCACACATTCATGCTGGAACAACAGAAAGGGTCAGAAAGTCTTAAACGCCTTAATTCAATAACCCAGGCAGCGTCAAAGCGCAGATTTACACCCTTTCCGCCATCACTTAGTTGCAGTGTTGGTTGTCGCTGATTTCTCCTTAGTGGATTCGGCTCCTGGGACTTGATTCACAGAGAGGAACATGATGGAATTAATGTTAGCTGCCCCCCGGACCCCGCTAGCAAGCTCGGTATTCCTAAAGCCCTGTGTGCAGCCATGTCTAGAAGCCTGAATTTTGTCTGTATTTTTTTTCAATTTTCTCCGCAATTTAGTATCCAATTCCACCCACTAATTAGGACTCCCCCAATTATATGATACCACCAGCTCTAGGAAGGCGAAGGTGAACACAGGCTTCCTCCGAGACCTGTGAAGCTCCACCACATCTTTACGAGCTGCTGTTAATGCAACGTCAACAGCTGAACACGCTTGGAGGAGAACACTAATCACCAGTTCTGTTACAGCAGCTAAGAGACTCCTGCGCTGGCTAGCATCACACTGAGTGATGGGGTGGAGACGGGGGGGGCATCCTACCCACCCAGAGAGAGCGAGGCCAACTGTGCCCTCTTGGACAACCAGCCACGGACGGATGTAGCATCACCAGTGAACTTCCTGATAAACAGGGCCGACGCTTAGACAGGAGCTTGTCTGTAATTTTGTCTGTTATTGTCTGCTTGTTAGATAGTTTATCCTCATAGCTACAGTACAAAGCTAAACCATCAAACTAAACAGTTTGAGCCAAACGTGTGATGATTTAGGTGTGCAGTTAGCAGTGTGCTACTTGGAGTGTGCGATTCCCTTACTAACTACATTAGCCTTGTAGCTCTAGTGCTAAAACTAAAGAAGTAAACGTCAGACCTGACTGACCAACTACATTGTTGGCAGGAGAGGACACTGGGTCAATTTTGATGTTTGGTGAACTGTCCCTTTGAAGTTCCCTTAGGTCTGTGATGTCTGTCAGAGAGGAAGACTGTGAGCTGCGGTTAACGTTATGTCTGGCGTTATTAACGTTATGTCTGGAGCTCTGACTAAACCCTGTTACGTCAGCGAAGATCCGCTTTAGTGCCTGTTTCTCAGTTTTTACTGAAGTTAGACGGACTCGGCCGCGGATGGAGACTCAGTTAGATCACTTCCTGTTTGTCAGCTAATGCTAATGAATCACCAGTGGCTCTCTCAGTGTGGGGGCAGGAGACGTTCAGCCCACATACACTTTTTACTGCCCTGCCTCGGGGTCACAGAGCAGAGCGGGGCAAAAACAGCGGCCCATTTATTCCTTCTGCTTCTTTCCTCGTAGCTGTGGTGCAGCAGTGAGCTGGACTTCAGCACAGCTGAGTTCACCACAGGAGTCTCTAAACTCGCTCGCTGGTGTCACTCAGTCCTTTCTAACCACTGTCAGACAGCCTGGAACTGTTTTAGTCGAGTTAAAATTTTTTCCTTCCTTCTTTTTGTTTAATTTTATTATTTTTCCAGTTTTTCATTGTATTTCAATTGTATTTAATTTCATTTTATTTGGCTGATTAAAATCTTAATTTCTTTATTTGATCTTCATTCTATTACTGTTTTTATTTAACTACTTATTAATCATTTAACTTGATAGTTTCAAATTTTTGTTTGCATTATTTGTCCTTTTTTGCTGAAATGTATTCATTTAAATCAATTTATTTAATTGTTCCCCTTCTTATTTAAATCGTAATTGTGCTCTTAATTTTTTTTCCTTTTATCTTGTTTGATTTTGTTTGTTTTTACTCTTAATCTGTTCATGTAGATCTGTTCATTTTAGTTTAAACTGATTAAATTCCATTTTGATTTCTTTTCTCTTTGCCCTTTAAATGATCGGCTGTATTGAAAATGAGGGTCCTCCTCAATGTATTTCCCAGTGACAATGAAGGCTGATTGATTGATGGATGGATGGATGGATGGATGAATGGATGATGATTGATTGATTGATTGATTGATTGATTGATTCGTTCGTTCATTCATTCATTCATTCATTCATTCATTGTACATTAATTGAGGGTGTTCCTTTATAATGTGCAGATTTTACAAATTGATTGATCTGAATTGAGCTGTCTAATTCGCATGATTTGAGAATATCAGTTGCTGCTGTAGTTTGCAAACTCACACACTCACATTTACGATTTCTCTCTCCGTTTTTCTCCTCAGGTCTGGAAGCGTGAAGCACCACTGGCATGAGATCTACTCCTTTGTTGAGAGTTTGGCAGAGAAATTTATCAGGTACAAAAAAATACCTTCCAGATTTTTTGTCTGAAGTGTTAAATGTGTGAAATATGACTGTAGTTATTGCTATTACATCACAGTACGCTGAACACTGTATATACAAGCTGTATATGGAAACGTTTTGGTCAAATTACATGATTGTGTTGATGTTCTAACAGAAAATAAGTGAAGACGTCCTCTACGGAGACTTCTGCACATTTTAAAACACAATTACTGTTTATTTACTGAATTTAACATGTTGGCGGGACAAAAACATAAAATGTGGCCTGTGCGAAAGTTATGGTACAGAATCCTTATCATGGTCAATGTCACAAACAGACTCAAATTTGACCCACAAATAGTTCAGAATCTTCAATATTTCTTCTGGTCATAACTTTCTGTTGTTTGTTTCCAGGTTTAAATGTAAAATAAGCCCAGATTTTCAGTGTGTCCTCAGACTTTTGGACACCACTGTATATCTTAAACGTAGCCTAAGTATTAGATTTTTCTCATTATGAGATTGTTGTCAGAATATTACAGTATATTTGTATTATTTTTATCTGGTCATATTGTCTTATCCTATTGGCAGATCATTTACTTTAAACAAGCTAGATTAGCTGCCAGTGGAGGAGATATTATTCTACCTTTAGGACAGTTTCACTTACCAAGTTTTCGTTTTTGCAGTTCATATTTTTACGTGTGGTGTTATCATTAAGGATGCACAGATGTGGGTATTGTGGGCCGATGCTGTTGCCTGATACTTTATGTATAACATATACACTTACATGCAAAAAATATAATGTTTCTGCTGGTTCTGGCTGGTCAGAGTCCAGATTTAAACCCTGTAGAGAATATTTGGTCTGATATTAAACTCAAACTAGCTCAGCAGTGTTTTTCAGCTGTGTGAAGCCGTCAGTGCTGAGTCCATCAATACTGACTCTTCTTTCTGTAAAAGACTGTCTGCAAATTTACACACAAAACTACAACATTTAAAGACTTCAAAGGGAAAATATCACACATATATATATATATATATATATATATATAATATATATATATATATATGTGGACCAAAAGAAACCCAAAAAGACTTTGGAGAAAACTGGATAAATCTATACACATTGCTGTTGTGCGAGCAAAACCTCGTATCTCCAAAATGGTAACTTTACAGGAGAAGGAAAAACATACTTTACTTTTAATGTAAGTCAGTGGAACCAGACTTTTTTCCAAGTAATTTTGGGTCGTTTCTTTTGGTCCATTCATCATCAAATTTACACACAATGTAAAGGACAACAGATATTTTAAAATTTTGTTGAAAGTTAGTAAAGCCTTTCTTCTGACAGCAGCTATATATATATATATATATATATATATATATATATATACAAAATGCATAGGTTACAAATGCAGTAAGATGAATAAAACGCAGATATTTTAATGCTCTTTTGGAGAATGAACACATCATCTCATATCAGTTTGAAATACCAGTCAAATCTAAACATCTGCCCGATGTCAATCTTTCTTTTATCTGCTGATACGACTCCAGTCTCATCATTACTGGGTCAACGCATCAAAGCTCACAGAAGTGAAACTTTGTGATGTGTATCTTGTCTTGTAAAGTGTTGTACAGTACAGTGTTATGCTAATGTCTTCACCCGTATGCCGTGTGATGTTTTTCTGTTAGATGTGCTACACAGGTCAACATGATGTGGTTCACTTGTTATTAACGCTAGCTCTGTTGTGTCTAAGTCCACCTGTGCTGTGTTTGTTGTGTCCTGCAGCCCGCTGTTACGGATGTCCTTCATCGTGTTCTCGTCTCGGGGGAACACAATAATGAGGCTGACTGAAGATAGGTATGGTGGGTACATGGGGTGTGATTTACTGAAGCTCTGGTCTTATAGGGAAGCTCTGTAGTGAACATGAACTACAATCTGTCCACAGCCAGGAGCAGATCAGCTCCTGTAGGAAACATCCTGATTCCTCAACGTGCTTTGCTTCTTGGGCATATTCATGAGGGATTGTGATAGTAGTGGACATGCTTTTAAAACGTTTTAGTATGTTTCATCTTATATACAGAGCCAGAACACCTCTGCTCAGTTTGCATTCAACACTGGTGACCAGTTATAGTTTATAAAACAACAGGAAAAGCTGAAACTGGTTAGTGCGCTCACATTGCTGCTCACAGCAGTGTGTGAGACGTAAACAGAGTGATTCAGAGTGGTTTGGTGTGAAATGGTTCTGATGTCTTCACAGTGGTGGTGATAGGAACCAGGGGTCGTGACTGTTTGTGTTACTGTGCGTTTAAGACTGATATATGTAAATGAGCTCTGATCTGATTGGCTGTGCCTCATTCACAAAGCAGTCCAGGCTGAAACACTTCTATAACTTCACTGTCAGTGGGTCCGGATCAGGTGAATAGGCGGGATATACATGTAAATGTCTGGGTTTTGTGACATCACAAAAACGCAGATCATTTTTGTAGCTTAGTTTATGTGGATAGACTGTCTAGACTGTGTGAATCATACATTTGGAAACTTTTAACAGTGTTTACATGCTTTATAAGTCGCTTTTGTTTAGAAGAAAGTGAGGAAAAGTGAGGAAATTTTAAATTTCCATGACGTGCCCTTTAAAGGGCCCATTAAATGCATAGGCGGAGCTAAACTGGCATTGGCTAAATTGGTAGATATATGTAAATTAGTTGTTTTTTTTGTTTTTTGCAGCTTAGTTTTCATATATATGCAGTATATTTACATAAAACGTCAAACTCTGTGAAATGGACCCTTTAATAAAATGTTTTTAGACCATGGATGTAATTTTTTGGGGGGTTGGGTATTTTTCTGGTGGGCAGTGAATTCATAACCATTTCATGTAGTAACTTTCTGTGAGGGAGCTTTTAGAGGTGGACGTCTGGTTCCTATCACCACCACTGTGAACAGTTCTGACTCGGTAAGTTTCTCTAGAACAGAGCGTTTCACACCAAACCACTCTGAACCACCCTGAACCACTCTGAACCGCTCTGTTTACATCTTCCCTGCTTAATTATGCAGACATTTTGGAACATCTGTAAAATTCCCTGCTGTTAACTAGAAGTACTAAATTCCATATGCTTTACTAATGGAATTTATTAATTGTGGCCTTTTGCAGTTAATTAAGTACAGATCGCTGTTGGTGGTTGTGCAGTAGGTCTGTTAGACCTTGTGAGATGTTAGAAATTCCCTTGATCATTTTTGGTCTTTGTTTTTAGGGACCGCATTACAAAAGGCCTGAATGTCCTAAGAAGGGAGATTCCAGGAGGAGACACGTTTATGCACCTTGGCCTGAAAGAGGTAACTTTGCTAATCCTGTTACAGAACGTTTTGAAGAGGGTTTTGGTTCTTTGTGTTAATCGTGTTATTGTCATTTACAGGCAAATGAACAAATTCATCAGGAAAATTTTGGTGAGTCTTATTAAAAAACCATTGAGAAGTTTGGCATCTTGTTGAACTTATTACGTTCAGATAAAGTGTTACCAAGAACTCTTATGACTCTTCTTTGATTTTTCAGGCACAGCAGAAGATTTGAGCTGATTTCAGTAAATAATAACATCATTTAACTTCTACTTTTCAGGCAAAGCAAGTGTTATCATTGCACTGACAGATGGGGAACTCAACGAGCACCAGCTGGATGCAGCACAACGAGAGGTTACATCACTGACTTTCATCGCTTGTTTTTACACTTATGTTTTTCCACATGCTGTTTACTGTACTGTACAAAAGTCAAAGACCACCCATCATTTGCTTAATTTCCAGTCAAAACAGCCATGAAGTACAAGGTACTCATATTTCAGTGGAAAACCCTTAAAAAAATAAGTTTTCTTTGGGGACTTTTTGCCTCACAACACCCTGCATGTATCCCTCCACCACAAATGGATTAACACAGCCTTTTTAGACCAAAACTATCATAAAACAGTGTCTCAGTCATCAGGCAGTGAATTCATAACCATTTCATGTAGGAACTTTCTGTGAGGGAGCTTTTAGAGGTGGACGTCTGGTTCCTATCACCACCACTGTGAACAGTTCTGACTCGGTAAGTTTCTCTAGAAACCAAACCACTCTGAACCACTCTGTTTACATCTTAACCAGTTAATTATGCAGAAATTCTGGTGAAAAATTGGTGGAGTTCCCCTTTGATGGCTGTTTTGACTGGAATTAAACAAATGAAGGGTGGTCTCTTGATTTTGCAGTGCTGTGTTGGAAAGTCTTTGACATACTTTGCATTTTTCCAACCAGGCTGCCAGAGCCAGAGCGTTAGGTGCCATTGTGTATTGCGTTGGAGTCAAAGATTTCAACGAGACGCAGGTGAGACGAAGCTGATCGCTGTGATGGTTGTGGCTCTGAAGATGGCAGTGACATTTTTACTGGTTATCTCTGACTGTAAATTGTCAAAAGTGTCCAAAAGTATCCAGACAGTCCTTTTAATGAATTAAATCAGCTACTTTAAGGTCAGTTCAACCGTGCACAGCCTCTCTACTCTCCATAGAAAAGCACTGAGCGTGGGCTAGAGAGTATTGGGGCTGTGGAGCAGTGGAACTGTGTTCTCTGGAGTGATGGACCTCCATCACCCTTTGGGATGCGTTGGACTGATCCAGAACTGACCATCCAACATCAGTACCTGACCTCACTAATGCTCAATCAAATCCTCACAGCAATATTCCAACATCTAGAGTCTTTCCAGAAGAGTAGAGGCAGTTACTGCAGCACAGACTCACTATTAACACCTTCATTTCAGAACAAACCCTGGAGTTGACAGACTTCTGGACGTTTCAGCGGCTCTTTCTAATCGTAAACTGTATTGAATTTCGTCTCTTGGGTCCCACATTTCCAAGTTTGGGCATAAAAGAATTGTACTTTGTGCTTCTTGTGTCTGTAGCGGCTCAGTGAAACTAATGGGAAGCTGAAATCCAGTGTAAATAAATATCTGTGTTTTTCTTTCTGTAGCTGGCTACCATAGCTGACACCATAGAGCACGTGTTTCCTGTGACGGGAGGATTCCAAGCCCTTAGAGGAGTGATTGACTCGGTAAACAAAGATCCTCACTTAATAAAACACAGATGAAATGGAAGCTAGCTGGAAGCACAGGCATTGTCAGTAAGACGTTTAAATCACTGCAGTCGAATAGCTGGGAGCGCTGTTTTTCAGTGGTCCACTGCAGGTGCTTGCCATTAACTTGCATTCAGCTAGGGCTGGACAATATGACAGTACGTCATCACTACCGATAGTACTGTTGGTAGACTCAGACACTGGCCAATTGCATTCTTCCTAAAAAAGTACATTTAGACGAATTGTAGACAACCTATACTGTCAAATCGCGTTTAGCGAGCTCTTTAATATCATCTTAACACTTTCCTAACCCTAAACGTGTTCTGTAACCCAGAACTCAGATTTGGATGAGTAACAGACCCTTCAGGTGAGCTTACGCTAACACTACAGCAAACCAGTACAACAAAGGAGACTCATCGTCTTCTACAGGAGGCCTTTTCTCTATGGTGTATAACGACAAGAAAACGTTGAATAGATTTTTTCACTGTTTCGCTTACATCCGCTAGAATAGTTAGCCTAGTTAGCTGTGCAGGCTCTCAGTAGCAGTAATGCTGACTAGTCAGCGCTCAGTAGCAGTAATGCTAACCAATAAGCACTCAGTAGCAGTAATGCTGACTAGTCAGCGCTCAGTAGCAGTAATGCTAACCAATAAGCACTCAGTAGCAGTAATGCTGACTAGTCAGCGCTCAGTAGCAGTAATGCTAACCAATAAGCACTCAGTAGCAGTAATGCTAACCAATAAGCACTCAGTAGCAGTAATGCTAACCAATAAGCACTCAGTAGCAGTAATGCTAACCAATCAGCACTCAGTAGCAGTAATGCTGACTAGTCAGCGCTCAGTAGCAGTAATGCTAACCAATCAGCACTCAGTAGCAGTAATGCTAACCAATAAGCACTCAGTAGCAGTAATGCTGACTAGTCAGCGCTCAGTAGCAGTAATGCTAACCAATCAACACTCAGTAGCAGTAATGCTAACCAGTAAGCACTCAGTAGCAGTAATGCAGACCAATCAGCACTCAGTAGCAGTAAAGCTAACCAATCAGCACTCAGTAGTAATTGGAGGGTCATGTAACCCGAGTGCTTCACCCCACCCCTCTATCTCAACAAGAATCAGGACACCCTACCCCTAGACGTGAATGTGCACAACAGAGGGGTAGGGCTGAGTGGTAGGGGCGGGGGGTGAAATGGGACTGGGCCTAAGAGTTTAAAATGTTCATGTGACATCATCAGGCGAGGCTTTAGAGTTTCCTGTTGTGCTGACTTTCGCCTTTCTAACCTGCAGATCATCAAGAAGTCCTGCATCGAGATCCTGGCAGCCGAACCGTCCAGCGTGTGCGCAGGAGGTGAGGCCAAAGGGCAGAGGGCAAACGTCCAGATCAATACCTGATCTGTTCTCATTTGCTAAGAGCTGAGCTCATTTCATTAGAGCTCCTCTCGTCCCGCAGCTGGGCTGTAGAACCTGGTCTCGTGGGAGTTTTTAGCTTGGAGTGAAAGTGATCGGCTCTCCATGCAGTAAGAGCCATTTAACGTAATGACTCTAAAGATTTACGGCGCAGAGCCCGTTTGTAGAGCACCAGCTCCGGCCTTTATGTGAATGATTCTGTGGGAACTCAGCAGGAGAAGCCTGGAAGATGCATTTTCCCAAGAGGAGCGTCAGATCGCTGTGGTTTCAGCTCCACTTTGTCCACCAGAGCGCTGATTGTTTTAGCATGGAAGCCGACGTGAATGGCTAAAATCATGAGGCTGTCAGAAAACAGTGGTTAATAAAAAGCAAATGTAATAAACTGCCTTTGAAAACTGAACTCTGTCATAACAGAGGAGTGAATTCCCGTTTCAGAGTCGTTCCAAGTGGTGGTCAGAGGAAACGGCTTCTTGCACGCCAGGAAAATAGATCAGGTGATGTGCAGCTTCAAGATCAACGATACGGTCACATTAAGTGAGTTTCATTCCTCACTAAACCGTTCGTACACTCATTTCATAAGAATTATTAACATGCTTGACTTTATTAATCCATGCTAGCAGTAAAAATACTGATTATAAAATGCAGTTAATTAAAATGGATATGAGGAACAACATAAACAGCCAGTATATTGTTAACGTAATAATAGTAATGTTATTCTTATTACAGTGTAAATGATTGTATTTGTATAATAAATCAAAATTTTATGAGAATAAAATGAAGTCAATTATTATTATCACTATTATTGTTATAAGAAATAATAATAAGTGTATGCTAATAAAATTCATCAGTAAAATATAGTAAAAAAAACATTGCTCTGGCAATTTTATGGACCATTTTATGGTAATTCATAATAGCAATATAATGTTAGTTATGAGTATAAGAAACTTTGTTGATTAATAAATTAATAAATATATTGATTAAAATTATTGAAACTGTTCTGCACTATTAATTATTAATATTAAACTGGAGATGAGCTTGATTAAGAGGTTGATAGGTTAATAAATTAATAGATATATCAATAAAATACATTTTATTATACATTTCTGCTGCATTGGCACTTTTATCCTGGACTATAGCCTTGATTTGTCTTTATTAATTCATGCTAATATCACTTTAAGTAAATATTACTTTCAGTGTAATAAAAATAAAGGTTGGTATTTATATAAAGGTTAATAAATTAGACATGTATCAGTAGAATATAAACATGCTGTATTGAATGTCTCATGTCTCATGTCCTGCTTTTCATCTCCAGATGTGAAGCCGGACGGTATAGAGGACACGTACCTGCTGTGTCCAGCGCCGGTCATTGATGAGGTTGGAAAGTAAGTGGCTCCGTTCTAGAGCAGGAAGAAGAAACCTGCCTCACGTTAGTCAACACTTACAGTGTCTGTCAGGGGTCACATTCCACTGAGCCCCCCAGACCGTTCACACACACTGGAGCTCAGTTTTCAGCCTTCATTTCCAAAACGAGGACCTTTCTGACCCTTTAGTGACTTTTATTCTCGGTGGTGTTTAAAATCAGACAGTCAGTGATGTTTTAGTGGAAAACGCCTCGTTTTACAGCCTCATATCTGCAGCATTACAGGGTCCAGACTAGCACAGGGTTAAACGCAGCATGGATATTCTATCTGCACTCTTAAAAAAGATGGTTCTTCAAGGGTTCTTTAGTAAAGAAAATGGTTCTATATAGAACCATGAACAATAAAAACCCTTAGCATGATTAAAGGGTTCTTTGCATCATAAAATGGTTCTTCAGAGTGATGGAGAATGTGCTGTATATAGTTCTGTAAAAAAACCTTTTTGAAAATGGTTCTATATAGCACCAAAAAGGGTTCTGCTATTGTTACAAGCTTGACATCATAAAGCATATATGTATATATACATATATATATATATATATATATATATATATATATATATATATATATATATGAGAGAGAGAACTGTGAACACTTAAAGAACCGTTTGCTTGATCAGAGGTTTCTTTGCATTGTAAATTGGCTCTTTAGACTGATGGAGAATATGTTTTCTATGATTTTATAACAAACCTTTTTATAAATGGTTCTATAGCACCAAAAAGGGTTCTCCTATTGTTACAAGCTTGACGTCTTTATAATAGAAGAACCTTTTTTGGTGCTATATAGAACCCTTTTCAAAGCGGTTCTAAATAGAGCCATCTGCAGCATATTCTCCATCAAGCTGAAGAACCATTTCACAATGCAAAGGTAATCATGCAAGTTGTTCTTTGAGCGTTCATGGTTCTGTATAGAACTGTTTTCTTTACTAAAGAACCCTCTTTAAGAGTGCCTTACTCTGATCAGCCCACCGTCTTAATGTCTTTTTTTCATACGCACATGAGCAGTGTTGTCTTCAGTGGTCAAAATAACTCGTGCCTCAGTGTTGCCGCCTGTTTCATCATCTCATACCCCTCTCTCACTCTCTCTCTCACTCTCTCTCTCTCTCTCTCTCTCTGTCTCTCTCTCTCTGTCTCTCCGCTCTCTCTTTCTCTCTCTCTCTGATCAAAGCCTGCTGGTGCCTGGCCTCTTCCTTTTATCTTACTGACTTTACAGATGTTAAATCACCAACACTTCCTCTCTGGCTTTACTCTTCTTTCACGTCTACTGAGCAGCTTTTGATGCTTCTTTCTGCCCTCGACTGAAAAACATGCTGTGGTTCTGCTGAACATGCTCAAAACCTACAAACACACTTTGTCAAATTGTCCCTTCTAATGAGAGAACTCAGCTACTTTCAGATGAAAATCGCTGACCATAGAATGGGACACTCTGAATCAGCTGCACATGATACTAAGATCTCCATGTCCAGTGCCAAGCGTGGGCTAGAGGGTATAAAGCCCCCAAGCATTGGGCTGTGGAGCAGTGGAACTGTGTTCTCTGGAGTGATGGACCTCCATCCAATACCTTTGAGATGAGTTGGAGTGACCCAGAACTGACCATCCAACATCAGTACCTGACCTCACTAATGCTCCATCAAATCCTCACAGCAATGTTGAACATCTAGAGCCTTCCCAGAAGAGTAGAGGCTGTTACTGCAGCACAGACTCACTATTAACACCTTCATTTCAGAGGAAACTCTGGAGTTGACAGACTTCTGGAAGTGTAGAGGACTCAGCCGGGTCTCAGTTGGTGTGTCAGCATTGGATGTTAGGTTAGATCGGATTTTCTCAAAGCGATTACAAAAGTCAGTCTGCCCAGTTTCCCCACTTCACCCCAAATTTGGTCCATCAGCCAAGACGCGTTTTGGTGTCTTTAGTTTTAGCACTGAAGCTACGAGGCTAATGTAGCTAACAAGTAATGGAAGCTTATAGGACAAGTCAGCCTCAGCACAGAGCTGAGCTTCACTGGTACAACAGGATTTTGTACGAATCCTGAAGATGTTGGAAAAATTGAAAGCTTTTTTTATCTGATCTTCAGAGGTCAGTAACTTTTTATGATTCGTTTTTGTCATAATTATGCAGCCACAGATTTCAATGCAGAGTTTAATAAAGAAACACTCTGTATTTGCACATTTGAAGACAACGACTGACACTAATATGAACCGTCAGAGCTTACGTTTCTAGTTCTAGTTCTGCTCGAGAGAACTGTAACTGTTCATAACAACCACGATTAACAGTTTAATGGTCTTTCTGGTCATTTTCTAAACCGCTTATCCTACTGGGTCGCGGGGGGGGGGCTGGAGCCAGTCTCAGCTGTCATTGGGCGGAAGGCAGGATACACCCTAGACAGGTCACCAGTCCATTGTAGGGCATGATATGAAACAATACACTATAAAATACTATATAAATCACTTTCACTATATGATCTATGATGATATACTGTAAAATATTACTCCGTGGCCAATAGCATGAATGCTAATACCATTAGCTTCTTATAGTTTGCATCACCTTATGTCTCTACAAAGTAGTGATTGTAAAAATAGTGATCGAGCTGCTGGAGCTCTTACTGGTGATGGTTTAGTGTTTGGCAGCTTCACCTGGAAGAGTAAAGAATTTACTAAATTGTTGTTGATTTCAGCTGCATTATCACCCCTCAGTGAGACCGGTGCTACAATACCTGAGGGGTGTTCCACAGAGCAAGATTTCTCAGTTTAGCTAGATAACTTAAGCCCAAAGTCATGTCTGTCCAATAGGAAAAGTGCTGAGGGACATTCCCATTGGACAGTCCCTATCTTTGGGCTTAAGTTATCTGGCTAACTGAGAAATGCTGCTTACACCCTCCTGCTTTAGAAAGTTGGAAACTGTGTATATACATCTTGTTGTGTTTGAGGCTGTAAAGTCAAATGTAAGTATATATACATATATATATATATATGTTATACATTTGACGTCACAGTCATTGACAATGTCTTGTGTGTTATATTTGAAATTATTGTAAATTGTGCCATAAATTGACCTGTTTTCACACTGACTGATGCAAATTATCCACCCGGAACAGTTATGTTTACAAACATCCTGATTTGGTCTGTATCCCAGCAGTTAGCATGATGCTAACTGCATGCCTCAGTTGTCAAACTGTGTTATTCAGTATCTCTAATAGACTCGATTAAGTGGTTTCTGACACTGTATGATACACTGTTGTCCAGAAACTGGCTCATTGTCCACTGCCAGCAAAATCTTTGTGCAGTTTGGTTATATTTATTTATTGCACGTATCTCTTTGACGGAAGTGAAGACGTTGTGTGTAAAGTGCAGATTGTAAACTTTCAGTTCAGACCATGTTTGTGTTTGTAAGCGGAAGAGGAGATATTTCATTATGATTTGAATGGTCGAAGGTTATCGCTGCCTGGACAGACAGAGGCTTCTGAGGAAAAATCACCCTTTACATTTTTTCCATGTTTTTCTTGTTTCTTGTTGTCAAAACAAACAGTACGAATTTGAGAACCTGACGATACAGAACGTAAATGCACACTATTAGCAAAAAGGGTTCTGTGTCGTACCAAAAAAGGGTTGTGTGGCTAAAATTAGTGGAACCCTTTTTGGTGCTATGTAGAACCCTTTTCAAAAAGTAGCACATTCTCCATCGATCTGAAGAACCAAGGCGAAGAAGCCTTAACTCATGCAAAGGGTTCTTTGAGTGTTAGAAACTGTATAGAACCATTTTCCTGATTAAAGAACCCTTGATGAATCTTTTTTAAGAGTGTAGTTAAACATGCAATGACAGAATTACATTTGAATAGTGTAGCGGAAATGACAGTGTTTTGTTCCTGTCTGCTCGACTGTATTTCGGTGGGAACGTTGTGTAAAACTGGTTCTGCTCTAAAGTGTTAACAGTTTCAGAACCCGAGTGAAAAATAACGGAACGTCTTTTCTGTCTCCTTCAGGGTGGTTTACCTGCAGGTGAGCATGAATGAAGGTCTGTCGTTCATCACCAGCTCGGTACACATCACCACAACCGAATGTGTGAGTAAACATCCGCACAGTCAGAGGACAGTCATTACGTCAGCACTGCTGGCAGTTTCTAAAGGGCAGCTCCACCAAATTTTCAAGATTTCTGAGACAAGAGTGATTCAGAGTGGGATGGTGTGAAGTGGTTGATTGTAGAGACTCACATTTCTTCACGTTCTCAAAACTGCTGTAAAATAATGAGTGCGTTTACATGATCTTAATAATCTGATAACTGCAGAAGATCAGATTTTGTCAGTAATCCGATCAAAGCATTTACACGCACTTGGGTAATCAGATAATGGGGAAACTCCGGGTCTATATGAGTCAGACAGTAATCAGATTTCTGCTTTGCAACCAGCCAATAAACTCACAGAAGACGTCGTGACGTAAACATAACATAAAACTTCACACCACAGCTTTTTTTTAAAGCATGAAACTATGAACATACATCATCTAGAACAGAGGTCACTAATAGGCCGGACCCAGGCGCTGTCCTATGCGGACCTGGACCTGTAACCGATAAACTATAGAGAATTATTTAGTTTTGATGGGGTGGTCCTATTTTAATCAGCGAAGCTTTTCTAGCCTTTACAGTAGCTTTAGCGGCCCAGTAAACTCACAGACCAATCACACGTGTTGTAAATATCACACGTGACGCTACTCAGCCAATCAGATCTGTGCATTACAATGAGCACTGAGGCTCGAGTGAGTGACGCACAGACAGGGGAGGGACGAGGCAGGAAACAGCAGTCGGAGAAGAAAGTGAATCAGAGGGAGATTATTTCACATGATGGCTCTAAAAAGAGAAAACTGACAGTAAATGTTGCTGAAATATGACTGAACTGTACTTTATTTGATTTGACATTCAGTTGTTGACTGTATAAGATGTTGATATACCTACTAGGCTACTTCAGTAAACAGTATATGGCACTGAATCATAATACAAGTTAGACGTTATGATGTTCCGGACCTTTACTTGAGGACATTTTCTGTAAGATTTCTCTAAGAAGATGAAGAATATTTAAATCCTTCATTTTGTCAATCATGTAGTCGGTTTTAGCGTCGCTCCAAAATTGTTTTGCTGCATCTCGCAATAACACTGCTCACTTATTTCTGGTACCGCCATCTGTTTTCGCACATGCGCAGACTGAGAAATCCAAAAGAAATCTGAATAAGAATCTACATGCACTGAAAAATCTGATTACTGAGCTCTAATCTGAGATAACTGAGATTACTGAGATAAAATAAATTAATGAGATATAATAAAGATTTCTAGACCTTCCTCCGATCTAAGAAATCAGATTATGATTGGATTACCTAGTGCATGTAAGTGCACTCAGTGTCTCAGACATCAGGCAGTGAATTCATAACCATTTCATGTAGGAACTTTCTGTGAGGGAGCTTTTAGAGGTGGACGTCTGGTTCCTATCACCACCACTGTGAACAGTTTATCTAGAACAGCGTTTCACACCAAACCACTCTGAACCGCTCTGAACCACACCAAACCACTCTGAACCACTCTGTTTATGTCTTTACCATCTAATCATGCAGGAATGAAAAGTTGTGATGTAGAGGAATGACTGTAGCACTTTCACTGATCCAACATCAGCCAGAATTTTTCAAGCTTGTTTGAATTGTTAGGCAATGTTTATCTTGTTTTGTCTTTCTTTGTGCATTAGCGATCTCTTTCAGATTTCCTCTCTTTCCTCATTAACTCCTTGTTTTTCCACTCTTCTACTTTTCTCTCTTTGCTCTCTTTGCTTTCAGACCCTCCTCCTTTCTCTGGGTTTTGCCAGAGGGGTCTCTTTCCCTCACAGTGAGTTCTTTTTTTCTTCTTTGCTCCGACTACAGCCAAACCGCAGGGGCTTTCGAGCTTATCCAGCCCAAAGCCCCCGCAGATTCTGGCTGTGATCTCGCGAGGCAGCAGGACTCTCACCCACAAAGCAGCTGAGGAGAAACATCTCGTTCACACAGTTATCAGCTTTAGGACGGGGCTTTTCTGGTACCCATTAGAAGCCCCTGAAAGATCGCCGTTTAGATTTGCTTTACATGGTGCAGTAATTCAGTTCAGTTAAAAAGTTAATAGGATTTAAATGCACAATTTAACCATTTTTCCATTATAAAGCAGTTTGTTGTGTTAGATCTAAATAAGTGGACAAAATAAGCTTCATCAGAACAGACTGATTACTTTGAGTAATCCAGTAACATTAGCCTGAATGCAAACCCTGAACATGAAAATCACGTTTTCCACAGAGTGAACAGTTTCCAATTTTCATCACCGACGTCCAGTGAGAGCAACAGTGTCTGCATGTTCCATCCAATGAGTGTATATTTCATACGGTCAATAAGTGCATATATATATATATATATATTATATATTTTATATGGTCAATGAGTGGATATATCAGATGCATAGTATATACAGTCAGTGAGTGTATATATCATGTATACAGTCAGTGAGTGTATATATCACATGTATAGTATATACAGTCAGTGAGTGTATATATCATATATGTAGTCAATGAGTGTATACATCATATATGTCATGCTGTCAATGAGTGTATATATCAGATGTATAGTATATACAGTCAATGAGTGTTTATACCATATATATCATATATGGTCAGTGAGTGTATATATCATATATTATATATAGTCCATAAGTGTGTATGTCATATATATCATATATATATATTCAATGAGTGGATATATCATATGGTCAATAAGTACGTAGATCATATATATTATATATGGTCAGTGAGTGTATATATTATATATATCATATACACAGCCCATAAGTGTATATATCATACATACTTATTGACTATATATATGTATCATATATACAGTCAATGAGTGTGTATATCATTTATATATACAGTCAGTGAGTGTATATATTATATATACAGTCAGTGTCATCATATATGTTGTATATATTCAGCACTTTGGCCCTACAGAACTCTCAGTATTTACATGCTGTATCAAATTCTTTTATTTCAAAAAGAGGAGAATTCAGTTTTCGGTGAAAGGGCCCTTTAAAACTGCACTGTTTCAAATTGCGATTTCCGTACAGAAACAGTTAATTGTTCAGCCGTTGAAGGTCCTGTATATAATGAGAACACACTGTGGAACCTCTTTGTTTCTCTCTCTTTTCTCTGGCAGTTTGACGGTACCATCCTCCTGATTACCCTGCTGGTGCTGTTCTTGTTGTTGGCCCTGTTGTTCCTGTGGTGGTTCTGGCCGCTGTGCTGCACAGTAGTAAGTCTAAGCCTCATTTACGTCCTTGAATTGAAGATACGCTCCCATCATTATCCTGTCAGTGCAGCAGGTCTTGCCAAAAGAACTCGAGCTGGCCAGTTTAAGGTGGAAAATCTGGTCACTCCAATGCAAATGAATGAACACAGTGCAGCCTTGATTACTGTGAACTGAACGCTGTGGTTAAAACTGAAGCTCTATGTAGCGCATAATGTACCTCACAGTGATTCTAGGAAAGTCCTCACCAGTTAAATCTGCTTCTGGAACAGAAATTTAGTTGTTTAATGTGTTAATAGCAGAATACAGCTGGGCTTTGTGTTACCTTTAACATATGTACATACAATTAATACATAATTTCTCTCCGCAGGTCATCAAAGAGCCGCCTCCTCCTCCGCCGCCACAGCCAGTGAGTCTTATTCACATCCTTTTACTGCTTTTGTCCATTTGTAGATCGATCATATGCAGGATACTATGTTAGAAAAGCCTACACACTTAAAAAAGATGGTTCTTCAATCCATGAGTTCTGTATAGAACCATTTCATGCCTTTTGCATGGTGAAATGGTTCTTCAGATTGATGGAGAATGTGTTGTATATGGTTTTATGTAGCACCTTTTTGAAAATGTTTCTATATAGCATCATAAAAGGGTTCTTCTGTTGTTACAATGTCAAGCTTGTAACATTAGAAGAACCTTTTTGGTGCTGTATAGAACCATATACAACATATTCTCCATCAATCTGAAGAACTATTTCACCATGCAAAGCACCATTTAAGCATGAAAATGGTTATTTGAGAGTTCATGGTCCTAAATAAACCATTATCTTTACTAAAGAACCCTTGAAGAACCATCTTTATAGGAGTGTACAAATAATTTTTCTTTTATTCAAATTAAAGCCGCACAGATATGAAAATTAAAAAAAAAAAATTCACATTTAATAATATGTCATTTAATACGGTCAATAATTAAACAGTGTTTTACTGACTGATATGACTGTCAGGTCCCATTTTTCACACAATCTTAAACTCAAATAAAATGCAAAATATTTTAAATCCTAAATAGCATAAATATTGAAGGGCAGTGGGCGGAGCTTATTAAGGCTCCATTCACGCTGTATTGCTGTAATAAACGCTCACTTTAAACGTTCCGCCTCAGTAGATTCCCACCAGGATACACCATAAGATTTTAGCCTGTTTTAAACACACAAACACAACCACAACCACTAATCACAACCACTTCCCCAGCAGGAGGGGAGACACTCAGGCCAACAAAACGAGGGCGAGTGCACAGTGTGGTTAGCCGGGCTGCGGTAGTTCAGTGTCTCAGCATGTTTGCTCAGTACTCGGTTATTCTGAATGAATCAGCTTTATTGATAATGGTCTGTAGACAGAGCGTCTGTAGAGGCTGCATTTCCCGTAGCAGGTCAGTCAGATGGAGCGTTTTCGTGCAGTGTGAGTAAATAAGATTTCTAAAATCACAGTGTTTGTCTGGCTTTAGAGGACATTCAGCTACAGCTCAACCAGCCGATCAAAAGACTCCAACAGCGTGATTCCTGCTGTCGCTGTGCTGCTGCTGAAAGAGACAGATGAGGATCAAAACTATGAAATCTACTTTACTTACAGCTGTACAGAAGAGCTTTTCTGACAGGGAACTAAACCTCCACTGCAGCGCTGCTCGATCAGAGATCACTACTGTAGCATAGCGAGCGAACCACCTTCATTTAAAATCAGAAACTGTTTGCACTCATTTACACTAACAGCTACTTCATTCTAAGCAGGTAATCCCAAATTCTGAAACTCGCCATTTTTACTGTTATTACTTTATAATACAATCATCATCTGATAATATCTGTTAATAATTGTTAGAACTTATGTAATTGTTATTTGTGGATTAGTAAGCACTACCATTTGAATTATTGACCAAAAAAGTAGCGAGATAGTAAAAAACATAGACAATTTAATGTAATTTTAAATAATTAAATGTATAAAGTTATAAAGTGTTTTAGTGCTGATTTTCAAATAACAGTCATTATCAAACAATAAATAATGATTACGTTTCTACGCTTCAGTGTATATAGACATAAATATTACGCAATTCTTAGCAAACTATTAGATAAATGTTAAGTTGCTGTCTATTATGGCTTATAATTCTATAATTTTACCAATATTTATTGTTTTTTCGAGGTTTGAAATTCGTTATGGTATTGGATTTGGCATCGACGAGTACCAAAAAGTATGTACTCACACTCGGCCTGAAAGGAACAGTATCAGTGCATCCTAATAGGAGGTTTCTGTAATACAGCCTCTGGTGCTTATCTTCCATCGTTAAGCACATTTTTCCAGTGTGATTTAAGCCTCAGCTCTGAAACAGCATCTTTGTGTTGTGCGGCTGAGAGGACAGTTTCACTCAGAGGGAATTTGACGACTATGTATTTAATGGTGATGATGGTGTGCTTGGATGGTTCTATATGAGCCATATCACCATTAGCAGTTCCCATGAGCACGTATGATCTGACAGAACGCCAAACTCTGTGCTCAGAACTGAAACATACACTGCAGCTGTCTCCACAAACACTGTTGATACTGTGTGTTAGAACCGCTCTGGCTTCAGCTTTCCCAGAGAGTTCAGAGCAGGTGTTTCGTGTCCTTCATCCTAATCGCTGTGTGAAATCTTTTCCTCTGTCAGGAGTCGGATGACGAGGATGGTCTGCCGAAGAAGAAGTGGCCGACTGTGGATGCGTCGTACTACGGAGGACGAGGAGTCGGAGGGATAAAACGAATGGAGGTGAATGAAGAATGACTGTATGAGCGTGGAGGTGATCTAGAGTCGGTGATGTCCATCAGGCTTCAGTGAGGTCCATTAAGCATAAGACGTTTTGCCGGACCACCATCGTCTGCATGGCGTTTGTCACACGGTTGTCTGTGACACCTGATATACAGGCTGATGCAAAAGTCTGTGCACCCCCGATCAGATTACATGTATTTATTAATTTTCTAAGTGAACATAAGTTTACACATCCTCTACAGTGAGCACAACACATTTTAATGCACAATTACTGTTTATTTATGAGAGTTATATTTTGTGTTAACTTGTTTACACTTAGAAAATCAACAAAAATTGTAACAAAAATACTGTAAATATACATTCTGGGAGAAATGGGTCAGTTTTCATGTTAAAATGTTTGATTTTACAGTGATTAGCATCATACTGATATTGGCGAAGTGCCTTTTAGTTTGCATAGACTCTGGATATTGCACTGGGCGGTGGGGCTTCTACATATATATATATATACATATATATATATATATATATATATATATATATATATATACACATATATAATAGAGAAATGTGTATTTACGAATGGTTTCTGGTAACATATATATATATATATATATATATATATATATATATATATATATATACATATACCAGAAACCATTCGTAAATACACATTTTTTCTATCATAGTATGTCTACTACTACTACCACTACTACTAATAATAATAATAATAATAAATAGAGTATGCTGTTTAGTAATATAGTAAATTAAGTTGGCTTATTTAAACAGTACAACTATATGGTACCAGATGGTTCCACTGTACCAGATTACATCTGGAATCAAGAAACAAGTTGCTGTTACATGATTTGAGGGGTTTTGATGAGAAACTGTCCAGCGTCCATCTGTCATCTGATATCACTCAGATGTCATAAATGATCAGGGATGAGTCTGGAGGTCTGCGAGGTTTGGAAGACCTCCAGCAGCAGATCAGACTCTTCTGAAGCAGCCGCAGAGCCGAGAACAGAGCTTAGAGCGTTCCTCCACATCTGTTCTTGTCTGCTGCCTTCAGGTCCGCTGGGGCGGGAAAGGTTCCACTGAAGAAGGCGCCAAGCTGGAGAAGCCCAAAAACGCGGTGGTGAAAATGCCTGAGCAGGAGTACGAACCCTTCGAACCCAAACCCAAAAAACAAGGAAACAAGAAGCCCGCTCGGGACAGGAAGTGGTACTCCCCGATTAGGGTAAAATCCCAAATTCTGAAACTCACCATTTTTACTGTTATTACTGTATAATAACAGGCCCTTATAAATAGCACCTTAATCATCATCTGATCATTAATAAGCACTACCATTTGAATCATTGACCAAAAAAGTAGCAAGATAATAAAAACATAGACAATTTAATTAAATCTAATTTTAAATAATTAAATGTAAATAAAATTTCAAATTATAAAATGTTTTAGTGCTGATTTTCAAACAACAATAATTATCAAACCATGAATAATTAGGTTTCTACGCTTTAATGTATATAGACATATAAATATTATGCAGTTATTAACAAACTATTAGATGATTGTTAAGTTGCTGTCTATTATGGCTTATTATTATTTAATGTTACCAAAATTCGTTGTCTTTCGCGGCTTATCATCTCACATAGCTTCAGAATATTAAGAAATGTTCAAATATTAATGTTAAATATTTTTCTATTAGATATTTTTGTTTACTGATGTTGCTGAAGTGTTTCATTTTTGCATCTGTTGACTATAATTGCATTTACTGACTATAATATCTAATGCTTTCAGTGTTTGTTTTCTGCTGCCCTCCTTCTTCTGTCCAGGGTAAACTGGATGCGATCTGGGCTCTGTTTCGTCGTGGTTATGACCAAGTTTCGCTTATGAGGCCACAACCAGGAGATCATGTGAGTATTCAGGCCTGTTGTTCGCAGTGAGACTCATACGCATCTCCCAGTTACTGCTGCTATACGTCTGTAATCTGTATATCGTCGCTGTTTCGAAGAAAAACATGCATCTCCACTTTTGCTGTTTTTATTTTTCTCCATCGTTTAAACACGGCAGCTGCCCTTTACATGGTGTGACCATTTCATTATGAATGGACCCACAGAAATTCTCCAAAATGGCTTGGAATGAAATCCCCTTACATTAACTTACATTAAAAGTAAAGAACATTCTTACCTTCTCCTGTAAAGTTACTGTTTTGGAGATACTTGTTTTTCTTTGGACAGCAACGAAATACAGGGTGATTCAAAAAGATTAATCCAATTTCTAAATGATTTATTTCACCTGTAAATCATTACAGATCAATGCAGTAAACTGTAAATGCTTTAAATGAGCATAAAGTTTATGATGTAATTGTACAAGGTCTCAGTCTGAACCTCCTCCAGCTGTACAGACAACATCAACGCCATAGTCAAACTCATCCCCATACTGGATTGAGCGTGTCGGGTGTCGCTGCACTCACGGCTCTTTCAGTGCGATTTCGGAGATCATCCAGTGTTGTGGAACCAATGCCGAACGCTCTGAGCTGTTGGAGCTTCACTGCCCACCAAAATCACACTGCACAGTTATGACGGATTCACTCTTATTGAAGTGGAGAACGCAGAACGCTTTCTGATCAGGGGTCGCATCTCCTCTCAGACTGAAGGGAGCCATCTTCCACTGACAGTCAGAAACTCTATGACCCCCTCTTTCAATTGGATTGTGATTGGTTCCTAGGCGGATTAATCGGATTAATATTTTTGAATCACCCTGTATTTTCTGCAACGTTCAGCTTCTTTGACTCTTGATGCCCAGAAGGCGAAGTTGTCATCAGCAGTAATAAGCGTGTTATAATTTTCCACTCCTCACTCTGTGTAAGTCAGTTTTCTATGTCGTTGCTGACTAATTAGTCTCTTCGTTGCTCCGCCCATATATGCAAAGAGCATCTGATATGTTTTGAATGCTAATTTTGCCAGTACTATCAGGATTTTGTCAGTTGTGTTCTGATTGGCTGAAGCGCTTCTGTGCAGCAGGTTTTATCAGTCCTGCGCACCGTGACACCGTGAGCCGTTCAGAGGTACCGATGTATTTGCCGGACTCTAAACAGTTTGTGAACTTATTCAGAAGTTCTCTTTGAAGCTGTTGGCTGGAGAAGGTTGTTTCCCCCTGGGTGTGTTTTTGTTGTAGCCCCATTTTGAAAATCACCTGCCCCTATATGTCCCACAGAAACAGCACTGTAAGGTGTGTCAATTCAAGAACTTGACTTCATGTGCACCCTAAAAAGTGATGTATTCAATAACAACACGCTTGTGTTACCCGTTTTAACTCTTTTGTGTTGTATTGTTTTCTGATTTAACATATTGTGTGTAAAAAGTAACTGAACACACTGCTGTGTCTAACACATCTGCTTTTAGAGTGCAGTAACAAGCGGTTTAACTGGTAAACGAATCAAGACAAAGCAAACTGTTAGTTTAGATGAACAGAAGCAGAATTTTACCTCTATTCAAACCTCAGAATCTCTGAGTTTTACAGAGAACAGTGGTTGGCTATTATGCACGTCAGTCTGATGGCCCTTTTCTGTCAAAATAGCTGGTTCTTCACCATGCAAGGATGTCATAAGCAATGAAATGGCTCAGTGGTTCTAAATAGAACAACTGCCTGTATTAAAGAACCCTTGAAGAACCGTCTTTTTTAAGAGAGTACCACCTTCCACTACAGTCTTAAAAATAAAGGCACCAATAAGGTTCTTCGGAGCGATGCTATGGAAGAACCTTTCGGCTCCCGAAAGCCTGCAGAGCTCAGCTGAAACCACTTGCGCACATGGAAAGGTTCTTCAAGGAACCAAAAGTGGTTCTTTTACGGCATTCCTCCACAGAATCGTCGGTTTAAATTTTTAAACCCCTCATCCATCAGTTCCAACCAACAGCACCCCCAAAGCCCGTCTGGTGCCAAGACACATCCTCGGCAACTTCTGCCACCTGCTTCAAATCAGCGCCCATAAAAGTGAAGTGAAACATGACGTTGAGCAGCTCCAGACATGCAGGCTGGCTCTCCCCTCTCAGCCCGGCCACATGGTTCGACTTTGGATCACTGACCTTTCGTGTTGAAGTGCAGATCAGACCCCTGAGTACCCTCTGCACAGTCTGTCTTTGAGGTTTATGCTGAGCTTGCAGCTTTTGTGAAAGCTAACGCACCTTCTACACCGTCCAGTCCAGTCCGGTCTCCACATTTGGATCTTCTCCAGGCTGCAGTTAAAGTCCTGCATTGTTTGCAGAAACGACTCTATAACCTTTTAACTGGAATTCCACAACTGCAAAGGTGCTTTTTTCAGGCACAATTAGTAACAAAGGAAGAACCAAGACTGACGTTCTGAAACTTACGTGGAAGCTTAGCAAACATGCCCGATCTCTGGGTTATGGCTAAAAGGTTCTCGTTGAGGTTTGTGCGAGTTTGTGCCCTTGTGGTCACTCAGCTAAGGCATGTTTGGTGCTTCCTTAGTTTCAGTTTTAGTCTGGTTTAGTTCATTATGTTTATTTTCTGCACAAAAAATACGTTCATTCAAAAGAGAAGAGATGCTTTGCTAATAACCTGATTTCGGTAACACTTTACTTGAAGGGTGTCTTCATAACACATCTTAGTTGAGTCAAAAGTTATATTCATTTTTTTGACTAAAGAAAAGGGTTCTGTATAGAACCATGAACACTCAAACAACCATAATCATGCACAGGGTTCTTTGAGTGTTCATGGTTCTATAGAGAATCTTGTTCTTTACTAGAACCCTTGAAAAACCATCTTTTTTGGGAGTGTATGATGGAAAGAGCCCAGCTGCTGGAGAAACTGAGTTAAATATGCAAATTCTACTTTGTTTACTGAGATTCTAGAAAAGCACTAAAAATTATGCAGCTTTTAAACTTAAAAAAGTCAGTAACTTTTTAACTTCAGTTAACTTGAAATGTTGAGTTCATTGCACTTCAAATAAGAAGTGGATCATTCTCAGCACTGCAGTAACACTGACATGGAGATGGTGTGTTAGTGTGTGTTGTGCTGGTACGAGTGGATCAGACACAGCAGTGCTGCTGGAGTTTTTAAACACCTCAGTGTCGCTGCTGGACTGAGAATAGTCCACCGACCAAAAATATCCAGCCAACAGCGTCCTGTGGGCAGCGTCCTGTGACCACTGATGAAGGACTAGAGGATGACCAACACAAACTGTGCAGCAGCAGATGAGCTATCGTCTCTGACTTTACATCTACAAGGTGGACTGACGAGGTAGGAATGTCTAATAGAGTGGACAGTGAGTGGACGCAGTGTTTAAAAACTCCAGCAGCACTGCTGTGTCTGATCCACTCGCACCAGCACAACACACACTAACACACCACCACCACTTCAGTGTTACTGCAGTGCTGAGAATGATCCACCACCCAAATAGTACCTGCTCTGTGAGGGTCCATGGGGGTCCTGACCACTGAAGAACAGGGTAAAAGGGGGCTAACAAAGTATCAGAGAAACAGATGGACTACAGTCTGTAACTGTAGAACTACAAAGTGCACCTATATAGTAAGTGGAGCTGATAAAATGGACAATGAGCATAGAAACAAGGAGGTGGTCAGAATGTTATGCCTGACCGATGTAAATACTTTGAATGAATGATTCGTTCAATCAAAGTAATTCGAGTTGAGTAAACCAGTATTTTTTTTTAGGTTGAACTGATGAACAGATTTTTATAGTGTATAGTAACAGTATATATAACCATAGACCGCAGTTAGCAGTTAGCACCTCGCTAATTGTTGGTGTATAAATACTACTTGTTAGCTACATTAGCCGCGTAGCTTCAGGACAAAACTAAAGAAGCAAACTTAACCCAGCATGTCTCGACTCTGCAACTGGGATTATTTTTCTCCGAACTGTTACTTTAATTGTCCACACATGTGAAAGGTTACATGATGCAGAGTTTATTCCGAGAGAATCATTTCCGCCCTTTCGTGTAATGGCATGGCTCGCTCCCTTCATCTGCGGTCGGTGACGAGAGGGCAGAAGAATGCCCAGACCTGCTTTTTTTCTCTCTCTGAGTATGGAAAACAAATGAAATTGGCATCGTTTCCCGTCTCGAGTTACTTTCAGAGAGCATGCAGACTCGGTCCTCTGCGTTTCTCCCTCTAGCTTTCCACAGAACCGCTTAACCCCGTCTTATCTACCGAGCGGCCGGTGATGCATTTGTGATGTTTGTGATTAAAATCTGCCCCCAGAGTGGTTGGCGGCTGTGCGTGCCATAGGAAAACTGCAGGTGCGTCGCTAGTCGAGGTTTAGGGGGCTTTAACCCTCCCAAATCTTCTTTAGCCCTTTAAATAAATACACATTATCAGTTACATCATCAATAGTTCATAGACTCGTTCATTAATCAGCCATGCCACAACATCTCCGAAGTATAAACAGTACACTGAGTTAGCAGAGCGCTAGGACCGGCGGGAGGTGCTGCTGCTGCGGCTCTAACCCAGCGCTGCCTTGACTGCTCAGCAAAGTCAGTCAGAAACCACTGAAATTTAAAAAGCAGTTTTATTCAGAATTCTGAGGGATCAACAGGCAACCTAACTACGATATGAATTTGGGGCAACTAATAGTTGGGCAAGATAGCTGGCTAGAGAGTTTTCTGTTTTTTACCTGCTTGTTAGCTAACTTTTCCTGTAGATACAAGGCAGATCTACTGTGTGCCAACTTCACCAAATTGCCATATTTTTGATTGATTTTACACTATCGCTCTGAAAAAGATGGTTCTTTAAGGGTTAATAAAACTTTGGGTGGGCCCTGGCCATTTAATGGGTTAATAATGTGTAAAATCATCTTCGATATGTTATTTGTGTTTACATATTTGCAGCATTTTTATTGTTTTTTGGTATTACTTTTCCAGCTAAAATTGCTTTTTGCTATATAGATACGTATATATATATATGTGTGTGTGTCTATATCTATTCTTTATCTCTATATAGTGTTTACTATCTGTTTAATTTTGTAATGTGTTCTGTGTATGTTAAGCCTTTATAAATGAATGTTTAAGCAGTACATCGTCCAATAAACCAGCATCTTTTTATTTTTTGTCCATTGATCCGGCGAAATCAATTGTTTGAAACTATGTAATTCGACATGACCTCATTAAGTGTTTTCTGCATTTTAACATGCCGTTTCATGAAACTTGTTTCACGTAAAATTGAGATGGGTGCAACTGTTGCAGCTTAGTTTCATATGTAGGGCATGTTCTATGTTGTAGGACACTTTACATTTTACATATGCTCTAGTGCAAATTAGTTTCCTGTAGGTTTCAAGAAACTAAAGTTGCATGTAAGTTTCAGCCTGAGCGATCAGCAATACTGCATTCCTTCTATGATATGGAAATGAAGACCACTCGAAAGTCTTTATGGGAACATTTCGCTGCCTAAGGCCAGGCTTCTGTGAATGGTGCCATTTAATGTTGTTGCTACGGAAACCCAGATGGTGACAAAATACATTGAAATATGGCTGTAAAAGACAGTGGGGGGACTTTTATCAGTCTGGCCTCAAATGCCAAGCGTTGTAATGGTTCAGGCCTCAAAGGCACGAGCAAAAAAATGATCAGCATTTACCGTCCAAGACCGAGAAAAAAACATGAATATATTTTCAAAGAGTTCTGACACAGAGCTGCCATCGCTGTTTTCCATTTCTAACAACTGACTGAAACCTGTTACACTATGACTCATATTTACAGTCAGTGGCAAATCTAGAACTTTTAGTCAAAAAGAGATGTAGATTTGGGCGGGCCCTGGCCACGTCATCTGCGACATGTTATTTACGGTTCAACATTTTCAGCATTTTTATTTTTTTGCATCACTTTTCCAGCTATCATTGCCACTCTTTTTTCTATATCTGTGTATCTATCTTTTATCTCTGTATCTCTGAGTGTTTACTATCTATTTAAGTTTGTAATGTGTTCTGTGTATATTAAGCCTTTATAAATGAATGTTTAAGCAGTACATCGTCCAATAAACCAGCATCTTTTTATTTTTTGTCCATTGATCCGGCAAAATCAATTGTTTGAAACTATGTAATTCAACATGACCTCATAAAGTGTTTTCTGCATTTTAACAGGCCATTTCATGAAACTGAGATGGGTGCAACTGTTGCAGCTTAGTTTTATACGAGTCGTAGGACACTTTACATTTAATTTAGATTCCTGTAGGACTGATAAAAGTCCCCCCCACTGTCTTTTACAGCCATATTTCAGTGTATTTTGTCATCATCTGGGGTTCCATAGCAACAGCGTTAAATAGCATCATTCACAGAAGTCTGGCCTTAGGCAGCGAAATGTTCCCATAAAGACTTTTGAGCAGTCTTCGTTTCCAAGGAATGCAGTCGTACTACATTGTTTACATATTTTGAGTTCTACATAGCACCAAAAAGGGTTCTTTCTGTTCTAATAAGCTTAATATCGTAACAATAGAAGAACCTTTTTTCATGCTATGTAGAACCATTTTCTTTACTACTGGACCCTTAAACAGCTTTTATGCTGATTCTTTTTTAACTAGTTGAGCTGTTATTTTGATATAGAACTGTGTAATAAAACTTTGGGCCCTGAACATTTAAGGAGTTAACTAACAACATAATTAGGAAGTAACAGAGGAATCAACCAATCACGCTCCGATTTACAATGGGTGGAATTCCGTGAGAAAGAAGTCCTTCTGGAAGTTCTAGATGCATCACGTAGTCTAAGCAAGTTTCAGTCCGTTGTTAGAAATGGAAACAGGTGCTAGGTGGTTGCCGTGGTATCCCAGGTGGTTGGTAGATGGTTGCTATGGTGTCTCAGGTGGTTGCTAAGGTGTTGCTAGGCAGTTACTGTGGTATCCCAGGAGGTTGCTAAGGTGATGCTAGGTGGTTGCTACGGTATCCTAGGTGGTTGCTAAGGTGTTGCTAGGCAATTACTATGGTATACCAGGTGGTTGCTAGGTGGCTGCTGTGGTGTTCCAGGTGGTTGCAAAGGTGTTGCTAGGTGGTTGCCATGGTATCCAAGGTGGTTGTTAAGGTGTAGAAATGGAAAACAGCGATGGCAGCTCTGTGTCAGAACTCTTTGAAAATATGTTCATGTTTTTTTCTCGGTCTTGGACGGTAAATGCTGATCATTTTTTTGCTCGTGACTTTGAGGCCTGAACCATTACAACACTTGGCATTTGAGGCCAGACTGATAAAAGCCCCCCCCCCACTGTCTTTTACAGCCATATTTCAATGTATTTTGTCACCATCTGGGTTTCCGTAGCAACAGTGTTAAATGGCACCATTCACAGAAGCCTGGCCTTAGGCAGCGAAATGTTCCCATAAAGACTTTCGAGTGGTCTTCATTTCCATATCATAGAAGGAATGCAGTATTACTGATCGCTCAGGCTGAAACTTACATGCAACTTTAGTTTCTTGAAACCTACAGGAAACTAATTTGCACTAGAGCATATGTAAAATGTCCTACAACTCATATGAAACTAAGCTGCAACAGTTGCACCCATCTCAGTTTCGTGAAACAAGTTTCATGAAACGGCCTGTTAAAATGCAGAAAACACTTAATGAGGTCATGTCGAATTACATAGTTTCAAACAATTCATTTCGCCGGATCAATGGACAAAAAATAAAAAGATGCTGGTTTATTGGACGATGTACTGCTTAAACATTCATTTATAAAGGCTTAATATACACAGAACACATTACAAACTTAAATAGATAGTAAACACTCAGAGATACAGAGATAAAAGATAGATACACAGATATAGAAAAAAGAGTGGCAATGATAGCTGGAAAAGTGATGCAAAAAAATAAAAATGCTGCAAATATGTAAACATAAATAACATGTCGCAGATGACGTGGCCAGGCCCCCCCAATCACTTCTACAATCTAAGAATCAGCCAGTTTGCACTGAAGTCCCTGTAATTACTGAATAATAAGCCATAGTGTGTAATAAGACTGGGATTATAAGGGGTTAATAAAAATGAGAGCTGCTGATTTGGCTAACTAGTGGAGGAATCAGGTGTCTTACTGTTTTTGAGTTGTGTCATGTAACTTTTAGGTTATATGGATACATTGTTGCTTACTAGTTGCATGGAAGTTTCACCGTGTAAAGCCTTAGAAGTCTACAACTAGTACTGTTGTTTTTGCTATTTAAATGTAATTACACAGTTATTTACACCATCCGTGCAATGCTGTATGAATAATTTCTGACTCGTACTTCACTGGAACAAACATCCAGCCCACAGCACATTTAAAGATATTTTATGATTTGAGTTTGATGAGAAGTTTTGATAGCGTGCACAGAAAAAAACGTCCTTTACTGTTTCATTATGTTTTTGTCACTTATTGACATCAAAACTGATGAAAGGAAACCCGAAGATGTTGATTTAGAGAGAAAATGAAATGTTACTGTAACTCGTTGCATAACATTTTTTGCTGAAGGCTTACTGTGGTGTCCCAGGTGGTTGCTAAGGTGTTTTTAGGTGGCTGCTGTGGTATCCCAGGTGGTTGCTAAGGTGTTTTTAGGTGGCTGCTGTGTTATCCCAGGTGGTTGCTAAGGTGTTGCTAGGTGGTTGCTATATTATCCCAGGTGGTTGCTAAGGTGTTGCTAGATGGTTGCTTTGGTTTTCCAGATGGTTGCTAAGGTGTTGCTAGGTGGTTGCTATGGTGTCATAGGTGGTTGCTAAGCTGTTGCTAGGTGGTTGCTACGGTATCCCAGGTGGTTGCTAAGGTGTTGCTAGGTGGTTGCTTTGGTTTTCCAGACGGGTTGCTAAGGTGTTGCTAGGCGGTTGCTACAGTATCCCAGGTGGTTGATAAGGTGTTGCTAGGTGATTGCCATGGTATCCCAGGTGGTTGCTAAGGTGTTGCTAGGTGGTTGCTTTGGTTTTCCAGATGGTTGCTAAGGTGTTGCTATGCAGTTGCTATGGTATAAGTATGTAATAAGTATGTAGTACATTGGAGTGGTACAGTGAAAGCTCGGCTCCTGAAGGGTTAAGCGTTCATGCTCGCAGTGTCTCAGCTCTGCAGCAGGTCATTATCTCGCCCCGGTCTGCTTTTCTCATCTGCGCTCAGCTACACAGGCTCTCAGTTATGCGCCGCCATCAGCTTCCCTGACGTTAAACCCGGAGGGCCGAGCTTCGGGACCCTAATTACAGGCTTCGGGTTACACGCGCGCGGTCCGGCAGACTGGTGGAGGGTAAAGAGATGAGGTCATCCACAGAGATGTCTTCACAAAAGGGCCACATCAAACATCCAGCACGTCATCATGAGGCTAAGAACAGACTGTGTATAATTGCAGGCATGTCAGGAGGTCAGGAGGTCACGCTGCACAGACATATTTGTCTCTGTGCCATGAAGGAAAACAAACACCTACACAAACACACTTCAGACGTTCACTGTGGAGGACAGTAATGCATAAGAGGCTTTTCTTGCATCACCAGTCGGGTCACTTCTTTCTCTTTGGAGTTCTCAAACTGGCTTTACACGGTGGAACTTTCATGCAGCGAGCTGCACGTTGTTAGTTGCATGCAACATAATTTCTGTGCAACTGGACATGCAATTCAGAAAATTCCCCTGGAGAAATGGCAAATCGTCTGCTTCTTGTTTAAAAGTGGTGGCTGCAACATTTCTAAAATATTTCTAAATATGTAAAAATAATAATGTAATCTGTCGTGTAGTGTTTACAATTTAAAAAGATGGTTCTTCAAAGGTTCTTTAGTAAAGAAAATGGTTGTATATAGAACCGTGAACACTAAAAGAGCCCTTTGCATGATCAAAGTGATCTATGCGTTGCGAAATGGTTCTTCAAATCGATGGACAGCGTGCTGTAGATGTGTTTGTATAGAACCTTTTTGAAAAGGCAACAAAGATGGTTCTTCCATTATGACAAGCTTAACAATGTAACAGTAGAAGAATCATGTTTCAGTCATGTGGTCCACAGTTGCACTCTGGGAAGTGTAGTTTTGTGGGAGATCAGCCTCTGAACCTAGTAAGTCAGTGAGCTTTATATGGATCTGTATAGCATTAACAAGGGTTCTGCTCTTGTTACATTGTCAAACTTGTATTAACAGAAGAACCCTTTTTGGTGCTATAAAGAACCAATATACAACACATTCTCCATCAATCTGAAGAACCTTTCCACCATGCAAAGAACCATTTTAGCATACAAAAGGTTCTATTTAGACCTCATCGTGGAGAATTTGTTGTGTAGGGTTCTATGTAGCACTAAAACTTCTATTCCTACACTCAAAAAAAGATGTTGGGTTCTTTATTAGAGCAAATGGTTCTGTTTAGAACCATGAGTTTTATGTGGAAACCATTTCATGATTAAATGGTTCTTTGCATGGTCAAAGTGTTCTTTAGATTGATGGAGAATGTGCTGTATATGGTTCTATATAGCACCAGAATAGGTTCTGCCTATGAGACGCTGTCAAGCTTGATACAATAGAAGAACCCTTTTTGATGCTATGTAGAACCATATGCAACACATTCTTCATCAGTCTGAAGAACCATTTCAACCTGCAGAGAATCATTAAGTGGTCAAATGGTTCACTGAGTGTTCAGGGTTCTATATAGAACCATTACCTTTAGTAAATATCCCCTGCAGAACCATCTTTTTAAGTGTGTATATGATGTAATTTAGTTCGTGTTTATGGATAACGGTGTCGGAAATCACACGATCGTGTCTATAATTGATCACAGAACAGTTCCACACGGATTGTGTGGTTTAGGAATGCAGTTAGCGTGGGTTAACATTAGCCTCGCAGCTCCAGTGACCAGCTTAGGACGCCAAACGTGATTGGCTGCGTTTCAGATGAGGGGGAACTGTGTAAATTTGGCCAGACTGTTGAGAAAATTCAGCTTTTTGAGAGGATTTCAGCGACTGGTAATGGGAGATTTTTTTTTTGAAGTTTTTTCTGTCACCCATAATTTACAAGTTGGGGTGAATTCCTCTGTGGTTTTCACAGGGATCCAGCCAGCATGAGCCAGACAGACGGATTGGAGAGAAAAAGAGAAAAGGAGTACGAGAGCAATGTGTCCTTGCCACAGCATGCGCTGGAAAAAATAGGGCAGGGGTAATAAACGCCTGCTGGAATTCGGCCAGTGGAAGCAGAGAGCAATCCCATTACTGAAGTGACGTTAATAATAATATTCAATAAAGCACATTTTTTTAAGAGAAATATAATTTTCTGGCCACTTTCGAATGGAAAAGTACAGAAAAAGCTTGGTGTATTGTTTTATTGTGTATATATATACGCTACTGTTTGTGCAGACGCTTTTATCCAGAGCGACTCAACATGTAATCATGTTGCCGAATGTGGAGTTAGGAGTCTTGCCAAAGGACTGTTTTCAGTGTAGCGTGGTGAGTCTGTTTGAGGAGTCGAACCCCAGTTTGCTGCATGAAGGGCTTTCAGGTTAATCCTCTGGAGTCCATAAACTCGCCCGCACATCAAATTCTCTGTCTCTATATCTGTGTCTGTATCTTTGTGATGATCCAGCTCAGAAATCCAGTTCAAACACTTCCTGAATCTGTAGAGTCGCCCTTTCCATTCCATCTTATCACGAGATCATACGAGACTCACATCCGGAGTTATGAGCCTATGAAGAGGGGCTGAGATACACGTCATCTGCCTCTCACCGTGTGGAACTGGTGGATTGGTGTGTCCGTCTACATTCTGTGTGAAACTGACCGATGGACACTCAGGAAATCACTACGGACTGACCATCACGCCGGAATCCCTTCATTCTTCATTCAGTCCACATCGGAGACTCATGTGAAACAGCGTGCAGAGAGTTTACAGCTGCTGAAGCTGCTGCAGCGGTTTTGGAAAGTAGTGATGAAGATAACGGAGCATTTAGATATGAAACATATGAGGATCATGATATATGAAGAGCCTTTAAAGGAGGCTTTAAGAAGAGATGGATAAATGGAGAAAATGCAGCATTAGAAGATACCGCTGGCATGTTGTACCGTGGCATCATTTGCACGGCTGCGTTCAACACCAACATGTAAACACAGCATTGATGCTGCTGCACCAAAGAGAGGGACAGTCTCCATGTTAACAGCTTTGTTTTTATAAAGAAATGTTCAAGTTTCATTTTTGAACACTGACTTTTTCAACAGTGCTTTTTCTTTGTCATCCTTTTACCTTCTATTAGATCTGTGTGCTTTTTAACACCCAAGTGGAGTGAAGTTGTATTTGCTAGTTAACCTTCGGGAATATTCAACCTTCCGATGAGCACAAATGCAGCAATATTCCAGTACTATTTTCATTATTTTTTTTTTATTAATTTGTTTTATTAGATGCCTAATAATTACTCTAATGTTGTGCTTACCAGAGGGGTACCCAATGTCCAGCCCCAGGGCCAAATGCGGCCCGCGGACAGGTTTTAATCAGCCCATAGCTTCTGTTTTAGAGTGTGTTATTAGTGGCCTGCCAGCCAGTACACTGCAGTTCTTCATTTCACCTGATGGTGGCATCAGTCTTAATTGTTTGTTTCCTTTTTAACTGTAATCTGGTTATATGTTATGTAGATTTGATTGTTTGAACAGAAACACATGGATGTGATGTTCTTTTGTCTGAGTAATTTTGTGTGATTGTACATTTGAATATTATAGCAGTAACTATTAGAACAAGAACCGTCAGCCGAGGTGAACGCTTTCCCTCTTCTCTCTCTCCTCAGGGTCGATGCATCAACTTCACACGAGTGAAAGAGGAGGCAGCGAAAGCCCAGCCAAGCGCCCAGGGCCCACCTCCACCCCCGCCGGACTACCGCCCAGCCCCCAACCCCGTGAGCCCACCTCCACACTGCCCGCCGCCCAAAGGACCGCCCCAGGCCCAGCCGGCCCCGGGACCGCCCCCGGCCAGAGCGCCGCCCGGCCCCCCCTGCCCCCCTCCAGCCCGGCCCCCTCCCAGACCCTGAGACCCCACAGCAAGAGCACCAGCACAGTTCAATGCAGTTCATTTATCCAGCCAAAATATGCTCTTCTCACCATAGAATAATAACACAAACGATGATATTTATCAGTGTCAGGGTTTGGTCGTAGCCTCCGGTATGTGGTTTGTTGCTGGACAGCAAAAAAAAAGATAATAAAAATTATTGTAACAATATCAAAACATAAACTGCAGTAAAGGAATGTTAATATCAACTACTGAACACCAGCAGAGTCAATTACAGCGACAGTTCATTTCTATTAGTAGTTTTCTCCTTTACTCGAACGTAGTCCGCCTGTAGGCACGTTTAGCATCTTTGCTTCTTTACTTTCAGATGCTAATGATGCTAACAAGTGATAGAAGCTTGTGCCCCCACCAATTAGCATGTTAGCATAGCTAAATAGGTTTAAAACAGCTATAAAATGTCTCATTTTTATAGATTTTACTGACAACAGTGAGTCAGAAACCACCTAAGCAAGAAACAAGACTCGCTTGAGTTTGCATGATGCTAATAAGCTTCCATTGCTCATTAGCTACATTAGCCTTGTAGCTCCAGTGCTAAAGCTAAAGAAGCAAACTTCGGACACCAAACGTGTCCTGGCTGATCGACTACGTTTGAGGTAAGGTTGGGGGGAAACTGGAAAACTGGGTAAATTTGTTTTAGAGTAGATGAAAAGATCCCCTCTTTCTTATTGCCTGTTAGCGCTAACGCTAAAAACAATGAATACAGTACTATTAATGCAGTTTAAACCCGTCCGTTTAAATCGACTATATGGCTTTGTTTTATCAAAAGGCTTATAAGCAAGTGGATCGCGTTCATCGTAGCTTCGGGTGGGCCTCGTTTGTCCCACCAGAAATGAATTGTACCGGTTGTCTCAGGTTAGCCTGTCCAGAAGACGGACAGGTGATGTAAGAACGTATCGTAAGTCGCAGGTGTCCAGAGGTAGCGCGCTTTCGGAAGTCACATTTTATCAAAATGTCTCAGATGCTTTTGGTACGTTGCGCAATTCCTAAGTAAGTTGGTCGCCGTCCAATGAGGGACGGCCGAGGAGCTGCAGGTGTGGAGACGGAGTCCACGAACGGTCCGATTACGGCTTTGTTGTTGTTGTTTTTGCTTCTTTTCCATAGTGAGTCCTCTTAACGTATGCAGTCGGGTCAACATTTGTCATCGTAAAATGTTCTATATTCCCACAACTGTACTGTATTTTGATATTCGCTTCCTTTCGTAACAACATCATCAGACACATCACGACTGCAGGGCAGTTCACAGTATCTAATTTATTATCCCCCCAGCTAGAGCACGTAAGGGACTTGAATACGACAAGGTGTCCACTGTAAACAGCAGGACACTGTGCATGTAACGATCCGAAGAAATCTCTTCTACCATTCTCTTTTTGCAGTTCTTTTGTTATTACGATCTGTTTCACACTTTTTTGTTCTATATTGTGTTTCCCCCAGATGTGATTTACACTGTCGAACCCTTCGGTCAGCGTTCAGACAAAACAAGCACTCGTTCAAAGTGTCATTGACTGTAATTAACTGAAAGTGCAATGTAATTAGTTAGTGAGGTGATTTCTCTCGTTTACTGCGAACCATGTTGCCAGTTAATTTGTGATTTCATTCGTTTACCTCCCCTTTTTCATTAAATTTGACATCATGTTTGCTGTATTATGTGATACGAGAATGATAAGTCATAGTCATACTGTCTTTCAGATTAGTATCGCCTATTAACAGCAGTGTCGATGCAACTAGAGAAAGGCGCATAAACTGTTTTCCTTTTTATACGTTATTAATAAAGGTCATCTTCCGAGCTTTTATCTGTGTCTCATGGTCTTCATTCTCAACTCAATTACATTTCTAAGAAAAAAGAAGACATACCTGCTCCTTGCAGGACAACTCCACCAATTTGTCAAAATTTCTGCATAATTAGGTGGGATAAGATATATGAAGATTTTTTTATAATAAGATGCCAAGTCATTCAGAGCGGTTCAGAGTGGTTCAGAGTGGTTTGGTGTGAAACGCTCTGTTCTAGAAAAACTTACCGAGTCAGAACTGTTCACAGTGGTGGTGATAGGAACCAGACGTCCACCTCTAAAAGCTCCCTCACAGAAAGTTACTACCGTTTCATGTAATAACTTTATATGAGGGAGCCTTTAGAGTTCGGTGTGAGACATTGTTTTATGATAGAAGATTTTGGCCTTAAAATGCATTCATGGTGGAGGGATACATGCACCGTGTGAGGTGGCAAAATAGTCCCCAGAATGGTTCACATTTATTGCTATTTTCCATCATCAACATTCCATATATAAGAACATATTTGTGTTGTAGACATCGTAGAAATGGGCGATATGGCAAAAATGTAATATCACAAAGTCTGAATTATGAATCCAATGATTTCTGTTTAACATTCTTACATACTGTGCTGCATTAAACCCAGTTAAACATGACTAATTATGCTCTCTTTTAAATCAAACAAGCGGGTGGGAAGTGTTTTTAATACTGAGGGTATCTACAAAACACCCAGAAAAGCATATTGTGGCATAATTTATCATGATAATGGTAAATACTGTAATAATGCTCAGCTATAAGTCATGAATTTTAAAACATTGGTGGAATTCCCCTTTTAAGTACAAAGTACAAACGACAGGTGATTTTTTTCGTGCATTTTAATTTATTGTTTTCACTAAAATTAACATCAGTGACTGAAATCAGCCACAACTGTGATTAACCACTGCATGACATCACCAACAAAACAAACAACAAACACCTTTAATTTATTTGTTTACCTGTACGTCTTGCTTTTATGCACTTGAGTAAGTTTAAGTGCTGATACTTCTTCACTTTCGTTCAGGTTTTCACACTTTTGATTGAGTAAAATGTCCTGTAGTCTCCTCTCCTGGCTGATTCTCCTCTGTCGACTCTCAGTGAGTAACTGAGAATGATTTTTCATCATTGGCTAATTCATGTAATCATTAAAGCTGCACTATGTAATTTTTTGTTGTTAAGGCTGAAATAAGTGTCGTTACTGAGTGAGGAGAAGATAAACAGGCTAAAACATGCTGAGTGTGTTCTGCTGAGAGTCGCCTGTAAAGCCTGAAATAATCATTTAAAAACTCAGAGGCGTCGAGTTTTTCACACCACGTCGTATCGTCTTTACGTATTAACATCACTCAGACTCTAAAAGAAGGTCCGGCTCGATGTTTCGGCCTCAGATTATCTCAAAATCAACATCACACTGATGAAGATGTGACGACAGTAGTAGATAATTCACTTACATCCTCAGAAGCCACTCAGAATATTCTCCTTCACCAAGTTTACACTGAGTTCTCTCTGAATTCTATTTCCATCGTCAGATTCATCCACTTGAAGAATGTTTTGCATGCAGTTACACATTTCCACCAGAGAGGCCACCAAATCCCCAAATCTTACACAGTGCAGCTTTAATTTAAACATCATCCTTTAGGGAACTAAAAGCAGTTCTTCCAAATCATTTGGTGAAACAAATCATAGTTTTAGTACTACAGACTGAACAGCCATCTTTTATACTGAAAAAATGGATTTCTACCCCAGTCGTATAGAATTTTTATTAAGTGGTTTTGATAGTAAATGCCTACAGTCCTATGCAAAAGATTTAATGCAATTTAATGCACAATTTCCATTTATTTGTTTATTATATTGAACAAAAATAAAACATAACATATAACGTGCCATAACCTTTAAACATGCCACATTTTAACCTTTGTACACGTGTCCAGCATGTTAAATCAAGCAAATAAACAGTAGCTCTGCATTAAAATGTGCAAAAAACTGTTCTCTGTACACTCTCGGAAAAAAGGGTTCTAAACTGTCACTGAGAAAAAGGTACGAATGAAAAGGTACAAATACGAACTTTTCACCTGGAAAAACTTATTTAAGGTTCACAATCAGACCTTAAAACCACTGTTGGAGCTTTGAGGGAACATTTACACTGTTTGTACCTTGATGAACGAAGAACGTACCTGAACAGAACCTTTATTTCTAACAGTGTAGAGGATGTGTGAGCTTATTTACACTTAGACCTTCAACACAACGTGGAACTGAGCAAGGCACACAAAACCTCTCCTACAGCTGTCTGTACATGTATGTACAGTACTCAGTCTGTTCCTTGAGCTTTTCTCAGGAGTCACACCCCTCAACCACGACCACGTTCCTCTAACAATGCTCTTATTATAAAAAACAGGCAGTGAGAGAATTTACCCCCCGACCGACCCAGCTGGACTCCACCTACAGATAATCTGGCCTCAACTTTAGGTTTCTGTCAGAGTGCCTCACTTCCACATCAGCTACAGCATCTGATGTGGTCTCTTTGTGAAGCCTCACTGCATCTGAACCCCTGATTATACCCTTTAAAGTCAACTCAAGTTTGTCGTTTTCTGATCTCGGCCTCATTTTCTGCATAATTAAATGTTTAAGGTCTAAACAAGTCTTCCAGAGTGGTTTGACGTGCTCGGTTTCAGAGAAATTTACTGACACACATTGAACAATGACCAAATTTTTTAAAATGGTGCGATCTAAAGACGCTTCTGGCATTTTTCAGGAAGATCCCTGAGGGGATTAGATTAAGGGGATATATTAGAGGACAGATTAGGACTGAGAGGAGAGAGAGACTGAATCTCTTATGCTAAATCATAGGTTTATTTTATCTATCTGCACATATGGACACCTTACTGTACATACTGCACTTCTGCAAACCTTATCGCACATCTGGCACATTTGGACACTCCACACCTGGACACTTCATTTCAGTACCAATATATGCACATATATATTCAGTATTGTCATTATATGCTGTTACTTGCGCCTCCTTGTACAGTTATTACTGCACTGCCTTTATCTCAGGATGGTCATGTGTGAAGGCTGAGGACATATTTTGAAGAAAAAACATGTTTTTCTGCAATTTTAAGTACAATAATCTCTACACGACTATAGAATATATAAATTAAATGAAATAAAGAAAACAAATGCCAAATAAATGTTATAAAATATATAATGGAAGTTCCCCAGGAGTCGTGTCACTGGTGTTACTGCGTAACAAAAAATCTCTTATTTTAAATAAAAGTCACACTGATGACATCACTCGACTTCCTTTTACCTGTTTTCTGAGGATCTATGAAGAAAAGCTCATGGTGAGTCCACTGTGTCTTTCAGTTATCAGAGATTTTCTCATTCAGCTCATGATTTCATATGAAGCTTTTAGCTGAAGTCACTGGTGTGACCGACTTTATTCTGAGGTAATTATGAAAAAACAGAACACAAATAGATTAAATTCCATATTTTAGTGGATATTCCATGATTGACAACATGTGGTTTGATGCTCTGTAGCAGCCGTTTGGTAAAATGCACTGTTCATTAAAATGTCTCTGGTGTTCCTTTATTATGTGTGACACCAATGAGGATCAGTAACACCAGTGACTCCTATGGAGAGACAGAAGAGTGGAATGTAGAATGACCCATGTATGCCTGTAGACAGGTTTTTTGTGTATATTGTTCTTTTTATATTGTATCACCCTTATTATTGTGTGACTCATACTGGCTGATGAATTTCCTTTGGGATCAATGATCTATCTATCTATCTATCTATCCATCCATCCATCCATCCATCCATCCATCTGAATCTGAATGAAGGGAAAGAGTGTGAAGAATGTATCCCTATCCTGCCCACCCTGCCTGCTGAACAAAGATCTGCATTTCTTCTGTAGAGCCACTATAATGCACCAGAAATAGAAACATGAGCAGTTCCAGCTGTGTAATTGCCCTGCCGTCTCTTTTTTCCTCTCTCTGAGTGCTGAAAAGGAGGGATGCTGGAGAACGAGTTCACTGACTGCAGGGAGAGGGACAGTGGGTGGGTTTTGTGGGGATAATGGATGTGAGGTTTTGGCATTGTTTCTCATCATCAGACACCACCAACTCCTCCACATACTTTATAAGAATAACTCCCAGAAGATCTTCAGTTGCACCGACTCCCAGAGGCGAAGCTCCACACATCAGAATGAAACGGCTGCCCAAAGTGGAGCCCTCTGAACTCTCGTTACCAAACACAGCATTGTTATACATGCATAAACAGAAAGCACTGCAGATTATACTGCAGGACGTTTGGCTTTCGATAGTTACAGATCTGAAATACTCCGTTACTTTGCAGTGACATGTTCAAGTTGACAAAACTTTGATCCATAGCATTACTTACTGAAGGTTTGGGGGGTTTAACGCCCTTAATTAAGCCTTAATCCCCACCAGTGAGGAGCCCTCAGGGCCTCCTAGGCCTTCTGAGAAGACCTGATGATTTCTAGCAACAAAATAATCCAAAGTTCAATAAAAAATTTTAGTTCATTTATTTATTTTGGTTTTAAATTAAAGGTTTAAAATCCTAAAACACCAAATGCAGAATTATCCAATCAGAGTGCTTTCTCTGTGGTGTCTGGGTAGATACAGCCAAGCTGCTCTCCCATTGGTCTGGACTTCAGGAGCTGCACTGAAGGCCTTACACTTAGATTAACTACCAACATAATTAGGAAGTGACAGAAGAATCACACTTTGCTATACCATGGGACTAAATTTGTTGGAACTAGGTTATTCTACATACTTAAAAATGATGGTTCTTCACGGGTTCTTTAATAAAGAAAATGGTTCTATATAGAACCATGAACATTTAAAGAACCTTTTGCATGATTAAAGTGAAAGGGTTCTCCCGACTGATGAAGAATGTTCTGTAGACGGTTCTGTTCAGAACCTAATTGAAAAGTGTTCTATGTAGCACCAAAAAGGGTTCTTCTCTTGTAAAAAGCCTGACATCGTAACAATAGAAGAACCCTTTTTGGTGCTACATAGAACCACAGGTTTCACCCTTATGGTAATCAACTCCCAACAAATAACACCCACACCTCCTGACACAGAATAACACAATAAACACACACATATATCCCAGACCAGCGGTATCAAACTCAAACACTAAAAGGGCCAGATTAAAAAATCTCAACCAATCTGTGAGCCAGCTGTGTGTTCATTTTATTATTACCTAACATTTTGCCACGACCCCAACAATGTTTATTCAAAATATGCCAAAACTACAACAGAAAAAAATAGGCACTGAATATTTGAACGATTCAAAAATCATTTTAAATAAAAACAACTTGTTTTATATAAAACAACAGACCACATTATCTGCAGGTCACTGTTAAACCTTATTATACAACAGTGAGTTCCGGCCACGCGAGCTGATTGGTTGAGAAGCGTTCTAACTGTGCTGTTATTTCACCATAACATCACAGGTTTTTCACAAACACTGTATCACTCCGCTGAGACGCCGTTGCTAAGCAACGACTTTGACAGCTGTAGGAGACGCTCAAGCCATTTGAACGTTTTTACTTCTTACTTTGCCACAAACAGAAAACGGACACTTTTAAGATCACATTTGACCAAAAGCCCATTTGGTCAGACTCTGAAGATCAAACGACACTAAATTCCCAAACTGTCAGTTGGTCTGTGTGGAGCTGGAGAACGAACTGCCGGCTGTGCAGCGAGTAGGCGGAGCTCGTTACTCTGACGTAGAAACAAGCTGCTCGTTAAGGAACTATAATTTGGTGAAGGAACTGCGAACATTAAAACATATTAAACGCCGCGTTCACGGCCCAGTTTATTAATTTATTACTTTATTTATTTAACTGTTGTATTAAAGCAGTAGAACACTCGAGGAGTGTGTTATCGCCAATAACATCACGGCTGTGATGATCTACGGCGACCAAATCACAGCCGTGATGTTATTTCGCGATAACACACTCCCTCTGTGTTCTACTGCTTAATTAAATGTCCCAAGTGTACAGTAGGTTTTTAAAACTGCCCATTCGCTTGAACTGGACACCAGCCATCTTTTTTTTGTCGTTGTTTTTCTGGTGCTGTCCCATAGATCGTTGGGAAGGGGGTGGGAGCACACATTACGTTGCAGTAGTAACAGTAACTGTAGTGCAGTTCATGGTGAAATAGGCTAATATTAATAAAAAATAAATAATTTTGCCGGCCGACTAGGATTGGCCCGTGGGCCTTGTGTTTGACACATGGGTCCTAGACTAACAGTACAACAACATTAAAAACATTAAATAGTCCTTTTTAGGTGGTCGCGCCAACCATGAGCCTCCGCACATGGTCATCTGCATGTTGTCTTCACAACCAGCCAGTATCGGGGAAGCTACAATATACAGATGTCTGTAATAACCTTAAATACTGCATCAGCGTATTCAACACATCACAGCAGCTGAAAGCATTTAAATTCCGTGATATTCTGTCTTTTGTCCCATCAAATGGTCTTGTGATCACAAAAGTGAGTAACGGCTGTGTGTCTGTGTTTGGTGGGGCTAATCAGTGTTTGCTTGACGTCAGCTTAAGCCAGCGTGAGTCCTGCTAACATTCTGGCATTTACTGCATTCTTTGTCCAGCTTAAGCAGAAGAGATCATTGCAAAAGTCACTCATCATTAAGTGTCACTGGAACAGAACTCCAGAGCTCCTCCTCCTCCTGACTGCCTCTCTGTGTCAGACTGATGAGAGTAGACTTTGATAGCATTTTGGGGAGATTATGAGTTTTTTCCTGCTTATGCTTTTTGAAGATTTCTCCTCAGCTCTTCAGCTTCTTTCCCCTCATGGCATCGGACAGCCGGTTGCTGTTGTTATTACTGCCATGTGGCACGCAGCTCACCATAGCTGTATTTTATCTGTCACGGTGCTTTATTGACTAATGCTGCACTAACGGTGGCAGCAGCACTACCAGCAGCACTGTCACCTCCGGCTTGACCAGCAGAATTCAGAACCATCAGCTGTGTTTGCACACTGTGGAATTAGACCTCCGCATTTAACTCATCCATGCAGTGAAACACCCACAAGGGGAGCAGGTGCCCTAACTGCTCAAGGGCACTTACTCCCCTTGTGGGTGTTTCAGTCATGGACTGTCAGCTGAGGGGATCGAACCGGCAACCTTCCGGTGACAGGGCTGGTTCCCTAACCTCCAGCCCACAGCTGCCCCATAGACAGCAGCGATAGGTGTGATGTCAATCGAATACTATCTATACTATGTGGCTAGGATCCCTGTGCAATCACTGTGGGTGATCAAAACTGACCCCCCACCCACTACAGAAGTACTTCTTTGCATTCTGTTCTGATGAAACTTCAGAAACAACCCCTCAGGTTTCAGATTACAGCCTCTCGGCCCCGTCAGCCTTTCGGCCGCTGTGGTGACCCCATAGCCAGCACTGTAAATTCCCTTCTTTTTCTTTGTTTATGCGCCGCCCGCCACCATGTCCATGAGCAGCCGGCTCTGTTTCTTTCGTCTCTGAAACCCCAAGCCGTAAGGAATGTGCTGATAGCTTCGGTTGGGTTTTTTTTTTTTTCTCGCATTGTGGCCCCGTCTGAACTTCCCTGACCGAGTCATCTCTTCACCATTCCCTCTCTCTCTCTCTCTCTCTCTCAGTCTTGCTGTTTGGATGCCCTTGTCTCCAAGGCGACGCACAAAAACACAGATGTTTCTCGGACGCAGCCAAAGCTTTGCGAGGACGCAGCTCGAGACTAGATGTTAGCGACTAGGCTGTATGTAGTATGAAGGACGTAGGCCTGGTAGTGATGTTATGGTGCTCAGGCTCTGTTCTTTTCCCCTTCATGTTTGGGTGGTCCTCCGTCCCAATACGAAAAATATTTACACATAAGTCTCTGCAGTGCAATGTAAGATTTTGGAGGATGTGACCAAACTTCTCTGGCTACGACTGCAGCAAATGTTTATTGTCTAGGTTCATTGGTTTTGCATCTGGCTTCATTTCTCTATCTGGAAGCAGATTGTTTGGGTTCATTGGGTGCGCTTTGTTCCTTCACTTGCCGAAACTCTAGAATATCCCTTCTCTCGGTAGCACCAAACTCACTGACTGAGGGGAACTGACTGAGAAGTTCCAGAAAGTTGCATAATTCAGGAAAAAATCGCAGTTCCTTTGTTTCTAGGAAAGTAAACTGAACCGCTCTCTGTTTTGTTTGTGTTTTGGGAAGCTAATCTCTCAGATTCTCCAGGAGTTTTAGCAAAGTTTAGCAAACAAAGCATTAAAAGAAAGTTTCTAATCAAATTCACACAATTTCCACGTAGTGTTGATCAGTCAAGACATGTTTTGGTGTCTGAAGTCTGAAGCTTCATTTTAGAACTGGAGCTACGAGGCTGATGTAATGCTACAAGTGAAGGAACCACAAATTAGCATAGTGTTAACTACACGCCTAAATCATTACATACTCGTCTCAAAGCGTGTGGAGATGTTCAGAGTCTCTAATAGACTTGATTATGTGGTTTCTGACACTGTATGACTCACTGTTATCTATAAACATGGACTAAAGTATGTCACATAGCTAAAAACAGTAGCAGCAGTTATGTGGAGGAGTGTCTCATCCTGCCTGCAGCTTAGTCCATTTTTATAAATAACAGGACATTATAAAACCACAAAAGTAAGCATGTTTCATCACTTAAAGGGGAATTCCACTGTTATGTTTTCAAAATTCCTGAACAATTAGACGTGAACAGAGTGGTTCAGAGTGGTTTGGTGTGAAACGCTCCGTTCTAGATAAACGTACCGAGTCAGAACTGTTCACAGTGGTGGTGATAGGAACCAGACGTCCACCTCTAAAAGCTCCCTCACAGAAAGTTCCTACATGAAATGGTTATGAATTCACTGCCTGATGACTGAGACACTGTTTTATGATAGTTTAGAGAAGATTTACACCTAAAACATGCTTTAAGCTCTGTTCATGGTGGAGGGATACATGCAGGGCTCTGTGAGGCAAAATAGTCCCCAAAGAAAACTTAACCACCACTGTAGCAATAGAAATCTTTGATTTGAAAACCTTTTGAAACATTGGTGGAATTTCCCTCTACGACTCAGGGTTTAAGGGAAGTGTGTCCTGATTTAAGCACGCAGTTAGCGCCTTGCTAATTTGTGGGTTCTAAGCTGGTATTACACTACAGTTCCAGTGCAAAACTGAAAGATACCAAACATGTCTTGGCTATTTGGCTTCATTTGCAGTGAGAGGAAATCTGCATCGGCTCGGTTTTGTTTCCTAAAAGTGAGCGAGAAGCCAAAAAGACGCTGTAGCCTCCAGTAAAACAGCTAACAGGTTTAACAGCTTGTAAACACGTACAGGCTGTGTGAGCTGGTCTTGATGCTAACGTGGCAACCTTGCCCCCCTCTTCCTGTCCCGCTACGACCCTCCTCCCTCACCTCCGCTTCTCCTCCCTCACCTCCGCTTCCCCTCCCTCTGTCTCTCTCCCAGCGCCAGACCGCCGGGGCCTTGTGGGTGATATGTGTGGCAACGACCACCCCCACCCCCACTCCCTGGCTAAGCTGGGAGAGATTACGCTGACTCTTCTGGAGGTGAGCTGCTCCACATGTGGGGCTTTAAGTCATGTTCTGCCTCCGGTTTTAGCCACAGCGGGTCGAAACCAGGGTGCAAATTACACAGCAACATTTTGGGGTGGGGGGTGGTGGTGGTGGTGGGGGGGTCAGCTATTTTCACCCATCATAATTGAACAGGGACCCTACATAAAAGAATCTAAGTGTTAGCTTACCAGCTGATGTTAGCAGATAACCAAAAAGGGATGGCTCTTCAAGGGTTCTTTAGAAAAGGTAATGGTTCTGTTTAGAACCAGGAGATCTATTTAGAACCATTTCATGCTCAAATGGTTCTCTGCATGGTGAAATGGCTCCGTATAGCATCGAAAAGGGTTCTGCTATTGTTACGATGCAAACCATTTTCAAAAAGGTCCTTCGGAGAACCATATACAGCACATTCTCTGTCAATCTAAAGCAGGATTTCACCATTTTAAGCATGCAGATTGCTCTATGTAGAACTCAGGGGTCTAAACAGAACCATTACCTTCACTAAAGAACCCTTGAAGAACCATCGTTTTGTGTACAGTACTGCGGAAAAGTCTTAAGCAAACTGTTTACAACTTTATCTGGGCAGTGAATGTTATTTAACATAATGAAGTATTGATTAGGGATTGGATGATAACTGCAAATAATACTGGGCTTCCCCGAGGAGCGGTCAGGGAATGGTTAGATGACCACATTGATGGACTTCACTACTTGTATTGATATTATTTGTATGTATGTATATATTAGCATATTAGTGGGTTTTATTGGGAAAGTAATATGTAATGAGGGAACATATGGATGTGTATTAAACATATTCGGTATGAGTCGTATTTAATAAGCCCTCAGTGTTTTTACCTCAGTGTAAACCCGGCTGGAAAACCGAATTAGCTGCGCTGCTGCAAGTCGGCGGTGTTGATTCGATCTGTCAACAAAAGGTTTAGGAGCTGGAGTGTTGGCCTGCTGTCGCCTGCTGTCCATCAGTGGCTGATTTTAGTCTCTTCTTTCTGTTGTCTGTGAGGAAGACAACCGCAGACCGCTGGAGGACTCAAGCTCAACATGCTTACAGAGAAACAGACATGTTTGTTTTTATATCACATCAGGATGTGAGGCCACACGTGTCCCATATGTATTATATATACAGTATAGATAAGTGCCTGTATGTAATAATATGCCTCATATGCAATATATATACAGTACACATAAGTGCCTCTAAGTAATGATAATATTTCCCATATGTATTATGTGTACAGTGTAATAATGTGTCCTATATGTAATATCATACCTTTTTATTTTAAAATGCGTCTTAAAACAAAATATACAAATACAATATTAAAAGCAAGAGGGAAAACATGGAATACACAATTAGGAGTTTAGAGAAGTTTTTATTACATATACAGTTTTATATAGAGTATATGTAAGTGCCTCTGTGTAATAAGATTAAATCTATATATATATATATATATATATATATATATATATATATTTATGTATATATACACATATATATATATGTGTGTGTGTGTGTGTGTGTGTAATAATATTTATGTAAATAATATATATATATAAAAGAAGAATCTTAATTCTAACTTTTACCTTCAGAACTAAAAATAAAAATCCTGTTTTTTAGCGCTGTTTTGCTCTGATTTCCCTACAAAGTCAGGAATTCCTGAAACAAACACACTGACCCAATCACAGAGGGTCCGGAGGGAAACATCAGCGTCCTTTAGAGGACAATACTGCAGCTGAGGTGTCTGTCCACACTGACTTCCTTCCTCTGAACCAACAGCTGTTAGAATCTTAGCTTCCTTTTCCAGCCTGGTGGACATGATCCGTTGCTCCTACTGGACACAGAGTTGAAGGAATAGTGGACTAAATGTGTTAATGCAGTCGATGGAACCTATAGTAGCCACTAAATTGCATGATGTCATATAAATACATAGAATAAAATGTTATTATCCATTTTTGGAAATGTGGCTTCACCTGGTTGCACAAGATATATAAAATAAATAGAAAATATACACCGATACACAAAAACTCCAGCAGCACTGCTGTGTCTGATCCACTCAGACCAGCACAACACACACTAACACACCACCACCACGTCAGTGTTACTGCAGTGCTGAGAATGATCCACCACCCAAATAGTACCTGCTCTGTGAGGGTCCATGGGGGTCCTGACCACTGAAGAACAGGGTAAAAGGGGGCTAACAAAGTATCAGAGAAACAGATGGACTACAGTCTGTAACTGTAGAACTACAAAGTGCACCTATATAGTAAGTGGAGCTGATAAAATGGACAATGAGCGTAGAAACAAGGAGGTGGTCAGAATGTTATGCCTGATCGGTGTAAATACAAAATACCACATTACAAAAACACATTCAGTAAGTACCAAAGTAGCTAAAGTGATCAGATCAAAGTCATATTATGGAGCTAATCGCTGACTTTTCAGCTTCATGTACTGTCAGCATTGTTGAACTCCTCCTTCCAGCTTGTTATTAAGCATAATGAAAAAAATGAAAAATTAAATAAACAGGGCTATGAACGTTTATGTAATCCTGTGGTTCCTGACTGCATCAGCAAGTTGGGTTGAATTTGGGAAAAGAGGGCATGTACAGAGAGAACATGCCTCCTAATGCAGAACAGATGATGGTCATTGCATTAAAGCCCACAAAGGAAGTGTCAATCAAACCCCCCCACACACGACACCATGAAAAGAATAAAAACATAAGAGGTGTGGCTAAAAGAATGCTGCGCTTGATACAAAACAAAGCAGCCAAATATGCTTAAAGGGGTCTGTCGGTTTGTTTTGACAAATTCCTAAAGAGGACAAGAATAGACGGCAGTTTAGTACATTTTTTGGTGACCATGAAAATTCTAAGCAACATATGTGGTCAATCAGCCAAGACTTGTTTGCTGTCTGAAGTTCACTTCTTTAACTTTAGAGCTGGAGCTACGAGGCTAATGTAGCTAAGAACTAATGGAAGCTTATAGATGCTGGATAGCATGGTGCTAACTGCATGTCTAAATGCCTCGAACCGTGTAGAGATGTTAAGTAATAGTCTTGATTATGTGGTTTCTGACACTGTATGACTCACTGTTATCTGTAAACAAGTGCAAACCTGTTTCCAATAAAGTTGGGATGCTGTGCAAAATCTAAATAAAAACAAAATGCAATGATGTGCAAATCATTTAAACCCTATATTTATTTGAAAATAGGATAAAGACAATGTATCAAACGTTACAACTGAGCAATTTTGTTATTTTTGAAAAATATTTGCCCATTTTGAATTTGATGCCACCAACGTGTTTCAAAACAATTAGGACAGGAGCAACAAAAGGCTGGTAAAGTTGTGTAACACTGAAAAACACCTGGTGGTTAATTGACAACAGGTCAGTAACATGATTGGGTATAAAAGAGCATCTCAGAGAGGCGGAGTCTTTCAGAAGTAAAGATGAGGAGGGGTTCACCAGTCTGTGAAAGACTGCACCATCAAATAGTGCAACAATCCAAGAATAACGTTTCTCAATGTAAAACAGCAAAGAACTTCTGCTTCTCATCATCTACGGTACAGAATATCATTAAAAGATTCAGAGAATCTGGAGAAATCTCTGTATGTAAGGGACGAGGCCAAAAACCAGTATTTGCTGGCCGTGATCTTTGGGCCCTCAGACAGCACTGCATTAAAAACAGACATGATTCTGTAGTGGAAATCACTGCATGGGCTCAGAAACACTTCTGAAAACCACTGTCTGTGAAAACAGTTCATCACTGTTTAAACTCTACAATGCAAAGGAGAAATTATATATGAACAAGATGCAGAAATGCTGCCACCTTCTCTGGGCCTGAGTTCAATTAAGATGCACTGAGGGGAAGTGGAAAAGTGTTCTGTGGTCCGACGAATCAACATTTTAAATTCTTTTTGGAAATCATGGACGCCGCATGAGGAGAGGAGAGGGACCGTCGGGCTTGTTATCAGTGCACAGTTCAAAAGCCAGTATTCATGATGGTATGGGGGGCTTTAGTGCACATGGCATGGGTGACGTGCTCATCTGTGAAGGCACCATTAATGTTGAACGATATAAACAGTTTTTGGAGCAACATATGCTGCCATCCAGACTATGTCTTTTTCAGGGAAGATCTTGATTATTTCAGCAAGACAATGTCAAACATGCAGGAATTCTGCATGTATTACAGCAGCATTACTCCATATTAAAAGAGTCTGGGTGCTAAACTGACCTGCCTGCAGTCCAGACCTGTCACCCACTGATAACATTTGGCACATCATTAAATGAAACATATGATAAAGGAGACCCTGAACTGTTGAGCAGCTGAAATCCTATATCAAGCAAGAATGAAAGAAAAAAATTTCACTTTCAAAACTACAGCAGTTGGTTTCCTTAATTCACAAAGGCTTGCTGTTAAAAACATGGTGGTTTCAACATTTGATATATTGTCTTTGTACTATTTGCACAGTGTCCAACTTTTTTGGAAACAGGTTTGTACAAAACAGTAACAGCAATTATCCCGAAGCCTGAATTTTGCCCATACATTTAAAAATCTGCTGGACTACTGATTGTTTTGAAGATATTCAGGATGTTATGTATGAGAACATGGGTAAAAAGTTCAGCATGACTGTGAAGCAAGTTTACAACATAAACAAGCAAGTTAGAAGTTCATGCAGCAGTTCACAGTAATGAATCTCATTATGAACCATGACAGAAGTTCCAGTTGGATTGTTTGTGCTGGCAGAATAATCCAGAATCATTCTGATGGTTGATAATGCCGCATGTTGACGTTTAGTGTCCTGCAGCCAGGAGTGCACTTTCAAAACCACTAAAAATCAGCACACAGCAAAGTTTTCCCAGCATGCCGTTACAATCAGATCTTTCAGTAGAGAATCAGTCCTGTATTCCACTAAACCATCCTCATATTCCACTAAACCAGTCCCATATTCCACTAAACCAGCCTCAAATTCCACTAAACCAGCCTCATATTCCACTAAACCAGTCCCATATTCCACTAAACCAGTCCCATATTCCACTAAACCAGTCCCATATTCTAATAAATCAGTCCCATATTCCACTAAACTAGTCCCATAATCCACTAAACCAGTCTCATATTCCACAAAACCAGTCCCATATTCCACTAAACCAGTCTCATATTCCACTAAACCAGTCCCATATTCTAATAAACCAGTCCCATATTCTAATAAACCATTCCCATATTCCACTAAGCCAGTCCTGTGTTCCACTAAACCAGTCCCATATTCCACTAAACCAGCCTCATATTCCACTAAACCAGTCCCATATTCCACTAAACCAGTCCAATATTCTAATAAACCAGTCCCATATTCCACTAAATTGGTCACATATTCCAATAAACCAGTCTCATGTTCCACTAAACCAGGCTCATATTTCACTAAACCAGTCCCACATTCCACTAAACCAGCCTCATATTCCACTAAACCAGTCCCACACTCCACTAAACCAGCCTCATATTTCACTAAATTAGTCGCATATTCCACTAAACCAGTCCCACATTCCACTAAACCAGTCCCACATTCCACTAAACCAGCCTCATATTTCACTAAATTAGTCCCATATTCCACTAAACCAGGCACATTTTCTACTAGTCTCATATTCCACTAAACCAGTCCCATATTCTACTAAACCAGTCTCATATTCCACTAAACCAGTCCCATATTTCACTAAGGCAGTCAAATATTCCACTAAACCAGTCCCATATTTCACTAAATTAGTCCCATATTCCACTAAACCAGTCTCATGTTCCACTAAACCAGTCTCATATTCCACTAAACCAGTCCCACATTCTACTAAACCAGTCCCACATTCCACTAAACCAGTCTCATATTCCACTAAACCAGTCCCATATTCTAATAAACCAGTCCCATATTCCGCTAAATTAGTCGCATATTCCAATAAACCAGTCTCATGTTCCACTAAACCAGGCTCATATTCCACTAAACCAGTCCCATATTCCACTAAACCAGCCTCATATTCCACTAAACCAGTCCCACACTCCACTAAACCAGCCTCATATTTCACTGAATTAGTCCCATATTCCACTAAACCAGCCTCATATTCCATTAAACCAGTCCCACACTCCACTAAACCAGCCTCATATTTCACTGAATTAGTCCCATATTCCACTAAACCAGCCTCATATTCCACTAAACCAGTCCCACATTCCACTAAACCAGCCTCATATTTCACTGAATTAGTCCCATATTCCACTAAACCAGCCTCATATTCCACTAAACCAGTCCCACACTCCACTAAACCAGCCTCATATTTCACTGAATTAGTCCCATATTCCACTAAACCAGCCTCATATTCCATAAACCAGTCCCACACTCCACTAAACCAGCCTCATATTTCACTGAATTAGTCCCATATTCCACTAAACCAGCCTCATATTTCACTGAATTAGTCCCATATTCCACTAAACCAGCCTCATATTCCACTAAACCAGTCCCACACTCCACTAAACCAGCCTCATATTTCACTGAATTAGTCCCATATTCCACTAAACCAGCCTCATATTCCATTAAACCAGTCCCACACTCCACTAAACCAGCCTCATATTTCACTGAATTAGTCCCATATTCCACTAAACCAGCCTCATATTCCACTAAACCAGTCCCACACTCCACTAACCAGCCTCATATTTCACTGAATTAGTCCCATATTCCACTAAACCAGCCTCATATTCCATTAAACCAGTCCCACATTCCACTAAACCAGTCCCACATTCCACTAAACCAGCCTCATATTTCACTAAATTAGTCCCATATTCCACTAAACCAGTCCCATATTCCACTAAACCAGGCACATTTTCTACTAGTCTCATATTCCACTAAACCAGTCCCATATTTCACTAAATTAGTCCCATATTCCACTAAACCAGCCTCATATTCCACTAAACCAGTCCCATATTTCACTAAATTAGTCCCATATTCCACTAAACCAGCCTCATATTCCACTAAACCAGTCCCATATTCCACTAAACCAGTCCCATATTCCACTAAACCAGTCTCATATTTCACTGAATTAGTCCCATATTCCACTAAACCAGCCTCATATTCCATTAAACCAGTCCCATATTCCACTAAACCAGTCCCACATTCCACTAAACCAGCCTCATATTTCACTAAATTAGTCCCATATTCCACTAAACCAGGCACATTTTCTACTAGTCTCATATTCCACTAAACCAGTCCCATATTCCACTAAACCAGTCTCATATTCCACTAAACCAGTCCCATATTCCACTAAACCAGTCTCATATTCCACTAAACCAGTCCCATATTCCACTAAACCAGCCTCATATTTCACTGAATTAGTCCTATATTCCACTAAACCAGTCTCATATTCCACTAAACCAGCCTCATATTTCACTGAATTAGTCCCATATTCCACTAAACCAGTCCCATATTCTACTAAACCAGTCCCATATTCCACTAAACCAGTCTCATATTCCACTAAACCAGTCCCATATTCCACTAAACCAGTCTCATGTTTCACTGAATTAGTCCCATATTCCACTAAACCAGTCCCACATTCCACTAAACCAGTCCCATATTCCACTAAACCAGTCTCATATTTCACTAAATTAGTCCCATATTCCACTAAACCAGTCCCATAATCCACTAAACCAGTCCCATATTCCACTAAAACGGTCCCATATTCCACTAAACCAGTCCCATAATCCACTAAACCAGTCCCATATTCCACTAAACCAGCCTCATATTTCACTAAATTAGTCCCATATTCCACTAAACCAGCCTCATATTTCACTGAACTAGTCCCATATTCCACTAAACCAGTCTCATATTCCACTAAACCAGCCTCATATTCCACTAAACCAGTCCCACATTCCACTAAACCAGTCTCATATTTCACTAAATTAGTCCCATATTCCACTAAACCAGCCTCATATTCCACTAAACCAGTCCCATATTCCACTAAACCAGTCTCATATTCCACTAAACCAGTCCCATATTCCACTAAACCATCCTCATATTTCACTAAACCAGTCCCACATTCCACTAAACCAGCCTCATATTTCACCAAACCAGTCTCATATTCCACTAAACCAGCCTCATATTCCACTAAACCAGTCCCATATTCCACTAAACCAGCCTCATATTTCACTGAATTAGTCCCATAGTCCACTAAACCAGCCTCATATTTCACTGAATTAGTCCCATATTCCACTAAACCAGTCCCATATTCCACTAAACCAGCCTCATATTTCACCAAACCAGTCTCATATTCCACTAAACCAGCCTCATATTCCACTAAACCAGCCTCATATTTCACCAAACCAGTCTCATATTCCACTAAACCAGCCTCATATTCCACTAAACCAGTCCCATATTCCACTAAACCAGCCTCATATTCCACTAAACCAGTCCCATATTCCACTAAACCAGCCTCATATTCCACTAAACCAGTCCCATAGTCCACTAAACCAGCCTCATATTTCACTGAATTAGTCCCATATTCCACTAAACCAGTCCCATATTCCACTAAACCAGTCTCATATTTCACTGAATTAGTCCCATATTCCACTAAACCAGTCCCATATTCCACTAAACCAGCCTCATATTCCACTAAACCAGCCTCATATTTCACTGAATTAGTCCCATATTCCACTAAACCAGTCCCACATTCCACTAAACCAGTCTCATATTTCACTTAACCAGTCTCATATTTCACTGAATTAGTCCCATATTCCACTAAACCAGTCCCACATTCCACTAAACCAGTCTCATATTTCACTAAATTAGTCCCATATTCCACTAAACCAGCCTCATATTCCACTAAACCAGTCCCATATTCCACTAAACCAGTCTCATATTCCACTAAACCAGTCCCATATTCCACTAAACCATCCTCATATTTCACTAAACCAGTCCCACATTCCACTAAACCAGCCTCATATTTCACCAAACCAGTCTCATATTCCACTAAACCAGCCTCATATTCCACTAAACCAGTCCCATATTCCACTAAACCAGTCTCATATTTCACTAAACCAGTCCCACATTCCACTAAACCAGTCCCACATTCCACTAAACCAGCCTCATATTTCACCAAACCAGTCCCATATTCCACTAAACCAGTCCCATATTCCACTAAACCAGTCTCATATTCCACTAAACCAGTCCCATATTCCACTAAAACCATCCTCATATTTCACTAAACCAGTCCCACATTCCACTAAACCAGCCTCATATTTCACCAAACCAGTCTCATATTCCACTAAACCAGCCTCATATTCCACTAAACCAGTCCCATATTCCACTAAACCATCCTCATATTTCACTAAACCAGTCCCACATTCCACTAAACCAGCCTCATATTTCACCAAACCAGTCTCATATTCCACTAAACCAGCCTCATATTCCACTAAACCAGCCTCATATTTCACTGAATTAGTCCCATATTCCACTAAACCAGCCTCATATTTCACTAAACCAGCCTCATATTCCACTAAACCAGTCCCATATTCCACTAAACCAGTCTCATATTTCACTAAACGAGTCTCTGATTTCTTTGCATTGTGATATTTGTCTGATATTTAACTGGTATTATTCAGACTAAGTTGGTGCTGTACGGTGCTATGGTCCAGTCTCCGGTCAGGTGAGGGGAGGACTGCAGTACTCTGACACCGAGCTGTCTGAGTCTCACCTGCGGGAACATCCATTACCAGATTAGTCTCTTAGTCACAGTATAATCAGCAGCCAGTCCAGACAGCAGGGGATCTACTAGTAAACAACGATCAGAGAGCCAGCAATCAGCTTAAAATCAGCACACAGCAAGAGAGAGAGAGAGAGAGAGAGAGAGAGAGAGAGAGAGAGAGAGAGAGAGAGAGAGAGAGAGATAGAGTGAGAGGGAGCGAGAGGGAGAGATAGAGTGAGAGAGAGAGTGAGGGAGAGAGAGATAGAGAGTGAGAGAGAGAGTGAGAGAGAGAGATAGAGAGGGAGAGAGAGAAAGAGAGAGAGAGAGAGAGTGAGAGAGAGAGATAGAGAGGGAGCGAGAGGGAGAGAGAGGGAGAGAGAGAGAGAGAGAGAGAGAGGGAGCGAGAGGGAGAGAGAGAGTGAGAGAGAGAGAGAGAGAGGGAGTGAGAGGGAGAGAGAGAGTGAGAGAGAGAGAGAGGGAGAGAGAGGGAGCGAGAGGGAGAGAGAGAGTGAGAGAGAGAGAGAGAGAGAGAGAGAGAGATAGAGAGGGAGAGAGAGATAGAGAGAGCTCAGTCCATGCAGCCAGTGTGCTGTACTGCACTGCTTGTTCCTCTGAGCTCCAGCTGGCAGACAGTGTGTGTCACCGTGTCCACAAGCGGTCACTGTCGGAAGCGTAGGAGCCGTCGGATGCCGATAAAGTAGGTAAGTAGGAGAATGAGGGAGTGAATGACCTCACCTCAGCTTGACCCGACACAATCGGGTTCATACGCTCCTGCCCAGATTTACTGGCACCCTAGCAGTTTTCAGCTTTTGAAAGAAAGAAACAAACAGGAAATGAACACATAACATAACACTTATATGAGTTCCTGCTTTTTATAGCAGAATAAATAAACAGATAAGGAGAACTTGACAAACAAACTTTGATGGAATTAGAGCCTCTCTAATGGGCTAATCCTGCTATGGTATAATCAGAGTGATTCAGAGAGGTTTGGTGTGAAATGGTTCTGATGTCTTTACAGTGGTGGTGATAGGAACCAGGGGTCGCCATGACTACAACACAGATATAGACATTTTATTTACTATCCAGAACCACCAGTGAACCTACACGAGTCTTCTGAGTTTATATGGAATGCTGATGATGGAAAATAGTGGAAAATCTGAAATAATAAGATTTTTGGGGGACTATTTTGCCTCACAGTGCCCTGCATGTATCCCTCCACCATGAATGGAGTTTAAGTTCTCAAAACTATCATAAAACAGTGTCTCAGTCATCAGGCAGTGAATTCATAACCATTTCATTTTTAGTAACTTTCTGTGAGGGAGCTTTTAGAGGTGGACGTCTGGTTCCTATCACCACCACTGTGAACAGTTCTGACTCTGTGAGTTTATCTAGAACAGAGCGTTTCACACCAAACCACTCTGAATGATTTTACACCTGAATTTACTTCTTAACCATTTACTTATGTTAATTTTGACTTATGCTACAATCTGTTCTTAGTGCCATAGACTGGCTCCGCTTACACTAAAGTTATGAGCAGTGTTTCAGCCTGATTTTCGACTGAGACAGCCAATCAAAGCAGAGCTCATTTACACACTTCAGTCTTAATGGCACAGTGGCAAAAACTGTTTAATTCTAATCGATGAAGAGAGGTGGGAAAAATGGTTATCCAGAAATGAATTATTAAGTTTTTGGTGTGTAAATTCACATACTGTAGGCTGTGAATACTGCGAGAGCGCCCCCTGCTGTTTATCAGAGCGTCGCCGCTCCCCAGTTTCAGTGTCCATTTCCCAAACGCTTTAGCCGAGCGCGCTAACGTTACTCCTCCTAATAAGCAGACACACGTTCAGCTTCGTCTCCTCATTATTCACCACCATCACTGTAATATTTCATCATCAACATTAACACAGTTGGATCTCAGGAACACAAGAAACTGTGTCTGTAAAAGCTCATCCATATTTAATCTAGTATAGACCAAAATGTTCATCTTCAGTGTTAGCTTAGTGCTAACGTACTATTAGAAATCCCATATGGGCGCTAGCCAAAATTAGCATTATTGTATCCTTGCTTTTGACCAACTATTGATATTTGTGTGAACGTATCTAATAATCACAGTTCACTGCTGTACATCTGTAGCTGCCCTGAATGGTTTGTAACAGTTCGGCAGGTAAATCCAGGTGAGTGTGTTCATTAAGGACACAAGATTTACCCCAGATGCCCCCTCCCCTCCTCTTCCCCCCTCATCCTCCACCTCATCCTCTCATACGCCGACTGTTTTGAGCTTCTGTCCAGGTCCTGAGAGGATTTGTCTTTATCTATTCCGGCTGGCCTTTTTGGCAAGAGAGGCTTGTTTTACCTGTGACACTCAACCAACATCTCTCTCTCTCTCTCTCTCTCTCTCTCTCCCTGTCTCTCTCTCTCTTCTTTCTCTCTCTCTCAACCCCCTCAGCACTTACTCATCAACAGCTGTGACCTCAAAACTCCCTTTTTCTGTCCTCATGCTCGGAACAGCCAGCCTTTTCCTGTAAATCTGCCCAGACACATTGGAGACGGCCGCACGGAGGGACAGCAGCTCCGTACCTGCCGGAAGTAAAGCCGTTCAGGGCTCAGAGACCCCCGCCATCACTGCCCCCCCATCGCCAGGCCCACACATGTGCCCCCCGCACCAACGAAGCAGACGCTCTGGCCGGCACCGTTACAAGAACGCAGAAGAGCGTGGGCGGGTTGGGGGGGGTTCAGTGGGGACGGTCAGACTTTCCAGAGAGGAAACTGAGCAATTCAGCTGGAGGGCCTGGAGAGGAATGTTTACTTTTTATTAGCTGCTCTGGCTGCGAACTGATTCAATCATCCTCACTTACAAGCATCACGCTTTGACCGACCATTCAGAAGTTTTAGTTCAAAAAATATAGCTTTTAACATATTTTATATATTTATAGGCTACATTCAGCAACTAAACAGTACCTGTGCATTAAATATGCAGAAGTGTGTAGAGGATGTGTTCATTTATTTACACTTGGAATTTGACCTGGGCGCACAAACTTTTGCATATGATTGTATATTAGAAATAGACATAAAAAGGTATTTTAAAATGTTGCATTCAATTTTGCACTTTTTTGGGGAAAAAAAATTATTAAATGACAAATAAAATTATGTAATGATCTAGTCATTTTTGTTATCTGCTTATGGAAGTTATTTGATATACAGGACAACCTGGGTGTTAATTTCATTAGAACTTTATTCTAGATATTAATTTCATTAGAACTTTATTCTAGATATTAATTGTATTAAAACTTTACTCTGAATGTTATTTTATTGTAGAATCTTCTTACATCATCAAACGTCTTAAGTCTGAAATCTGATCTGTTTGGTCTCCATGACGACTGAATTTGGGACAGTATCTATTCCAGAATATCAGTTCCTAACTTCATCATCTCATCATGAACTCTGCGTTTTAAAGATCTCAGACGCTGCAGACTCGATCTCCACCGCCCCTCTGATCACCTTCGTGTGTTAATATTGATGATGAAATATTACAGTGACGGTGGTGAATAATGAGGAGACGGAGCTGAACGTGTGTCTGTTTATTAGGAGGAGTAACGTTAGCGCGCTCGGCTGAAGCATTTGGGAAATGGAGACTGAAACTGGGGAGTGGCGACGCTCTGATAAACAGCAGGGGGCGCTCTCGCAGTATTCACACCTTACAGTTTATCACACTTTAGCTTTGACCTTTTTTACCTCCTGTTTACTTCCTGTTTACTACCTGTTTACGTTTCACGTGTGCATATGACTGGTTGCTAGGTAACAGGCATGGCAGTTGATGCTTGACTTTGATCGAGTAGGTTAAGATTTCCTAACTGGAGCTGAGAAGCTGTAAGATAAGATAAGATTCCTAAATTTAGGTCAGATTTGCTTCTGTAATACGAGTTTGTGAAAATTCGTATCGTGACCTGTCAGATCTTCAGGCAAAAAGAGAGGAAGTTTCTGTAATACGGCCCCTGCTGACCATTCTGGACAGAGGAGAAGAGCATGCTGGATGGAGCTCTGGCTCTGGCTAAGCACTGTGTAAAAGCTCATAAATCACAGGAAGTGATTTGTTTTAATGAGAGTTATAATCTGTTCCACATTCTTTTCTGGATCTGTTGCATTCAAGTCACAGACGCTTTCGAAGAGACGGGACGACAGACGGAAAACAAGCGCAACCCTGCCAACATGGAAGCTTCAGAGAGGAGTTTATCAGCGAGAGAGCGACTCAGCAAACACAGCACTGAAATAAAACTCCAGCCTCTTTCAGCAGATTAAAGCGTTTACTGTGTCCAGTCTTTTTGATGTGCATTCAGGAAAACAGACTTAAAACACTAATATAGAATATTGCAGTATTTGCACTTAAATTTTGGTCATTTGCAGGTCCACTATCCATTCCATGTATTTGTTGATGTTCTGAGTGTAAATGTTCCTTTAGAGTATGGTATTGTTGCCAAGCAACCATGGACCGCTGAATGAGGAGAATGTTCGGTCCATCGCCGTAAACTGTGGTCATTTCATGAATTTTTTACTTTTTGTCATATAACAATGAACATATGATATCACAGCACTGTTTATCACAGAGGACAAAATCAAACTTAATAAGATAGAGGACTGTGTCAAAGACATTAAAGAACGGGTGTCAAGTAACTTCCTCTTACTAAACTCGGACAAAACAGAAGTCCTTCTTCTTGGTCCAAAAGCTGCTGGGGATAATCTGCCTACGTTTACTCTTAATCTCGATAGTTTCTCAGTTGCACCAGGCACATCTGTAAAAAGCCTTGGTGTCACGATTGATCCCAGTCTGGCCTTCGATGAGCATATTACCATATTACCAGAACAGCTTTCCTCCACCTGCGTAACATCGCTAAATTATGAAATGCACTGTCGCTACAGGATGCAGAAACATTAGTTCACGCCTTCATCACGTCCAGGTTAGATCACTGTAACGCTCTGCTTTCTGGCTGTTCCAGCCAAAACCTTAAAAAGCTTCAGTTAGTCCAGAACGCTGCAGCCAGAGTTCTCAGCAAAACCAGGAAATTTGACCACATTAGCCCAATTTTGTGTACCTTACATTGGTTGCCAGTTAAATTCCGCATTGAGTACAAGATTCTTCTGCTGGCGTATAAAGCTCTGAATGGCCTTGATCCTCAGTACCTCAGTGACCTTATTTCCTATTATCAACCGACACGCCCACTTAAATCACAAGGTGCTGCTCATTATTAGTACCCAGAATTAATAAAGTTACGTCAGGGGGAGGAGCCTTTTCATACAACACCCCCCAGCTTTGGAATAACCTACCAGTCTGTGTTCGGGACGCAGCCTCCATCTTTAAGTCTAGGCTAAAAACGTACCTGTTTAGTTGAGCCTTTGGTTAATTTGTTGTCCTAACTATGTTCCTCTCATCCCCCCCCCTCTTCCCCCTCCCCTTTCCCTGAGCTGAGCGGCTGCCTGTCCTAAGAGGGTCTGACCTGGACGTCTGGTTCCTATCACCACCACTGTGAACAATTCTGTCTCGGTAAGTTTCTCTAGAACGGAGCGTTTCACACCAAACCACTCTGAACCACTCTGATTACACCTCAACAGCTACATAATTATGCGTAAGAATTCCTCTTTAATACCCAGATGATGTATGAGCAATGTTTACATGGTAAAAGGAGAGGAGCCAGCAGAGGGCGCTGCAGTTTGAAATTTGAGATGTAAGTTAGTCTTTATTTTTATAGCTGCATTTTTGTGCAACGTTATTTTTTTATCAGGCTTTTTGGATTATGCAGCTAAGGACTTCAAAATATTATTAAAGTATTTGGGCCTGTTATGCTTTAGCTGTCTTTAGCTTGCTAGTATAAGCTAACTGCTAATCTAGGTGTGATTCAGTGACAAAAAGACTAAACCTTGATCCAACCCTAACCCTAACCCCAACCCAAAACCTAAACCTAGCCTTCACCCTGCTCCTAAACCTGACCCTAATCCTAACGCCGTTGATATCAAGATAGCTTGTTAATAATTGCAAAAGTTATAGGACGTTTTATATATATATATATATATATATATATATATATATACTGATCAGCCATAACATTAAAACCACTCAGCTCCACTTACTATATAGGTGCACTTTGTAGTTCTACAGTTACAGACTGTAGTCCATCAGTCAACTCCAGCAGCACTGCTGTGTCTGATCCACTCAGACCAGCACAACACACACTAACACACCACCACCACGTCAGTGTTACTGCAGTGCTGAGAATGATCCACCACCCAAATAGTACCTGCTCTGTGAGGGTCCATGGGGGTCCTGACCACTGAAGAACAGGGTAAAAGGGGGCTAACAAAGTATCAGAGAAACAGATGGACTACAGTCTGTAACTGTAGAACTACAAAGTGCACCTATATAGTAAGTGGAGCTGATAAAATGGACAATGAGCGTAGAAACAAGGAGGTGGTCAGAATGTTATGCCTGATCGAGATAAAGATTTATATATATATATGTTTTATGTTTGTCCCAATATGTTAAAGCCAGCAAATAAACAGAAATTGTGCTATAAAGTGCTGTATTTAAGGTGTACAGTGAGCAGAGATGGTTAGCTCGGGTTCAGAAAGCTAAAATCCTCTCCAGAGTTTTGTTCCAGCTTCTCTAAATTGGCTCTGAGCTCTGCAGGCAGTTGGAACAAAACCCTGAGGAGGATCTGCACCTTCTGGACTCAAATTTTTCCACTTGGGTCACGTTCACGTCATGTTTTCTAAGAAAAATAAAAGAAGAAAAAAAGATGGAAAAATGCGCCGCTGCCAATATGGAGACTTCAGAGAGGAATTACTGGTGACCCAGAATTTGACACAAATGTGGCACTAAAACGAAGATGAAGATGAAGAGATCCCTCAAACAGCCTAATAACCCCAGTTAGAGTGAGAGACTAGCTTCTTGACTTGCTAAACTGGACTCGGGTTCTAGATATGGAGTTACTCCTGTGTTCGTTTCACTCTCTGTGTGCTGAGCTACTGTGCAAGAGCCCAAACACTCAGCTCCTTGTGGAACTACATCAATAGTGTCTTTTTCCTCCGCACTTCCAGCTCCTGGACTGTTTGCCTAGAGCGTGGGTGCAGCGTGGAGTCGGCCCAGAGGACCATGAATGTCTCTTTGAGGCCTACAGCCCTGCCTTTCTCCTCTGCCGCTCCTGACCGGAGCACTTCTCACGGCTGGGGCTTTTTCGCCCTCCTCCGGCTGGACTGCCTAGCAGGCAGATTCTAACCTCAGGCCCTCCTCTTCACCCTGACCTGAACCGCAGTGGCCTGAATCACTGCTGCTTAAGTAATGCTGAGTTCGGGAAGCAACCACAACATAGAGGAGGTACGATATTATCACGATGCTTCAGCCACGGTGCGATTCTGATGTGATTTTCAAACATTTACTGCTGCGATTTACCACTTTAAACTGCCTCTGAATTAAAATATTCTCTCCTTTATCTAATAAATAAAACATAATCAGCTTTTCTGCATAACTCAGTGTGTGAGATGTGAACAGAGTGATTCAGAGAGGTTTGGTGTAAAATGGTTCAGATGTCTTTACAGTGGTGGTGATAGGAACCAGGGGTCGCCATGACTACAACACAAATATAGACATTTTATTTACTATCCAGAGCCACCAGTGAACCTACACGAGTCTTCTGAGTTTATATGGAATGTTGATGATGGAAAATAGTGGAAAATCTGAAATAATAAGTTTTCTTTGGGGGACTATTTTGCCTCACAGCATTTTGTATTCCTCCACCATGAATGGATTTTTAGGCCAAAACCTTCCAAAACTATCATAAATCAGTGTCTCAGATATCAGGCAGTGAATTCATAACCATTTAACGTGAGGAAACGTTTAGAGGTGGATGTCTGGTTCCCATCACCGCCACTATGAACGATCCAAAACACAACCCACGCTAATGTTTTTCATGCAGTTACACATTTTCACCAGAGAGGTCGCCAAATCCTTACACAGTGCATCTTTGACGACCACACCGGACTTAGCCTGCTGGTTTGTGTGGGCTATTTTGGTGAGGTCAGTCTTATGATGTCAATTCAGTCCACAGCCTTTTTATATTTTGAGTCTTTGTGATCTCGTAAGTCAGATAAAGCATGTACATAGGACACAACATCAGGTTCCAGGTTTGGAACCTTTTGAAAGGTTCTCACAGCTTGAACTGCTACCAAAAAAAGAGGCTGCTAATGTCTACACGCTTTCGCTTTTAGTTACATAAACCGCCCGCCCAAAGTCCTTCAGCAGCACATATCGCTGTTGCCTGCTCGTAAAAGTACATGCCTCAGAAGACCACATAGGTCTAAGAAAACAGTAATTTCATGGCTCTCGCCTGTGTGCTGGACCTCCAGCCTCAATATAACAGGGTACTGAGTCATCTGGGGTCAACTGGGGTCACTGCTTTTCATCAGCAAAGTAATAGCATGGGAGCTGAGTGGGATTGTTTTATAATCTACCTTTAAAAGAAGGATTTAAAAATAATAGGTAGGAAATGACTTGGTCCAGACGGGTCAACAAAGGCAGCACAATGATTAGGCCGTCCCATGTGACAAACAGAGAAGGGTGGTAACTACATCTACTCAGTTCCATGTATTTAAGCAACATTTTTGATGGATTTGTACATTCCTGAGTATTGATTGATGACAAAAGTGGTCTACTTTTTCCTCAGTTGCACTTCAATTATTAATATTTAGTTCCTTTTTTTTTGGGTTTAATTTCATGCTGTGGTGTTTACTGTTGCTCACTCCTCTTTTATTTTGGAGATTTGGTAGTTTATTTTAGACCAAAAGGTTCCAAAAGGGAGTAGAGCCTACCAAACTTTAGCCTCTTATTCTCCAGCTCCACCTAAATGCAGCTGGTGCAGAGAACTTCCAGTTTCAGTCTTTTGTCTGCTATGCTGTGGTTATACATACTGGATGAGTAGGTTTTTCAGCTTCTACTTAGGTGTTCTTTTTTGGAAAGGTACTTTTACCATTACTACGCAGAAGTAACAAAGCTTTTACTTGAAAATGGACTGTTCTGCCCACATCTGGTACACAAATATGAACCCATGTCAACATCAGGCCACAGTATTTACAGGTTTAGTAAAAGGAAATGAGAAAAAAAAGCATTAGGACTCATCCAGTGTCTTTTGTTTGTGCACACTGCCATCTGGTGGTCGTTTTCAGCAAACTCAATTGGAACCCAGACGTTCCACCAGGCCCGGCGTGGCTTGCGTGGGCAGAGGCGTCAGGAAGGTCACGGCAGGTGAACGTTCCTCTCCAACCCAGCAGGCCTCGTCAGCTCAGCGAGAGAAGCCACGAGAGCGTCCAGAAAGCAGAGTCAGCTCTCTTCACGCTGGGCGAGTCAGCTTTCCTCAGATTCCAGCAACACCTACCTCATTTGTTCCAGACCTTCACAGGCCTTCCTCTTCCTTTCTTCCAGCCACATAACAAGGATCATTAAACGCTGAGAACAAACTAATCTCAGTTTCCAAACTCTGCTCACTCTGCTTTACTAAAAAAAGTTGTCCACACTTTTAGAATTTAACCTAAGTTTTATTTTAGAAACATAAAATACATTAACAATTGCAAAAAAGTATTTGTCCCTTGTATGTACAGCACAAAAAGGTTCTATACAGAACCCAAAAGGTTCTGTAACTTGTAACAATAGTGGAACCATTGTTGGTCCTGCTGTTGTGGGATTTTTTTTGCAAATGTTAATGCACAGTTATTTTAAAGCTGATTAACTGAAAAAAATAGAAAAACAATAAAATATTAATTGCGGCATGTGCAAAAGTTCGGATATCTTCCAGAATTTAATTACCTCGTTAGGCCTTAATTGACTCGAATTCTCAGACTCTTCAAACCTTGTACAAACACTCGACAACCTCTAAGCAGCTGACTGAGAATCCGATGACAGTTTTGATAGTTTTGAGAACTTCAACTCCATTCATGGTGGAGGGATACATGCAGGGCGCTGTGAGGCAAAATAGTCCCCAAAGAAAACTTATTATTTGAGATTTTCCACTATTTTCCCATCATCAACATTCCATATAAACTCAGAAGACTCGTGTAGGTTCACTGGTGGTTCTGGATAGTAAATAAAATGTCTATATTTGTGTTGTAGTCATGGCGACCCCTGGTTCCTATCACCACCACTGTAAAGACATCTGAACCATTTCACACCAAACCACTCTGAATCACTCTGTTTACATCTCACACACTCAATTATGGAGGAATTTTGGGAATTTGGTGGAATTCCCCTTTAACAGCAAATCAACCACAGAGCAGCCAGAGTAATGCTAATGCATCTGTTAAAGGAAACCACTTGCAGCATATCAAAAACCCACATTAGCTCGTTAAGTCAGTTAGCAGCCATTAGTGAAGTCAGTCTAACTGAATTTCAAACAACAATATTATATTTCATTTTCAAATTAAAAGACTTTGAGCAGTTCTGAACTGCCCACTTTGAGAGCTTCTGTTATCTAAGTAGCATGAGCTGAAATGCAAAACTAAAATCACACAATTAGCGTGTAGTTTTGTGTTTTTATGTCTCAAATGAATTATTTCACATGCATGTGTGTATTTTTGTTAAATTAAAGCATAATTAGACAAGCAGAGGTTGAGAGATGCTGATCGCTTAGACCAGGACGTCAGCAATTTAATCAGAAACAGACACGTCAGCTGCAAGTCTTCTTATCTACCTCTAGATGGCAGAAGAATCTAAGATGAGAGGCAAGTTGATACACATTAGGCCCAAATTGAGTCAACTCAGTGTTCTGTCTGGGATCAGCTCTTTAAGACTAAAGCTAACATTAAACACAAATTCCTGTTTAATTAAATGGTTAAGATGTAAACAGAGCGGTTCAGAGTGGTTCAGAGTGGTTTGGTGTGAAACGCTCTGTTCTAAAGAAACTTACCGAGTCAGAACTGTTCACAGTGGTGGTGATAGGAACCAGACGTCCACCTCTAAAAGCTCCCTCACAGAAAGTTACTACAGGAAATGGTTATGAATTCACTGCCTGATGACTGAGACACTGTTTTATGATAGTTTTGAGAAGCAGGCCCTGGAAGAGGAGAGCGTCCAGACAAAGCCACTAGAAAAGAAAGAGAGGTAGCCGCAGCGACAGCAGCTTCTTCAGTCCTTCTGATCGGAGTCTGGAGGCGAAAGAACATCTTGAAACGTCAGAAAACAGCACTTTCACTTTCACAAGCCAAAAAGCAGCAAAACAACAACTCCCACGAGAGTCTACCACTCACATGGCCTACACTGTATAAACATAAACAGTGTATATACAGTATACGGGTCATTCTACAGAAACGTCCACTCTTCTGTCTCTACATAGGAGTCACTGGTGTTACTGATCCTCATTGGTGTTACACATAATAAAGGAACACCAGAGACATTTTTAATGAACAATGCATTTTACAAAATACCTGCTACAGAACATCAAACCACATGTTGTCCATCATGGAAAATCCACTAAAATATGGAATTTAATCCATTTGTGTTCTGTTTTTTCACAGTTACCTCAGAATAAAGTCGGTCACACCAGTGACTTCAGCTAAAAGCTTCATATGAAATCATGAGCTGAATGAGAAAATCTCTGATAACTGAAAGACACAGTGGACTCACCATGAGCTTTTCTTCATAGATCCTCAGAACACAGGTAAAAGGAAGTCGAGTGATGTCATCAGTGTGACTTTTATTTCAAAATAAGAGTTTTTTTGTTACGCAGTAACACCAGTGACACGACTCCTGGGGACCACAGCTTTCTTTAAATATTTTATAATATTTATTTGCCATTTTTTTTCTTTTTGTAGCTTAATTGATATATTTCATAATCGTGTATAGATTATTGTAGTTAAAATTGCAGAAAAACATGTTTTTTACCTCAAAATATGGCCTCTTTACACATAACTGTGGGGACGAGCTCTTCTGTGGTGCTCTGAATTCTAGATGATTGATTTAAAAACCAATATTGCTAAATTGAGGCTCAAAAAGGTGTAATTGATAAAATAACAGTTTTATTTTAAAATCTAAATAAATTGTAACTAACATGTTAAGTGTAATATATCTGTAAACACTAGGGACACAAAAATGGACATTTCTGTAGAATGACCCATATACAGTACAAGTATAAAATGAAAATTTCATCTTTTTTAAAAACAAACAAACAAACAGTCTTGGACTGCAATTAGCAGACAGTGTTTGCATGGCGTTAGCAAAGCAGCTGACGAAGACTGATGTCATTTAATCTTCAAACCTGTTAATTATTCATTTCAGTTGCTTTAAAAGGAACCGTACCTCCAGAGGAACCAGAGGAACTGACCGCTGTTCCACTTGCACTTCGTTTCTTAGTTTGGACACTGAATGGGTGTGTGTGCTACCACACATTAGCATTAGAATGAGCAGGTCAGGCAGGTTTAGCAGCAGGCCAGCTAGCCGGCTAGCTATTCGTTAAAAAACGGACATGATGAGAATCTTATGGAAGCCAGTTTTCACCACTGGATAAAAAAGTCATAATATTATATATTATATTATATTTATTAGGAGGTTAGTCATAATTGAGATAGTAAAGTCATAATTTGTTGATGCTAAGTAAATTATAAGACGGTAAATCAATTATGAGAAAGTAATTCATAATTGAGATATTAAGTCTTACTCATGAGATTCAATCTTATTATAATGAGATAGCAAGTCATGATTATGAGATGCTAAGTTATATTGATGAGAAAGTAACTCATAACTATGAGATAGTCATAATTATGATATCCTAAATCATAATAATGAGAAAGTAATAATTATGAAATACTAAGGCACAATTATGAAGTGCTAAGTCAATTATGAGTCATAATTATGAGATGCTAAGTCATAATTATGAGATGCTAAGTCATATATCCTAAATCATAATAATGAGAAAGTAATAATTATGAGATACCAAGTCATAATTATGATATCCTAAATCATAATAATGAAAAAGTAATAATTATGATACCAAGTCATAATTATGAGATGCTAAGTCAATTATGAGTCATAATTATGAGAAAGTAAGTTATAATTATGAGATGCTAAGTCATAATTATGAGATAGTGTCTTTATAAGATGACTTGCTAAGTCATTATTATGAGAAAGTAAGTCATAATTACTTGTCTTTATGTTATTATTGCTTACTAAATTTATTTTTTTCTATATGTATTGTTTTCCAGTGGCTGAAATGGGCTGAACAGTTAAAAACAGCAGGGTTTGCTGAAGGTTTGTTGCCATAACAGGAGGGCTTCAGATTCTGCTGAAGGGGAGGAGCAGGTCAGGCAGGTTTACCAGCAGGCCAGCAGGCCAGCTAGCCAGAGGTCACGGCTAATCAGCTGCTTCAGGCTGCGTTTCGAGGCCTTGGCTGAAGAGAGCTGGATGGGTCTGATGGAGGACGTTAACACGGTGCTGTTTGTAATTTCGGACTGCAGTGGGGTGAAGAATTTTAATTACATGAATTTCTTTCCATTTCGTTCAACACCTCTAGGCTTCCACGCAGCCCGTTTGTCTTTGGAAGCACATTTGAAAATAAAACATTATTTTCTGCACTTTTAAAAACAGACTTTATTAAAAGATAGTGGTTCTATACAGAACCATAAACACTCAAAGAACCATTTTCAAGCCTAAATGCTTCTTTGAATGGTGAAATTGTTCTTCAGATTGATGGAATGGTTCCATATAGCACTGAATAGGGTTCTGTTATTGTACAAGCTTGACATTGTCACAAGAACCCTGCTTGGTGCTATATAGCTCTATATAGAGCTTCTATTCTGTACATCTAGAACCATATACAACACAACCTCCATCAATCTGAAGAAAAATGAGTGTTCATGGCTCTATAGAACCACCGTCTTTACTAAAGAACCCTTGAAGAATCTTTAAGAACGTATTTTCTTCACTTTCCGGCAACAAGGTGAGACGAAGCTGAGCAGAACGTTCACAAATGTTGCCCCGACTGTGAGAAACTCGACACGTCGTTCTCGTTCATTTAAGGATGCGATGCTGCTTTATGTCCTGCAGATGAGTTCAGAGATGAAAAGTGTGCATAGATGATTCTTCAAAAAGTCTAATAGTGGGACGTCCATCTAGGAACCTCTGCAAATGAAGCTAGCAAAAGGTTCTGCAGTTTTACAGGGACCAGAGACAAGCGTTCTTAGGTGGACCACAGTCTGAAATGAAGCCAGAATGAATTATGCGAGAAAGCACAAGACAAATAGGAAATTCCTCCATAATTAAGTGGTTAAGATGTAAACAGTGGTTCAGAGTGGTTTGGTGTGAAACACTCTGTTCTAGAGAAACTTACTGAGTCAGAACTGTTCACAGTGGTGGTGATAGGAACCAGACGTCCACCTCTAAAAGCTCCCTCACAGAAAGTTCCTACATGAAATGGTGATGAATTCACCACCTGATGACTGAGACACTGTTTTATGATAGTTTTGAGAAACTCAGTCGACTCGTGTAGGTTCACTGGTGGTTTTGGATAGTAAATAAAATGTCTATATTTGTATATGTATATACTTTGGTGAAATTGCCCTTTAACAAATAGACAGCTTGAACATTACGTAAAGGAAGGAAAATCTTTATTTTATCCTGCTACAGTGGCTGTAAAAGTCCACTGGGAGGCAGCCAAACATACAAGACAAGATCATAAATCTCCAACGCTTATCCCAAGATTCAGACTGAGCCGCGAGGAACTCTTACGTAAATCTTCCTTTTATTGAGCGTTCTGGATTGGATTTAAACCTGAAAGTACAGTAGGCCTGTTTCGTCGTCCGTCGCCCACAATGAACCACTTCTGTGAGGTCAGTAGGGACAGTAGAGGCATCTACACAAACTGAGGGCCCCAAAACTGAAATACGACCCAAACGTAAATTGCATAGTCAAGTTGTGCTGTTACACAGAATTTCAGGTATTACACAAGTAGGGACGATCTGTTGACCCAGATGACAAAGGATATCTTTGTGGGTCCAGCCGCTACAAAGAGACAGACCGCATGTTGAAAATGCTGGACAGACAGACCTCAAAACATACATCAACAATCAGCAGAGAAGAAGTCTCTCCTTTAAAGGCGCACAATACGTATAGAAGCTTGTACGTATATTCAAGTGTGCAAATGAAGCTCACGTGAGATTATCATGTTCTTAAAAAACGAATAGAAAGAAAAAACAATAATCAAAACCCCTTGAGATCTATTCCGGAGCAGGACCACTGAGGTATGGGTCGCCCTGATCCTCCAAATATTAGGCTTTTGCAGACGATGCATAGTCCAGAGATTATGTGCTTTTTCCTTCCCGAAGCTGTTCCTCATATTGGCACTTAAAAAGCTTTTCTTTAGGGCGAGTTTTCGTCAGAGGGGCCTCCCAGGTGGCCACGGTTAGACGTATCCACTTTCACTGGGTTCTACTGAGAGTTCACGCTAGTGAAAAAGCCAGCTCATTGTTTTTAATCGGAAACCAGCAACGTCATTTCTCTAATGAGTCTATTTGATGGTAGAGAAGAGCAATAAAAGCAGCACTGCTTTATCTTTCTTAATAAAAGGGGAATTCCACTGATTTTTCAGATTTTCTGCATAATTCAACTGTAAAGACGTGAAGAAAGTCATTCATAGTAGTTTGGTGTGAAATTCTCTGTTCTAGAGTCACAGTGGTGGTGATAGGAACCAGACGTCCACCTCTAAAAGCTCCCTCACACAAAGTTTCACGGCAGTACAAAGACAAAACACCATCAATCAACATTCCATATAAACTCAGAAGACTCGTGTAGGTTCACTGGTGGTTCTGGATAGTAAATAAAATGTCTATATCTGTGTTGTAGTCATGGTGACCCCTGGTTCCTATCACCACCACTGAAAAGACATCTGAACCATTTCACACCAAACCACTCTGAATGATCTTTACAACTGAATTATGGAGAAATTTTGGTGGAATTCCCCTGCAATGTCTTTTTTATTCCTTTAAAAAACGAGGAGAAAAATAGAAATAAAAATACAGCTACACATCTTGTGCGAGATACGTCCACAGCTACGTTGATTTGGTCCGGAGCTCCGAGCCTGGCTCGGTTTAGTGGTTGGGTGGCGTCGGCTGGTTCACGATGACCTGGATGACGAAGTCCTTCTGGATCTTGGTGTCCTGCAGGCGTGTCTTGTCCGTGAGGAGCTTGCCTGAGAAGAACCAGCGCTGGTGGGCCACTTCGATGCCCTCCTGGGCCTGGAGCTGCTTCTTCAGCAGGCCAATGGGGTCGGCCATGCTGGCGTTGAGCCGCAGGTCTTTGCCCGTAGAGAGGCGGACCTTCAGCTGGAACTCCTTCTTGGAGGCCGTTTGGGGTTCGGCATTCTCCACCGGGTCCTCCTCGCTGCGCTCGGTGATCAGGTTGACGGGTGGCGCCAGGCAGTAGACGGGCAGCTGGTAGCGGTTGCCGAGCTCGTCGTAGCACTCAGTCAGAGACCCTGCAGGTGAGATATGAAGATCTGAGCTTTGCGCAAAGTGCACTAGAAACTCGAGGGACAATTGAAAGAAAACTACGTTCTGTTTTTAATAAAACATACAGTTACTAAATACACACAAACACATACTGGCCCTTATTATAGCGTATATTATTATAGCTTATTATAGCTTATTATAGCTTATTGGGTGCCGCTACATCTCAGCTATTATGCAGCCTGGACCAGCCGCTTGAGTGACGCTGTATCGCGGCTACGAGGCTCTCTGGATTGGGGACCTGACTGACGCTACATCGCAGCCCGAGCTGGCTGCTTGGTAGACATTGCATTGCAGCCATGAGGCTGCCTGGACCAGTAGTGTTCGGCTGCATGAGCAGAGCCACACCACAGCTACAAGGCCTATCGGACCAGATGTCTAAGCGAAGCTACGTGGCTGCCTAGGCCGGCTGCTTGGGTGGCACTGCATTGTGGCTGCCTGGACTGCTGGGGTTCGGCTGCAGGAAAATGCTCCCCCTTTGTGGCTGATGACATTTTCAGCCTTCAAGGCTTCCCTAGACGGCCTCCTGTGTGATGCATCATAGTTGTGGAGTGAAACTTTCCCTGCGGCTAAGGACTCTTTCTGGACTAGCTAAGTGACTCTATACTGTGGTCAGTGAAATCCCCTCTGCTAGCTGTGGGAACCATGGAGTGTGTGTGATATGTATTGTTGACTATGTACTGATTGTAAAGCGTCCTTGAGTGTGGGAAAGGCGCTTTATAAATAAAAGTGATGATGATGATGATGATGATGAAGAAATGAGCGGAATGAATGAGTGCAATCAGCTTCAGTGCGTGAAATCAAGCGCCAGCCTACTAGCACCTCATTTACATATCATTTACATGAAGCACGCCCTAATTCATGCACATTTCTCTATAAGAAGCCAATAGCATTCAGCAGCTTGTGAGCCAATGGCTGAGTGGTGAGTGCACTGCTCCCCCTACTGGTCAAAGTTTAAAGTGTTAAAATTAGGACCACTAGAAAGAATAAAATGAAGTGTTTTTAAGATGGTACAATGACGTGATTGTGTAAAATAACGTATTTATACGCTGTATTACTGCAGTGCGTCAGTATGAGATGATCTGCACTAACCGTGTTTTGTATTCTTTATTTTGTGGGTGAAGTCAGTATAAAACAAAGACAGTGCAATGTGCCTTTAAATGGAATGTGGTGTATTTATATCAATGTGTTCTTTAGTTAAGAAAACTGTTCTACAAAGAACCTTGAACACTCAAAGAACCCTTTGCATGATTAAAGCATTCTTTAGATTGAGTGAGAATGTGCTGTAGATGGTTCTACATAGAAGCTTTTTGAAAAGGGTTCTGTATAGCACCAAAAAAGAGTGTTTGTTTCAATGTCAAGTTTGTATCAATAGAAGAACAATTTTCAAATAGCTTCTATAGAGAACCATCTACAGCACATTCTCACTCAATGTGAAGAACACCTTCACAGTACAAAGAACCCTTCAATCGTGCAAAGGTTTTTTTTGAGTAGTTACGGTTCTTTACAGAACCATTTTCTTTACTAAAGAACCCTTGAAAAAAACATCTTAAATGTGTACCAGATGTGTTTGATAGTACAGACACACCAAAAATGAAACTGATGAAAAAACAGAACTGTTGGTGAAATATGAGTCGCTCATTTTACGATCAGAGCTGACCACACGGAACTCCGATGAACAAGAACCAATGTGACGCAATGTATTATGATAATGCTAAAATACTGTCGTATTGCCCAAACTAGGTTTGTATTGAAAGTTTAGAATCAGCACTTTCCAGAGAAACGCTTGTTTCAATGCATTTATGATAATCTGTCATGATCTGTGACTTGGAAGAGAAATTTAATACAGAAACTGAGCCAAACTGTCCAAATTGCTCTGTAATCCACTGAACTCTCATTATTATATTATACAACAGTGAGTTCCGGCCACGCGAGCTGATTGGTTGAGAAGCGTTCTAACCGTGCTGTTATTTCACCATAACATCACGTTTTTTTTCACAAACGCTGTATCACTCCGCTGAGACGCCGTTGCTAAGCAACGAGTTTGACAGCTGTTCAGTCAGCAGCTGTGACAGAAGAACAGCTGAACAACCTGGAATCAGCCAGAAATGAACCCAACACCATTCGCCAAACTAAAGGGGCTGTAAGATGCTTTACAGACTGGCTGGAACAAAACAACATTAATACTGATCTGGCAAAAACTGACAAAACTGAGCTGAACCTGATATTGCAGCAGTTTTATGGCTCAGTCCGATTTGGTCAGACTCTGAAGATCAGACTACACGTTTGGCGGATGGTGTTGGGTTCATTTCTGGCTGATTCCAGGTTGTTCAGCTGTTCTTCTGTCACAGCTGCCGACTGAAAAGCTGCTCAGTGGTGATGACAGTTTGGGAATTTAGTGTAAGGAGCTGGAGAACGAACTGCCGGCTGTGCAGCGAGTGGGCGGAGCCTGTTACTCTGGCGTATTATCATCAAGCTGCTCGTTAAGGAACTATAATTTGGTGAAGGAGCTGCGAACATTAAAACATATTAAACGCCGCGTTCACGGCCCAGTTTATTAATTTATTACTTTATTTGTTTAACTGTTGTATTAAAGCAGTAGAACACTCGAGGAGTGTGTTATCGCCAATAACATCACGGCTGTGATGATCTACGGCGACCAAATCACAGCTGTGATGTTATTTCATGATAACACACTCCCTCTCGGGTTCTACTGCCTAAATATCAAGCTACAGAAAAAGGAGGATGTTTGTCCAGCTCCTCTCACCATGTGGCAGTGTGATACTGGCTCCATCGACTATAGCCTGAGCCAGATCATGGTCATTGCATTCCAGCGCGACAGCAGCCGCTTTCAGGGCGTCCCAAATCTCCTTCCGGCCTTCAAACGCAGGAGCAGTGTCCCAGAACTCGTCCCTCTTACTGCGGAGCTGGCCCTCCGTCATGGGGTAGTCACTCTTCCACCGGGGTTTGTCCTTCTTCAGGGGTTCATTACGGGCTGGAGGAACGAAAGAATTAGAAAGAGTCGAGTTTAATTTACATTCAACAAATAAAACATTATCAGGGTTGTTCTCAAAGGGGAATTCCACCAAATTTCCAAAATTCCTCTATAATTCAGTGGTTAAGATGTAATCAGAGTGATTCAGAGTGGTTTGGTGTGAAATGGTTCAGATGTCTTTACAGTGGTGGTGATAGGAACCAGGGGTCGCCATGACTACAACACAGATATAGACATTTTATTTACTATCCAGAACCACCAGTGAACCTACACGAGTCTTCTGAGTTTATATGGAATGTTGATGATGGAAAATAGTGGAAAATCTGAAATAATAAGTTTTCTTTGGGGACTATTTTGCCTCACAGCACCCTGCATATTATGTATCCCTCCACCATGAATGGGCTAAACAAAATATGTCTTAAACCAAAATCTTCTCAAAACCATCATAAAACAGTGTCTCAGTCATCAGGCAGTGAATTCATAACCATTTCATGTAGGAACTTTCTGTGAGGGAGCTTTTAGAGGAGGACGTCTGGTTCCTATCACCACCACTGTGAGCAGTTCTGACTCGGTATGTTTCTCTAGAACGGAGCGTTTCACACCAAACCACTCTGAATGACTCTGTTTACTTTGCAGTGATTTAATTGTACAAATATTTTGAAAAATTGGAGGAATTCCCCTTTATACTTCGCTATAACTGCATGTACACACGTCACTACATATGCAATAATTCCAGTTACAAGAGACGGAAAATAGAAATTCCCCTTCAACATAATGAGTTATGAGTAAGTCAAGCAGTCTTCATTGTAAAAGTAAAGTAAAAGGAACAAAAACGTAATTTTTTTTTGCCGTTTGCTCTTTGTGTAACGGAAAAACTTGTGGTGTATGTCTTTACATGTTTTCAGTGATATTTTTAAAGCTGCCCTGTTGTTTCTCTCCTCTTGTTGATGAAGTAGCTGGTTTAAAATGAAATCCATCAATGTCGGCTAATCCTAATAAGGGAGGGACTGTGTGTAACTTAACCTAATCAGGTTAAACCCCAAGACAAACACGTGTGAATTCAGTTTACCCACAGAATGGAGCAGGAGTTCCAGTCCCAGTGGAACCCTTTAGTACTCAGTGTACAGACGAGCTGCCTGGACAAACATCACGTCCTTCATGAAATTAGTATAATCTCCATCATAACAACGCAGCATTAACTCCAACTCCACATATTCAGCCTTTCAGTCAGAAACTGGTTCAGGATCAGCATTAAATAACAATAACCCTGATAACAAGAGCAGCTGAAGTGACGCCCAGCTGGTTGCTAGGAAGCTGCCAGATGTTTGACTTTTTAGGTGGTTTCTAAGGTGCTGTTAAGTGGATGCTATCATAACACAGGTTGTTGCTATGTGGTTGCTATGGTACCCCAGGTGGTTATATGGTTTTGCTAGCTGGTTGCGATGGTGTTGGTGTTGAGAATTTCCCTATTGGGGACTAATAAAGGGTTACCTTATATTATTCCAAGAGGTTGCTAGGGTGTTGTTGGGTGGTTGCTATAGTATCCTAGGTGGTTGCTATGGTATCGATGGTGGTTGCATAAGTGTTGTTAGATGGTTGCTATGGTACCCCAGGAGGCTACTATGTTGTAAGGTGTTGCTATCTGGTTGCAATGGTGCTCCAAGTTGTTGCTAGGGTGTTGTCAGGCAGTTGCTCTAGCATTCTAGGTGGTTGCTAGGGTGTTGTTATGGTATCAGTGGTGGTTGCATAGGTTTGCTAGCTGGTTGCGATGGTGTTGGTGTGAGAATTTTCCTGTCGTGGGACTAATAAAGGGTTATCTTATCTTGTCCCAAGACGTTGCTAGAGTGTTGATGGGTGGTTGCTGTAGTATCCTAGGTGGTTGCTATGGTATTGTTGGTATAGGTATTGTTAGATGGTTGCTATGGTATCCCAGGGGAGTTCTGTGGTGTTGCCATGTGGTTACTATGGTGTCCCAAGTTGCTGCTTGGGTGTTGCTCGGTGGTTGCTATGGCATTCCAGCTGGTTGCTACAGTGCTGCCAGACGTTTCCTATCGTATTTTCTATATGTTTCTAAGGTGCTGTTAAGTGGTTGCAATTGTATCACAGCAACAGCTAGGTGGTTGATATGGTATCTCTGCTGATTGCTAGGGTGTTGCAAGATGGTTGCTAAGATATCTGCTACTCGGTTACTAGGGCATTGCTTGGTGGTTGCTATGTTACCCCAGGTGGTTACTATGGCGTTGCTAGCCATAGACACAGCAGTGCTGCTGCAGTCTTTAAACACCTCAGTGTCACTGCTGGACTGAGAATAGTCCACCAACCAAAAATATCCAGCCAACAGCCTCCTGTGGGCAGCGTCCTGTGACCACTGATGAAGGACTAGAGGATGACCAACACAAACTGTGCAGCAGCAGATGAGCTATCGTCTCTGATTTTATATCTACAAGGTGGACTGACAAGGTAGGAGTGTCTAATAGAGTGGACAGTGAGTGGACACAGTGTTTAAAAACTCCAGCAGCACTGCTGTGTCTGATCCACTCGTACCAGCACAACACACACTAACACACCACCACCACGTCAGTGTTACTGCAGTGCTGAGAATGACCCACCACCCAAATAGTACCTGCTCTGTGAGGGTCCATGGGGGTCCTGACCACTGAAGAACAGGGTAAAAGGGGGCTAACAAAGTATCAGAGAAACAGATGGACTACAGTCTGTAACTGTAGAACTACAAAGTGCACCTATATAGTAAGTGGAGCTGAAAAAATGGACAATGAGCGTAGAAACAAGGAGGTGGTCAGAATGTTATGTCTGATCTGTGCATACTGCACACAGGAAACGGTGATGAATTCACAGTTTATGTTCTGTAGGTGTGTGAGGTTTAATGTGGGTGGAGGAGGTTCTACTGGGAGCAGTGCTGGTTGTACAGTCTAACAGCTGCAGGGAGGAAGGACTTTTAAGCAGGACTTTGAGTTCTAAGACAAAACGTTATAAGGAAATTGCTAAAGAGCTTGTATGCAGTTGCAGAAAACAGCATAAGCTGAAGAAACACTACAGTGGTATTTTGCAATACCTGCAGCTTTGCACAATAAAGGGCAGAGACCGATTTGAATTCCAGACCTACAGTGTCATCTCGGCAGTGTGTGATGTTAAGAATGGCATCAGTTCACACAATGAGTCTCGTGGGTTTGCTGTTTATTTGACCACACTGAGGACTCTCCCACTTTAACTGCACATTTAGGGTAAACAATATGTCTGCAAACGACATCAACAATAGCGCTTACAGGCAATAAGCCTGACGAATTCACAGCCAGACGCTGCTCCGAGAGGGGACAACAGAGGCCTTGTTTACAGTAAACAACGTATGTTGAGCCCAACACAATAGGGAGTTAAGATCCTATATCACTGAGCCTTGTGGCTTTCTATAAGATTGTGTGTTGGGCACAAAAACAGCCTTGTGTACAAGACGTATAGATCGAGCACCATGTTTACAGACTAGAGGAAAAGAAACTATCCCAAAATATACGGTCATAAAAATCCTGAAAAGAGCACGTGGAATACGTGGGTCATTCTACAGAAACGTCCATTTTTGTGTCCCTAGTGTTTACAGATATATTACACATTAGAGTTACAATTTATTTATATTTCAAAATAAAACTAAGTTATTTTAACAATTACACCTTCTTGATCCTCAATTTAGCAATCCTGGTTTTTAAATCAATCATATAGAATCCAAGCACCTCAGAAGAGCTCGTCCTCACAGTCATGTGTGAAGGTGTAGAGGCCATATTTTGAAGTAAAAAACATGTTTTTCTGCAATTTTAACTACAATAATCTGAAAATATATAATGAAAATATATAATTTAAAAAATTATATATATATATAAACAAAAAAAACATATAATGAAAGTTGTCCCCAGGAGTCGTGTCACTGGTGTTACCGTGTAACAAAAAATCTCTTATTTTGAAATAAAAGTCACACTGATGACATCACTCGACTTCCTTTTCCCTGTTTTCTGAGGGATCTATGAAGAAAAGCTCATGGTGAGTCCACTGTGTCTTTCAGTTATCAGAGATTTTCTCATTTAGCTCATGATTTCATATGAAGCTTTTAGCTGAAGTCACTGGTGTGACTGACTTTATTCTGAGGTAATTGTGAAAAAATAGAATACAAATGGATTAAATTCCATATTTTAGTGGATATTCCATGATGGACAACATGTGGTTTGATGCTCTGTAGCAGCCATTTAGTAAAATACATTGTTCATTAAAAATGTCTCTGGTGTTCCTTTATTTTGTGTAACACCAGTGAGGATCAGTAACACCAGTGACTCCTGTGGAGAGACAGAAGAGTGGACGTTTCTATAGAATGACCCATGTATGTTTTCCTGCATAATTAGATGGTTAAGATATAAACAGAGTCGTTCAGAGTGGTTTGGTGTGAAACACTCCGTTCTAGAGTCAGAATTGTTCACAGTGGTGGTGATAGGAACCAGACGTCCATGACATGAAATGGTTATGAATTCACTGCCTGATGACTGAGACGCTGTTTTATGATAGCTGTAAATCCATTTATGATGGAGAGGTACTTGCAGGGTGTTGCTAGGCAAAAACAAATAACTTATTATTTCAGATTTATCACTATTTTACCATCAATAACATTATGTATAAAAATGCAGAAGACGTATAGGTTCACTGGGGTTGGGCAATATGATCTATTGTTATTGTGATTAATTATGCCACAAAATTATGCTTATCTGAACGTACTGACGATATTGCCGGGACTTTTACTGTCGCATGCTTGTTTCTAAAGCGAGCATGATTAGTCCTGTTCACCTGCATAGGCTTTCTTACTATTCTATTTGATAGTATGTTTAAACCTGGTATTACTTGGTATATTTTGGTAGATAACGTGTACCATAAAACTTCTTAAAGTATCGAGGTATTACATATTTGCCATCTTGCCCACTTCTGTAGGTTAACTGGTGGTTCTGGATAGTAAATAAAATGTCTATATCTGTGCTGTAGTCATAGCGACCCCTGGTTCCCATCACCACCACTGTAAAGAAAGCAGAGTCTCTTTTGAATGTAATAAATTTTGAAAAATTGGTGGAATTGCCCTGTTATGCAATGAGCACCCGCTCTACCTCACCTGGCCTCGTCTCGGGCCTCGGGTTAAACAACAACTAGGATTCCCACCCATTTGCATGTGAACTGATAAGCTCCAGCTCCTGATCAAAACGCAAAGCTCGGTCAGGTAAACATACGGCGCCCGGCAGAGGCCACGGAACCTCATACTCCAAGGAAGCAGATTTAAAGACCCATTATATGGCAAGAATATGAATATCAGGGGGCTTCTGGACAGCCTCTGCGGCTCGTCCGACTCGCGGACGGCACAGAGGGACGACTGGCTGCTACTGAGGGTTTAAAAAGGTCACCTTTCATCCAAACAAATTATTTATAGTGTGGGCGGCTTAGATGCAGCACGTAATCAGGACACGCTGGAGGATTTGCTCGGCTGTCTCGTTTCACTCGCTCTGACTCACGGCGCGCTGCTGCGCTGAGGCAGGTGAGAGGCAGAGGTGTGAGAACACAGCGGATACAGTACATGGACATTTTGGACTAAAAGAATATCAATAGAGTGAAGCTAAAATCAATAATCACACCTTTTTAACTACACTCTTAAAACGCCTTTAGTAACGTAATGGTTCTAGATACAACCATGAACACTCAAAAAAACATTTACATGCTTCAGAGGTTAATGGCATGGGCAAATCGTTCTTCAGATTGATGGAAAATGTGTTGTATTTGGTTCTACACAGCACCAAAAAGGGTTATGGCACACAAACTGCTTTGGTGCTACATAGAACCATATAAAACACATTCTCCATCAATCTGAAGAACCATCTCACCATGCCATTAACCCTTAAAGCATGCAAATGGTTATTTCAGTGTTCGTGGTTCTATTTAGAACTCCTCTCTACTAAAGAACCATCTTTTTTAAGAGTGTAGAACACATGGTGCTAATTATGTTCAGATATCGCCCAGGCCTACACTCTTAAAATGATGGTTCTTTAAGGGTTCTTCAGTAAAGAAAACGCTTCTATAAAGAACCATGAACATTCACTTTGCATGATTAAAAGGTTCTATATAGCACATTTATATGGATCCTTCTTGAAAATGGTTCTATATATCACATAAAAAAGGGTCCTTCTATTGTTAAAAGCTTGACATCAAAATAGCAGAACCCTTCTGGGTGCTATATAGGCGCCTTTTTAAAAAGGTTCTACATAGAACAGCACATTCTGAGGATAGTAATGCAAAGAACCCTTTATTCATGCGAAGGGTACTTTGAGTGCTCATAGTTCTTTGTAGAGCCATTTTCTTTGCTGAAGAACCATCTTGTTTAAGACAGTAGTTCAGTCCATGTTCTAAGCGTGTCTGGGTGGAGACTTTAGCTCCAGCCTGTTTTACAGACACTCGGGTTCTACTGCTGTGGAATGTTACAGCCAGTGAGGATATAATGAGCCAATCACAGGGCAGCGTCTCTTCTGATGCCTATAAAGACACAACAAAGGAGGAACATAGTCGCGGTTCACCATAAGGCTCCTCTGAGGGGCCAAACAACTGAGCAGAACAGAACTCCTCCATTACGGCGTCCCCACACCCGGTTATTTCTACAGCGTTCTCCGTTCAGCACGGAGCCAAAACCACACGCAGATCTTTAGTCTCAAATAAGCAGCTGTGAGCCAGGCAGCCTCACTCCAGCGCAGACTACAGTCAGCTAGTGCTGCACCCTTAAAAAGGACAGTTCTTCAAAGGTTCCTTAGCAAAAACAGCGGTTCTACATAGAACCATGAACACTCAAAGAACCATCTGCATGCTTAATGGTGAAATGGTTCTTCAGACTAATGGAGAATGTATTTTATATGGTTCTATATAGGACCAAAAAGGGTTCTTCTAACGTTACAAGCTTCACATCGTCACAATAGTAGAACCTTTTCTGAACCAGTCTCACAAGGTTCTATGTAGAGCCATATACAACACATTCACCATCAACCTGAAGAACCATTTCACCATGCAGAGAACCATTTAAGTGTGCCACTGTTTTAAGAAAGATGGTTCTTTAGCAAAGACAGTGGTTCTATATAGAACCATGAACACTCAAAGCACCATCTGCATGCTTAATGGTGAAATGGCAATTCAGACTGATGCCGCATGTGTCATGTATGGTTCTACATAGCAACAAAAAGGGTTCTTCCACTGTTACAACTTAGACATCATCACAACAGCAGAACCCTTTCTGAACCACTTTCAGAAGGTTCTATGTAGAACTACATACAACACATTGTCCATCAATCTGAAGAACCATTTCACCATCAAGCATGAAAATGGTTCTTTGTGTGCTCATGGTTCTACATAGGACCATTTTCTTTACTCAAGAACCATTGAAAAACCATCTTTCCTAACTTACGTCCTGAAAGCTTCACTTCTGATAGACTCTTGTTTTGAGTTTTTTTGTTTTGGTGTTGACGTTGAAGGATGTCAGCAGAGTGGAGACAAAAGGGAGACCAGACAGAACCTCTGACTTTACTAAAGAACCATAAAAGAACCACCTTCATTAGTGTGGGAGATATATGAGTATATGCAGTGATACTGACAGTGTGAGGAGATGCTTTTCAGTTTTAGAGAGATTTTAGCTCCGTATCTGATGGATAATGTGGATTATATCCATGCTGACATCCATAAAAGCAGCATTCCTGCTCCTGTTCCTGCTCCTGCTCCTGCTCCTGCTCCTGCTCCTGTTCCTGCTCCTGCTCCTGCTCCAGGTCCTATTTCTGCTCCCAAGCTGTTCATTTTTAATTCTGTTTTGAACTCTTTACTGATGTTATCCAGGACCTGACAGTGAACGGCGACATAATTCACTGCCAGCTTCAGATTATTTTGAAAGAGCAGCTTAAAATCCATAAAAAAATAAACAGTATGTTTCCTTTCTGCTTTCTGTCTGATTGATGTTTACAAAAATGTAAGATTCTCTTTTTAAGAGAAGAAAACAGAACAAATCTGTCAGGAGTATAAGACATTCTGCTCAATACCTTTATTAACGATAACTTATTAACGTCACTAACGCTGACTTCCACATTACTAATGCTAAATTCATTATCTCAGCCAGGACACTCCTGAAAAAGAGCTTTTTAATCTCAGAGAGTTTCTTTTCTGGTTAAAAAGAATAATAAATAATAATTTTAATACTACTACTAATAATAAATATTATTATTATTATTATTATTATATATGAGTTTACTAACGCTCTTAATGCCAACTCATTACCTTTATTAATGCAAACTTAAGAACATTATTAATGCCTGGCTTCATTAACTTTAATGCTCACCTATCATTAATGGGCTCGTTAACCATACTAACACAAATTCATCCACTTTAGTGTTAACTTTATTAATGCTAACGCCAATTCATTAACTCTTAACGCTGGCCTGAATATCCTGATATGGTGAAATATTTGTAAACTATTAAAATATCAATATTGTTCAGCACCATAAGAGGATCTGGGGTCTCATAAGCGTCTACGAACATCTGAGCTTCAGACTCGGCTGCGGTTCCTGCAGAGAGAGGCAGGAAGTGAGCATTACGCTGCAGATCTATAGGCTAGGCCATATCATCAGCCTGTGATGGTGACACGGCAGCAGACAGTCTTATCTCCTGCTGAAGACGCCGCGTTCACCGCGCTGTGGGTGAAGATAAGCGAGCGGTGCGGCGCTCTGAGGGTGTTGGCTGCCAACAACTCCAGTATCACAACTTCCATTAGCGAACGCCCAGAATTCCATCTGAACCAGCGTCCATCATGCTTTACACGCCCAGACGCCGTGAGTACGTCCTCCGTATCCGTAACATAAACCACTCAAACAAATCGAATAAAGACACTGTAAAACAGAGGAGTCATTTCACGGCAGCATTACGGTGATGCATGAACGTCTGACACACAAACACCCTTCACACACACTGCGTCTGTGTGGCGTGAGCAACACCGGCTGCGCGGGCGACGAGGCGGAGTTCCAGGAACCGCACTGAAGCGCGCAGTGTTTAGAGAAGGGACCCCGCACCAATTTTTTTTTTCGCAGCTTAATACACTAAATATGCCATGAAAATTTAAAAAAAACAAACAGAAAACTGTATACAAACTGAAAAATTTAATTCATGATGAAATACTAACACCATTCGCCAAACTAAATGGGCTGTAAGATGCTTTACAGACTGGCTGGAACAAAACAACATTAATACTGATCTGGCAAAAACTGACAAAACTGAGCTGAACTTGATATTGTGGCAGTTTTATGGCTCAGTCTGATTTGGTCAGACTCTGAAGATCAGACTACACGTTTGGCGAATGGTATTGGGTTCATTTCTGGCTGATTCCAGGTTGTTCAGCTGTTCTTCTGTCACAGCTGCCGACTGAAAAGCTGCTCAGTGGGGACAGTTTGGGAGTTTAGTTGTATAAAAGCAATGGAACACTCGAGGAGTGTATTATCACCAATAACATCACGGCTGTTCTGATCTACGGTGACCAAATTAAAGCCGTGATGTTATTTCACGATAACACACTCCCTCTCGGGTTCCACTGCTTAAGTATATTATAAACAGTAATATAAACATACAAAATGTGGTTTTCTATAGAAAACTGTTACAGGCTTTAATCGTAAATAACATAAATATTAATATTTATATTATTATTAATATATTCATATAAAAGAAATCCTGGAGATCTCTGATTTTATAGTTTTATATAGTTTTAATAGTTAACTTCACTGTGCTTTGCTGAATAAAGCATTACCTTCACTGAAACTCTCTCTAAACAGGTACATTAACCATCTTTGCTGCATGCAAATAGAAAAGCATGCAAATAATCCAAATATCCCCCTTACAGAGAGTACAAACATGGTTGCGAAGAGGAAAAAACACGTTTAAACATGTCTCTGACGAGGAGCAATTTATCTAGAACTCTGCTCTAGGCACGATCACACTAACATAGTACGACTTACAGATTGTAATGGAATGTGAAGATGGTTTTGTAGTGCAGGAGCAGGAACACTGACGGGGTTTATTCTGCTGAGCTGGACGCAGACAGAGACGCAGTATCGGCTCCTCACTGGAATTACAACTCAAATCCTTTCAATCCAGACGCTGCTTAAAACAGACGAAGGGCTGGAGTGTTTTCTTTTCCCCTGGGCTCCTCATACACTGACTGGCCATGTCATTAAATCCACCTCCTTGTTTCTACACTCACTGTCTACTTTATCAGCTTCACTGACCATATAGTTTCAGTCTGTAGTTCTACAGTTACAGACTGTAGTCCATCTGTTTCTCTGCATACTTTGTTACACTGTTCTTCAGTGGTCAGGACCCCCATGGACCCCCACAGAGCAGGTACTATTTGGGTGGTGGATCATTCTCAGCACTGCAGTAACACTGCTGTGGTGGTTGGCGTGTTTGGCCCAATCCCATTTCTTATTTTCACCCCTACCCCTTGTTTTCGAGTGTCGCCTTACCTCTTGGAACTGAGTTACAGGGTAGTGGTTGAAATCTTCCCTCTGAAATGGGACCCTCAAATAAAAAGAGCATCACTTCATTAACAGCTACCAGCGTTGCTCTGTAGGCGACCCTGCCAGTCTGCAGTGACAGCAGAGGAGGGTAAAGTTCAGCTCCTCACTGCTGGGCTTTAGTTACATTTAGGGCATCATATGATCTTCAAAGAGGGGGGCAATTATTTATTATCACCCACCCCTAATTCTTCAGTGATATGAAGCTGAAGTCAGATATTCACCAGATTCTTGTTCGAATTTTCCCGTTCCACCTTAAATAGAGTAGCAGTTCTGATGCCTGAGGCGCCAGAATGTAACTGCTGCATCTTTTAAGGTGGAATGGGAAAGTTAGCTACTGAGACATCAGCACTACTAGAGATTTTTAATGCTTGTTATGAAGAAAAGGACCAAAATACACTGAAACAACATTAAACTAAGATAATATGGTGATTATTGTAATTTTTTAACAGAGTAAATTCTCACATTTGTGGGTTTTTTTGGTTTCTTGTTCTCCATCTTTCCGTTTTTTTTTCCTTTTTCTCATAACTCTCTGTTTGGAGTCTCTGAAAAACCTCCGTTTGGAGGGTCATGTAGCCCCAACACTTCACCCCTCTATCTCAACAAGAACCGGGGCGCCCTACACCTAGACGTGAATGCTGAAAACGGAGGTATAGGGCTGAGTGGTAGGGATGAGGAGTGAAATGGGATTGGGCCTTAATGTGTGTTGCACTGGTGTGAGTGGATCAGACACAGCAGTACTGCTGGAGTTAACACACACAATAGATTAAAAACGACAACTGCATCATAAAAATCTTCTGCTTTCTGATTCTGCAACAACAGCGATCACAGCTGGAAAAAAATACCAAAAATCGTCACAAATATGCAAAAAATGTCACAGATGACTTTATTCAGCGATAAGGCAGCAATGCAGGCCTATCAAAATACACAAGCTGGAGCTGTGGAGTAATCCTGCAACTCTGATTTCTGCTAATGATAATGGTAATTATCAGACTCACTCCAGTGGTTGGATCACATGACAGGTACCGAGAGTTTTTAACTGAACTGGAAAAATCTGCCTTTAGTTCCAGCATCAGTGAGCTGGACCCTCACTACAGGAACCACTACAGCTCGGCTCGCTGGGTCACTCAGTCATTTTAAACTCTTACTCTATAACCACCTCCACTCTGCCTCACACTGTTCTACCTGTTTTTTACTATTATTGTCTTATTTTCATTTTTTTAGCTGTTTTATTTTATTTTTCCCCATTTATTTTTTGTTTATTTATTCTTATTCTTGTTTTAATTATGATTTTTATTATTATTTCAGTCATTTTAATTCATTTTAGTTTCCTTTTTGATTTTATTAACTTTAACATTTTAGTTAAGCTTTAATTATTTTTTATATTTTCTACAGTTTATGTATTTTTATTATTGATGTTTCATTTTTATACTTACCTGATTTGAGACATTTTATTATTAAATTTACTGTTATTATTTGGTATGTTTACAACGAATCCCTTTTCACTGTATTTACTCAGCAACACTGTTTATTGAGGTTCACCCTCAATGTTCTCCAAGGTTAAATAAAGGTTGATTGATTGATTGACTGATTGATTTCTTCTGAATTGCTTTGTGTAACACAACTCCCAACATGCAACTATTTGCATGCTTTGCCGAAAGGCAACAAGTTCGCAAGTTTGGCCCGTTACCCTGCTGACTCCAATGAGAATGGCCTCGATATACAGCTGTACCCAAACAGATCAGCTTTATTACTGTCATTAAGGAAACGCTCAATGAAATTTCAGTGATAATTCAGGCTGAGCAACATACATAAAGTGAGGGGGCTGTTACATTTGCATGAATAATGCACTGGGGCTTCACAAACTGAGGACGTCCCCCGGTGTATATAAACTCTGACCTTACAAAGGTTCATAAACTAGAGCAGAGGAGCCAAATTAGTGCATCACAGACGGTCAATATATCTGTTTAGATCAGGGGTCGCAACCCAAATGTTAAGAAGAGCCATTTTGTCCTTTCAATAAGAATCAAAACACCTTGGGAGCCACAACGTTTTATGTCCATTTTACCTTCTTGGCTGTGAATATGTCTCAGTAATTGCTGATGTACTATAGGGAGATTCACTCGAAAGAGGCCCCGAATATCATGTAATAACTCTCTCTAGGACGAATCAATCTGAATGAAACAAGGTGCAATGAGCTCCTCAGTATATGAGGCTTTGAACAAGCCGGGACGCCCCTGCGTCGAGCCATGAGGTCGGCGCCGGACAGCTGTCGCCACATTTAACTCTTTTTGCAACTTCCGGGTGCAGACCCCCGTACCCCTTCATATGTCTGGCCGAAAACGGAGATCACTTCCAGCATCGCATGTAATGTAATCAATTACACATACGTCAAGGTATGTAGTGCATTTTTTTGGTTCAGATTGCTTCATCCTAACGGGAGTTACAGCAAAATATTCAGGGCCTCTTTCCAGTGAATCTCCCTGTAGTATAGGCTAAAAATATAATATAAGCGAAAACACAGACTTACTTTGCTCTGCTTTAAGCTTTAGCTCAGCTATAGCCGCTTTTCTCGCATCTCCAGCAGGAAAGTTTTTTCTTATGAGGCTGAAGTCGCTTCTCATTCTCCAGTTTCTTGTTTGAATTTACCCGTTCCACCTTAAACGGTGCTTGAGACACCAGAATATAACTGCTGCACCATTTAAGGTGGAACGGGAGAATACAAACGAGAAACTTCAGCTTTGCGACTTTTTAGTGTTTCAGTTTCTTGTTGCAGATTAAACGTATCAGGAAACCAGCTGGAGTGATTATAAACACTAATAAGTCAGTTTGTCTCCAAATTATCGATGTTCATCTTAAATCTCTCTCTTTGCCGTTTCGTTAGCTACTAGCTAGGCGAGACTGTTGTCTGTGTTGCTACGGTGACCAGCAGTCTGCGCTGATCTTCAGGGTTAAAGGGTGAATTAGCAGTTCTACATTAACTCCAGAGTTTAAGACCATTTATTGTTAAACTGTGTTGAACGATCAGCAGAGCTTTATTTTACTGTAAAGGAGGATTATTTTATTTTTACCTACAAATCTGATTCAGCTGTGGAGCCACAACAGGGCAGTAAAAGAGCCGCATGTTGCCGACCCCTGGATTAGAGGCTATTTTAACCCCTTAAATGGACACAGCCCACCAGCAGGGCCAAAGTTTTACTACACAGTTCTATAGCCTATTCTGCATTGAAGCCCATGTAGTTAATGAATAAGCCCAAGTAAGTCATAAGCCTGGGGGTTTGAGGGGTTAATGGAATTAAAGGGCTCATATTATACATTTTGTTGTACTTTATGTACCAAAAACAGTCATAATTAATTTTTCCATGACCATCCAACCCCTCTTTATCCCTCTGAATTAAACAGGTTGTTTTTGTTGTTGTGCCTTTAAGACTGATGTATGTAAATGAGCCCTGTCCTGATTGGCTGCCCTCATTCAAAAAGTGGTCTTAGCTGAAACACTCCCTTTAACTTCAGTATGAACAGGCGGAGCTAAATTAATGTAAACGGGTTGGTATTTGAAACATCCTAAAAACAAATAATTAAAAACAGGACGTTAAGCAACTAGTTTCATTCAAATGACATTGAAAAAATCGTTCATTCAAAGTATTTTTAGGCTGAATAAAACTAGTTAATTTACTCGTTACCACACAAAGTACTTTTAAGGTTGATCTAATGAGCCATTTTTACAGAGTGCACTACATCTTGAAACTTTATCAATGTTTACATATTTCAAAAACAGCAAAGAATTCACTTTTACACTATAGGGGTCCTTTAAATATGGAGGTACTCAAAGAAACACTTGCTTGGACTCTCCATGGCCCAAAACAAGCAGATATGTGTTGTCCCAACTCAACAGAGCGATTCTGCACATGACAACGTCAAATGACCTAAAAACTTGATTTTATGAGGCGATGTGGACAGTCGGTTGTAAATTCCTAAACTGATGACTGATTTACAGTCCAGCACTGAGCTGTTTGGTTCAGTGCTTGAGCAGCGAAAAACAGCCCAGAACCAGAACTGAACACACTTCATCTAACTGAACTGACTTTTTGGTTCACTGTAACCGAATCAGTTTTATTCAATCTAAATAAACACTTTGAATGAATGACTCTTTAGATCAAAGTACATTTAGAGTTGAATAAAACTAGTTTAATTGCTTGTTACCAAATGAAGTACCTTTAGGTTGAAATGACAAACCATTTTTTTTTACAGTGTACGAATATGTAGCTTTCATAGCAACCGTTGCTAGGTTGGACAAGCATTTATTTATTAAACTGCACTATTTGTAAATTTATCACTACCTTCCATAGATGTGCAATATCTTATAAAATTATATATTATTGATTTTTATCATTTTAATTTAAATAATTTTAAATTATATAGTCTTTTCCTTTTAATATCTTGTATTTCATAGTAGCTCATATTTTTCTTTTATTCGTTTGATGTTATTTTGTTAATGAACCACTAGGATTTATTGTACAATTCGGATTGTTGTGCAATGACAATAAAGCATCTTATCTTTACAGAACACTAAAAATCCTATTCAACCTGATGAGAAACTGCAGCGCACAACTAGAGGTGGGCAATATAATGTTTTATTGTTATAGCGATAAACAATGTTTTTGTGAACGTATCGTAAATATCATCAGTACCACATGTGTGTTTCGGTAAGAGGGAGCATAAATAGTCCTGTTTAATTTGATTTTGTACAGTGCAGTAAGTGAAATGTGTACACCCCTGTGCACTTCCCTGTTTTGGTCTAAATATCCAGATTTGGAGTGCGTTGTTAATGTCAAAAGATATTTTGTGTGTGCACCAAAGGTCAGACTGTGGCAAATTTATTAATTTTAGCAGCTGAAATTAGGGTGGTGGCTAATTCTGTCGTTCACAATGATTAGTTACAACGTCATAAGCCGTATTTGGACAGAATTATGTCTAATTTCCTCTTTTAAAGGTGCTTCTCTGTAGTGCTGAACGATTTTGGGAAAATACCTAATTGTGATTTCTCTCGCCATTGCTGTGATTGCTATGTAAATTGGGGTGCACAATATGATATTTTATCATCATTGCAATAAATGATGTCACAATATGCTTTTCTAAGCATATTGTGAATATCGTCAGTACTCAAAGACACTGACTACGTTTCATTACAGAGTGGGCATAATTATGTCTGTTTAATTGGATTTAGTGCATCGCAGTTTGCAAAACATGGCATTATTAAATCTTAGAAAAACTCAATATCATGATGCCTGTCGTGCATCGTAAAAAAGTGGTATTTTTGTCATATCATCTACTCTCAATTTACATTATGATTGTTTTCTGTAAACAGGCCTGTTTTTTGGCCAAGAAGACCAGAAAATCCACATTATTTCAGATTTTCCACTATTTTCCATCATCAACATTCCATATAAAACTCGTGCGGGTTCACGGTGGATTCGGATAGTAAATAAAATGCCTATATTTGTGACCTCTGGTTCATCACCGCTGTAAAGGACTCTCTGAATGACTTTCTTTGCATCTCACCAATTGAATCACGTGTGTACATACATATACATACATATGTTTTCATAAACATATATACATTCATACATATATATATATATATATATATATATATATATATATATATATATATATATATATATATATACACACACACACACACACACACACACACATACATTATATATATATATATATATATGAGTTTTAAATCAGTTGAATTCCCCTTTAAGTTAATTAGACCCTCGTTAAGCACTAATCACTCGTCTTACCTCCCCGTTTTCTCTGATTCCTTCCCCCTCGAGACGATCCCTGTCCGCGGGACTCCTGCCGTTCTCTCCCCACACATCCTCCCATGGCTGTCAGTTAAATCCCAGCCTCATTCTTCACTGGAGATTGATCACGTCCAACACCAGGAAGCTGGAGCTCTGCGCAGAACTGTGTCGGCTATCAACACACAGCTGCTGCTCCAAACAGGAAAAACTTCGCTTCAGTAAGGTAAATGAGGGCAGCGGTGACGTTTTTCCCCCTTCAGCTACACTGTAAAATACAGAATAATTTACAGTAATTTACTAACAGCAGGGTTGCCCGTGAAGTACTGTATATTCATAGTAAATATTTTACATTTTTACTGTAAATTTACAGCACTTTACTGCAAACTCTGCTGCCAGTATATTACTGTAAATTGCCGTTTGGTGTGTTACTGTAAATAATGTACCTCTCTAAATATGCCATCTTTCACAGTAAATCCAAATACAATATAAATACAAAATACAAAACATGCAAACAGACACACTCATCTACAGAAACAGACGATCATTCTCAGTGCTGGCAATAAAATGTTTAGACTGTTAGAAATGATTAATCAACAATAATAATAATAGTCACTTATTCATTTATTGTTATGAACTCATTAATTGGCCAAAACACAGCAATTTTCTGGCAGAGGGTTGCCAGTAAAGTAGCATATACTCGCAGTAAATATTTTACATTTTTACTGTAAATTTACAGCACTTTACTGCCAGTATATTACTGTAAACTGTTTGGTGTGTTGCTGTAAACAATGCACCTCTCTAAATATGCCATCTTTCACAGTAAATCCAAATACAAAATACAATACACGCAAACAGAAACACTCATCTACAGAAATACCTTTTTACAAAGAGAAAAAAGACGATCATTCTTAGTGCTGGTTGTTTAGACAGTTAGAACTGATCAGGGACTAATATTACTGTTGATTAATCATTAATTGTTATGAACTCATTGTTATGCATTCATTTATTAGCCAGAATAAAATTCTCAATACAGTAATTTTCTAGCAGGGTTGCCAGTAAAGTAGTATATATCCACAGTAAATATTTTACATCTTTACTGTAAATTTACAGCACTTTACTAGTAACCCTGCTGCTGGTAAATGACTGTAAAGTGTCGTTCAGTGTGTCACTGTAAACAATGCACCATCTTTCACAGGGTGACCCTGTAAAGCAACAAACCAGTATTTCACTGTAAAGTAAACACTGTAGAAGTTACAGCAGTTCATCCAGGGCTCACCTTGAGACGACATTAGGAGGTTTTACCTCCCAGAAGGCACTTTAGGGAAGTTAGCGAGCCTCCAAGTACGCAAGACCGAGTCTGCGAGTCTGCAAGTACAGACTTGTAGAGTAGTGTTGTTCCTCGGAGGGTCCGACGTTCACAGGGGCGAAATCAACCGGTAGCAGCAACTTTTTACTATCTTTTGTCCCTCTTAGAGTCCAGAAAGAAGCAGGAATAAGAGGTTCTTAAACCTGACCCACTCCCGCGACTATTTTACCGAGCTCGGTTTCGGTTTCTGAACTTCTGGTGCGAGGCAGGCTAACGTTAGGCTAGCTAACCTAGCTAGGTCGACCTACGTTAACCGTCAACGTTACGCGAATTAAACCGAAACGTTTCCGCCAAAACGACGTCCTGAAGCATAACTGCCGGACAGATTCGACTGCAGGAAGGTCCGTCTCTTCGCTGAGTGTCCGGCCAGCATAGTTCACCAGCTCTCCGGCTCAGTCCGAGTCCGCTTCTCCACTTCTCTCGGTCCGCCAGCAGAGCTAAAGCTCGGTTAGCTGTCCTGCTCCAGTTGGCCAGTCCAGTCAGAAATCGACCCGGAGCCGGACTACGGACAAAACAAACCTAATCAATAACACCACAGCCGCGTCTACATGTTGGTTCTGTAGGTGTTCGAGCCGGGCTGGCGTTATTCTCGAACCTTTACAAACCTTTCACTGTCGAGCTCTCGGAGTCCGAATCCGAGTCAGAGTCGCTCTGCCTGCCAGAGAGTCAGAGTCCCTTTACACGACTGTGGCTGTTCGCGCAGCCGCAGAGCGGAGCAAGCGACGTCACACAGAAACGTGAGAAACCTTCGGCGATTGGACGCAGGACGGAGCCCCGAGGAGACATATGGTGGCCACGAATTAATATATTGAGGCAACGAGTCAAGTTTCTCATATAGTAATTTGTGTGCTCAGTATAGTAAATTGTGGCCTCAATATATGAATCCATGGCTTCAGTAGTACATTGTGGACTCAACATATTAGTTTGTGGCCTCATTATATTAATTTGTGACCTCAACATAGTAATTTTGTGTGCTCAGTATAGTCATTTGTGGTTTCATAATATGAATGTGTCCTGAATATAGTAATTTGTGGCTTCAGCATAGTGTTGAGTGTACTAAATATAGTGAGAAATAGTGTAATAAATAGTGTATTCAGTATTTGTGGTCTCAGCATACTAAATTGTGGCCTCAAAATATTAATTTGTGGGCTCAATATAGCAAATTTGTGGACTGATTGTAGTAATTTGTGGCCTCAATATAGTAATTCCTGATCTGAGTATATTCATTTGGGGCCTCAACATAGCAGTTTGTGGCCTCAGTGTATTGATTTGATGCTCCCGTCACCTTTCTGTCAGCTCGAACCATTCTGACCATTCTCCACTGACCTCTCTCAACAACAACACGTTTCCGTTTGCAGAGCTGCCGCTCATTGAGCTGCACCAAATACCATTGCATAATTCTCCACTGTTACAGTCAGATTACACTGTTACAGGGAGATTACACTGTTACAGGTAGATTACACTGTTACAGGTAGATTACACTGTTACAGTCAGATTACACTGTTACAGGGAGATTACACTGTTACAGGTAGATTACACTGTTACAGTCAGATTACACTGTTACAGTCAGATTACACTGTTACAGTCAGATTACACTGTTACAGGTAGATTATACTGTTACAGTTTGATTACACTGTTACAGTCAGATTACACTGTTACAGTTAGATTACACTGTTACAGGTAGATTACACTGTTACAGTCAGATTACACTGTTACAGGTAGATTACACTGTTACAAGGAGATTACACTGTTACAGGTAGATTACACTGTTACAGGTAGATTACACGGTTACAAGGAGATTACACTGTTACAGGTAGATTACGCTGTTACAGTTAGATTACACTGTTACAGTCAGATTACACTGTTACAGTCAGATTACACTGTTACAGGGAGATTACACTGTTACAGGTAGATTGCACTGTTACAGGTAGATTACACGGTTACAAGGAGATTACACTGTTACAGGTAGATTACACTGTTACAGGTAGATTATACTGTTACAGTTAGATTATACTGTTACAGGTAGATGACACTGTTACAGGTAGATTACACTGTTACAGTTAGATTACACTGTTACAGGTAGATTATACTGTTACAGTTAGATTACACTGTTACAGGTAGATTATACTGTTACAGTTTGATTACACTGATACAGGTAGATTACACTGTTACAGGTAGATTACACTGTTACAATTAGATTACACTGTTACAGGTATATTATACTGTTACAGGTAGATTACACTGTTACAGGTAGATTACACTGTTACAGTTAGATTACACTGTTACAGGTAGATTATACTGTTACAGTTTGATTACACTGTTACAGGTAGATTACGCTGTTACAGTTAGATTACAGTGTTACAGTTAGATTACACTGTTACAGTCAGATTACACTGTTACAGGTAGATTACACTGTTACAAGGAGATTACACTGTTACAGGTAGATTACACTGTTACAGTTAGATTGCACTGTTACAGGTAGATTACACTGTTACAGTTTGATTACACTGTTACAGTTACACTGTTACGGGTAGATTACACTGTTACAGTTAGATTATACTGTTACAGGTATATTATACTGTTATTTAGATTACACTGTTACAGTTAGATTACACTGTTACAGGTATATTATACTGTTACAGTTAGATTACACCATTACAGTTAGATTACACTGTTACTGTTACACTGTTACAGGTAGATTACACTGTTACAGGTATATTATACTGTTACAGGTAGATTACACCGTTACAGGTAGATTACACTGTTACAGTTACACTGTTACAGGTAGATTACACTGTTACAGGTAGATTACACTGTTACTGTTACAGGTATATTACACTGTTACAGTTACACTGTTACAGGTAGATTACACTGTTACAGGTAGATTACACTGTTACTGTTACAGGTAGATTACACTGTTACTGTTACAGGTAGATTACACTGTTACAGTTAGATTACACTGTTACAGTTACACTGTTACAGGTAGATTACACTGTTACTGTTATAGGTAGATTACACTGTTACAGTTAGATTACACTGTTACAGGTATATTATACTGTTACAGTTAGATTACACTGTTACAGTTACACTGTTACAGGTAGATTACACTGTTACAGTTACACTGTTACAGGTAGATTACACTGTTACTGTTACAGGTAGATTACACTGTTACAGGTAGATTACACTGTTAGTTACACTGTTACAGTTAGATTACACTGTTACAGTTACACTGTTACAGGTAGATTACACTGTTACAGGTAGATTACACTGTTAGTTACACTGTTACAGTTAGATTACACTGTTACAGTTACACTGTTACAGGTAGATCATACTGTTACTGTTACAGGTAGATTACACTGTTACAGGTAGATTATACCAGTGATATCACAGTGTAAAGGACTCTAATGGTCTACAGGAAACTCGTGGTCTCTAATGGTAACCATTAAGCCACTTCCCATTAGAAAGCAACACCATCAGGTTTAAACCTAGTGGTTCTAGTGGTCTTTCATCAGCAGGGTGTAGATTGAAGTCCGCGCTGTGAAGGCCTGGAGATGAAATGCAGACATTAAACGGGGTTTTTTTTAGCTGCGGAGGGGTTTAATATTCCTGATGGACGGAGTTTAACTCGCTGCTGTCCGTTAACTGTGACGTGCTCGCGCGGCCGCGTGCGCATGCGCGCGCTCTGACGAGTTCAGCAGCTCGCCACAATGCTGGTTCAGTTCGATTCAGTTTGACGAGCCGATTCTTTTCGAGTGTCCGTTTCAGCGAATCGAACGTCCGATTCACCAATTCATAAGTCAGTTAACTCACCAAGTCCATCTGTGACAGGAAGATACAGCGAGGAGCTGATCACTGTTTCACAAAGCATCAGAGTAAATGAGGCGGTTTAATCAATACTTCATCTTTCAATACTTTCAATATATTTTTTTAATCAGTTAAGCTAGCACCAGGTTTACATTGTGTTTTGCTAATACATGAGGAGTTTGTATTGATAAAAAAAACAGATATACTAAGCTGAATTTAATTTTTTGTAGCCCCTGAGGTGACTTATTGATTATTTTTAATAGAGCGTGACCATAAATTCATATATCGATGCTACGATTTAAGTTTGTTATGGCCTGAATACAGTAATTCAGTGCCTCAACATAGTAATTTGTGGCCTCAATACATTAATTTGTAGCCTCAATATAACAATTTTCGGCCTCAATATAGTAATTTGTGGCCTCAACATATTAATTCATGGCCTCAATATAGTTATTTGTGGCCTCAATACAGTAATTTGTAGCCTCAAATTAGTAATTCGTGGTGTTAATATATTAATTTGTAGCCTCAATATACTAATCTGTGGCCTCAATATACTAATCTGTGGCCTCAATGTAGTAATTAGAGGCCTCAACATAGTAATTTGTGGCCTCAATATAATAATTTGTAGCCTCAATATTGTAATTTGTGGCCTCAATATATTAATTTGTAGACTTAATATCACAATTTTTGGCCTCAATATAGTATTTGTGGCCTCAGTATATTAATTTGTGGCCTCAATATAGTAATTTGTAGCCTCAATATACTAATCGGTGGCCTCAATATAGTACTTTGTGGCCTCAATGTAGTAATTAGAGGCCTCAATATAGTTCTTCGTGGCATCACTACATTAATTTGTGGCCTCAGTGTATTAATTTGTGGCCTCAATATAGTAATTGGTGGCCATGCCTTATTAAACAGTAATCACCACGTCACCTGAGAGTCTCCGTACCCACGGTATCGTTCGGCATGGAGAAATTCTGACACCTCTGCAGTGTTTCCAGATGTTATTATGCTAAACTGTCAGATTATTACAGGATTTTATGACGTAACACGTTTCAAAAACTTTCGATTCAGCTGAACTTGTCAATCGACTTACGGTGAAGAATCGATTCAGAGAGCCGATTCGCCCACGAGTCGGGCATCGCTAGCTCGCCATGGCGGCCGAAGGCGCTCAGTTGGCCGGTCTGGTGGAGGAATTTGTGGCGGGACAGGCGGACAGTAAGGCTGCGGACGTTGCAGAAGGTACGTTATCCTTTTATCGATGGCAGAAGGCAGAAAAGTCGGGAGTTTTTTTGGAGGGGTACAGATGCTCCGGTGGAGTGACTCGACTCGCGTGTCGCTAACGCTCTCCCCACATCCTGTGCGCAGCAACGCTGACTTAACCAGCAACTTTCAGACGGTTTATGAGCGAAAAGCAGTTCACTGTGCGATTAACTGGTTTATATCGGACCCAAAGTGCGAATTGTCATCGACCGTAACCTCACAGTTAGGCTGGAGTTCGCTTCCTAGCTTCTCATTGGAACTTTCCGTTCCACCTTAAATGGTGCAGCAGTTTCATACTGGCGCCTCGGGCTGCTCGGAAACAGCTGCACCATTTAAGGTGGAACGGAAAATTCCAGTGAGAAGCTAACTTAAGCCTCGTGCACGCTTGCGAGTGCGTGCTACACTCTTAAAAAAGATGGTTCTTCAAGAGTTCTTTAGTAAAAGCAATGCCTTTACGTAGAACCATGAGTTCCACATAGAACCATTTGCATGCTTTGCATGGTGAAGTGGTTCTTCAGCTTGACGGATAATGTGTTGTGGGTGGTTATATACAGAACCTTTCTGAAAATGGTTCTGTATTAAACCAAAAAGGGTTCTTCTGTTATTACAAGCTTGACTTCATAACAAGAGAAGAACCCTTATTGGTGCTATACAGAACCATTAAAAAAAAAAAGAAACTGTACACTCTTAAAAAAGATGGTTCTTTAGTATACTGTTTAGAACAGTGAACTCTCAAACTTAAAAGAACCCTTTAAGTATGCAAGTTTTTATATAATAAACCAAAGAACCCTTGAAGAACCATCTTTTTTAAAGTATGGAAGCTTTTTTCTACGTAAGCACTGAAAAGTTGTTTTGCTACTTTTACAATGTCAAGGTTGTTACAATAGGAGAACCTTTTTTGGTGCTGTATAGAACTATTTTAAACCAAAAAGCTTCTACACTCTGAAAAAAGATGGTTCTTTAGTGTGCTATATAGAACCATGAACACTCAGACAACTATTTGCATGCTTACATTTTCAAAAAAAGTTCCACATAGAACCGTATACAACACACTCAATCAGTCTGAAGATTAAAAGAACCCTTTAAGCATGCAAATTGTTCTATAAAGTATCCTAAAGAACCCTTGAAGAACTGTCTTTTTCAGGAGTATGGAAATGGTTCTGTGTTAGCACTAAAAATGGTTATGATGTCAAGCAACAGAAGAAGAAGAACCATTTCAACATGGAAAGACCCAAGCATTCAAATGGTTCTCTACAGAACTCATGGTTCTAAATAGAACCATTCTCTTTACTAAAGAACACTTGACAAACTGTCCCGTTTGAGAGTGTAGCTGTGATTAGCAGGCGTTATACTTTAACATGGACCCTACAGGAGTGGTGGAGAGTGTGGACTATGGTCAGGAGAACCGTGCTGCCCCTGTTTACAGAGTTCTAAGTGATATATGTGGAGTTCTCAGTGTCTCAGGACTCTTTGGTTCTGTTCTTGCTCTGATGTCATGACTTTTTTCATGTTCGTCTCTCCTGAAGGTGTCAAGGCTGGACACTTCACTGTACTTGAGCTGGTTGAGGCGCTGGGGTAAGATCTTCTACTGTCTGTCTACACTACATGTCACCTTCTGAAAGGAGAACTCCATCGATTTTCCAAAATTCCTTTGTGATTAAGCGGTTAAGATGTAAACAGACTCATTCAGAGTGGTTTGGTGTGAAACGCTCTGTTTTAGAGAAACTTACCGAGTCAGAACTGTTCACAGTGGTGGTGATAGGAACCAGACGTCCACCTCTAAAAGCTCCCTCACTGAAAGTTCCTACATGAAATAGTTATGAATTCACTGCCTGATGACTGAGACGTTGAGTGCGTTTACATGCACTCAGTAATCTGATAACTGCATAAAATCAGATTTTTGTCAGTAATCCGGTCAACACATTTACATGCACTTGAGTAATCAGATAATAGGGAAAATCTGGGTCTACATGAGTCAGGCAGTAATCAGATTTCTGCTTTGCAACCCGCCAATAAACTTACAGAAGACGACGTGACGTAAACATAATTTAAAATTTAAATTTCATGCCACTGTTTTTTAAACATTGCGTCACTTTACCTGAAAATATGAACAAACATCATCTAGAAGATAAAGAATATTCATATCCTTTATTTCGTGCTCCAACAGTGTTTTTCTGCGTCTCGCGACATCCACTGTCTGATCTCGCGCATGCGCAGACTGGGAAATCCAACAGAAATAAGAGTTTACATGCACTGAAAAATCTGATAACTGAGCTAAAATCCAGCCTCTTAATCGGATTTCTAGATCAGAGTGTGGTGTTTACATGACCATTTGAATAATCGGATAACTGCAGAAATCCGATTATGGTCGGATTATTGAGTTTGTGTATACGCACGAAGATTTTGGCCTTAAAGGGAAACTCCTCTGATTTTTCAAACTTCTGCATAATTGAGTGTTTCAGATGTAAACAGAGTGATTCAGAGTGGTTTGGTGTGAAATGGTTCAGATGTCTTTACAGTGGTGGTGATAGGAACCAGGGGTCGCCATGACTACAACACAAATATAGACATTTTATTTACTATCCAGAACCACCAGTGAACCTACACGAGTCTTCTGAGTTTATATGGAATGTTGATGATGGTAAATAACTATCCTGAAAAATAAGATCTCTTTGGAGACTGTTTTGCCTTGGAACACCCTTCATGTGTCCTTCCACCATGAATGGATTAAAATAAATTGTTTAAAATTAGTTTTAGACCAAAGCTTTATCTCAAAACTACTGCAGATCAATGCCATAGAGATCAGACTGTGTGTTCATAGCTATTTCATGTGATAACATTTTATGAGAGCTTTTAGAGTCATTAAAGACTTCAAACATCTGGTTCCTGTGAACAATTCTGACTCAGTAAGTTTCTCTGGAATTAAGCATTTCACACCAAACCACTCTGAGTGACAGTTTACACCTTAATCGTTAAATTATATAGAATTTTTGAATAGTTCCCCAGTAATTTCATGCTGGAGGGATACATGCAGGGTGTTGTGAGGCAAAATAGTCCCTAAATAAAACTTATTATCACAGATTTTCCACTGTTTCACCACCATCAACGAAAATCTCCACATTCAAGCCACTCTGAATGACTTTGTTTACATTTCAAAAACTTAATTATTATGCACAGTGTTTGAGAAAATTGGTGGAATTCCCCATTTTAAGTTCTACCTATTAACCAGGTGAAGTCAGACATACGCAGTGTGATTTTAGCCTGTTTTTAAGCCCAGTTTGGTTGTATCCAACTGACATGGTTATGAATGAGCTTCACGTGTCAAGTGAATATTAGTAAATAAAATGCCTAATTTTGAAAGCAGTGATGTTATTGTACAGCTGTCAGTCAGTAGGTGGAGCCTGAATGGTTTTGTTGTCCGTGTTCAGGTTGAGCCTGACGAGCTCTCAGGCTCAGACGCGGGGCAGAGGGGTCCAGCTCCTCTCTGAGGTCCTACAGGAATGCTACAGCGGCCTGTCCGAGAGGGAAGGTGAGTCTCTGGACTTCCATATTCCATACATTCCATATGAGTGGACAGTGTAGTCTTCATCAGAATGTATAGGTTACTTTCAATAGTTTAGTGACATTATTTTGGATGCAGAACCTGAACATGAAAATCAGGTGATTTACAGTTTCTAATTTTCATCGCTGACGTCCAGTGAGAGCAACAGCGTCTACACGTTCCAACCAATGTATATAATATGCATATAAACGTAACATGTCAGCGTGTACTGTCAGCTGAGGGGATCGAACCAGCGACCTTCCGGTCACAAGGCTGGTTCCCTAACCTGTATGGAAACGTAACGTCAAAACGAAAGACGCACAAAGCAAGACCACCAATCAGGGCACAGCGCACTTTGTTTTGAGCTTGTTTTGACCTGTTGGTCATACCGACCCAGTGCAGCACACGGTTCAACATCAGTGCAGCAGCGTAAAACTTTGGGAGAGTCTATTCAACATAAATGATGAACTAACCTAACTTTGTGTAAACAGACCACAATATAGAAATATGTACACATATGCAGTTGTGACTGACGTGTCTTTTTTCTGAATTTATACAAACACATTTCATTTTATAGTAAATTAGTTTAGGCTAGTTTATGTTTATGAACAGAGACCTACAGATGCAGTTTAGTAAAGGAAACTCATTTGTGAATCTGAGTTTAAAGTTTTTATTAAACTTAAACTTGTAACTAAGTTCAAATAAATCTTAAACTGAAACTTTGCTTGTTTGTAAAAAGTGATTTCAGAGCCACTCAGTTCTACCTGATGGAAACTGTTCGCCTTCAGTGTTTTGTGCTTATGATAATTTTAATAGACATCAGCGTCACTAATTAATGAGCTTCTATTAAAAGACTGGTTTACCAAGAGAGACACTGGAGTATTTTCACCTAAAATGAGTTAATGAAGCAGAGTCTTCTTACAAAAAATGATAATAGGACATCAGAGCCATAATTAATCTTTTAGTACTTTCACTTTTGATACTTAAGTACATTTGAAGGCAAATACTTTAGTACTTTTACTCCAGTGGAGGTCTAAAGGGAGGAACTTCTAATTTTACTGGAGTAATATTTTACCTTGGGTATCTCTACTTTAACTCAAGTACAGGGTTTGTGTGCTTCGTCCACCTCTGCATCAGAGCGACATACAGCACTGCAGCTGGGCTTCAGCCTGCACTACTGTGGATGGGCCAAGGGGTCAAACTAGGGAAATGTGTTAACGTGTCATTAATGCTTTCGCTTAAACATCTCTAGCTAGTTCCCAAGCTGCTCTTATTGCAGACTGTTAGTGTTATTTGGTTACCAATCTGGACTTTATTGAAATGTCTTTCCTCTGTTTAACATCTGAAGCCATCGTTCTCGTTGGCATGGAAAGCATGACGTCTCTGTCAGTGTGCAGCGTCTGTGTCAAACATATTCCCAATTCCAGGATCACGGCAGGCAAATTAGTTTTGGAAACAAGCTCAGAATTTGCATCATGCATGTGCAGAACACGGATGATTGTAATGTCATTGATCCACTCTGAATCCTGTCTGCAGTGGAGGTCCTGATTGCTTTCTATGAGAACAGGCTGAAGGATCACTATGCCATCATGCCGCATGTCCTCCGGGGACTCAAGGCCTTGGTAAGTCTGAGCTACATCATAGTCCTGACATACAGTCTGTTTTAAAAGACTTTGTATTACAGAAGCAAATCCTGTTTGCTTCTGTAATATAAAGTCTTTTAAAACGGAAAAAAGGGGGCGCTCTCACAGTATTCACAGCTTACTTTAGTTCTGTTTTGAGCTTTTTTTACATCAGTAACAGCAGCTTAACTTACACTTGTAAAAAAGGTCAAACAGAACTAAAGTGTGATAAACTGTAAGCTGTGAATACTGTGAGAGCGCCCCCTGCTGTTTATCAGAGCGTCGCCGCTCCCCAGTTTCAGTCTCCATTTCCCAAACGCTTCAGCCGAGCGCGCTAACGTTACTCCTCCTAATAAACAGACACACGTTCAGCTCCGTCTCCTCATTATTCACCACCGTCACTGTAATATTTCATCATCAACATTAACACACGAAGGTGATCAGAGGGGCGGTGGAGATCGAGTCTGCAGCGTCTGAGATCTTTAAAACGCAGAGTTAGAAAAGAAAATCATCTCACAGTGAAAGCAGCGTTTTACAGTAGGAATAAATGGAGCTCATTATGCTGGTAGTGAACTATGCTGCTGACTCAGCTGCCTAAAAACCATAGAAACGGACCTTAAACAGAAGTGAGGACCCTGTTGGGGTTCATCCTAAAGTTAGGACAGGATTTAGGAGGTTTAGTCTAGTTAGGATGTTTGTGTGATGCTGTTTTCTTGTCTGGAGTTCATGATGAGATTATGAAGTTAGGAACTGTTATTCTGGAATAGCTACTGTCCTGAATTCAGTCGTCATGGAGACCAAACAGATCAGATTTCAGACTTAAGATGTTTCTGTAATGTGGCTTTTGGTGATCAGTGAGAAATAGATACAGTTTGATCTGATAATGACTGACTGACTGTCTGTCCTGCAGGCGAAGAGCTCAGTGCTGCCTCCTGGCTCTGCAGTGTCTATTCTGAAATCTCTTTTCCAGGACGTCCATGTGCAGGTAAATTAACACAGCCTCTCAAAATCACTACATAATTAGAGTATTATTTATTTTGGTTCATTTATTTGATTATTTGGCCCTGTTCAACTCACAATACCTATATTTACTACTTGCTGCAGCTCCCTGACAGTAAATATCATTGCAAATTAAAAGGGAACTCCACTGATTCTTCAAAACATCTGTATAATCCAGTGTGTGAGATGTAAACAGAGGGATTCAGAGTGGTTTGGTGTGAAATGGTTCAGATGTCTTTACAGTGGTGGTGATAGGAACCAGGGGTCGCCATGACTACAACACAGATATAGACATTTTATTTACTATCCAGAACCACCAGTGAACCTACACGAGTCTTCTGAGTTTATATGGAATGTTGATGATGGAAAATAGTGGAAAATCTGAAAATAATAAGTTTTCTTTGGGGACTATTTTGCCTCACAGCGCCCTGCATGTATCCCTCCACCATGAATGGAGTTTAAGTTCTCTAAACTATCATAAAACAGTGTCTCAGTCATCAGGCAGTGAATTCATAACCATTTCATGTAGTAACTTTCTGTGAGGGAGCTTTTAGAGGTGGACGTCTGGTTCCTATCACCACCACTGTGAGCAGTTCTGAGTCTGTTCTACAGTTTCTCATTAGGCTGAATGAATAACTGACTCTAAATGTAGGTATTGTGATATAAACTGAGTCAGTTCTACAGTTTCTCATTAGGCTGAATGAATAACCGACTCTAAATGTAGGTATTGTGATATAAACTGAGTCTGTTCTACAGTTTCTCATTAGGCTGAATGAATAACTGACTCTAAATGTAGGTATTGTGATATAAACTGAGTCAGTTCTACAGTTTCTCATTAGGCTGAATGAATAACTGACTCTAAATGTAGGTATTGTGATATAAACTGAGTCAGTTCTACAGTTTCTCATTCGGCTGAATGAATAACTGACTCTAAATGTAGGTATTGTGATATAAACTGAGCATTTATAAACTGTGTTTCTACAGTCTCTGATGCTGGCGGAGAGATCGTGTGTCTACAACATGCTGATCAGCCTCATGGAGTCGAGAGAGGAGGGTAAGGAGGATCTTACTCGGCGTCGTGACTACTGTGGATCTATTTTTATCAGTTTCTTTAAAATGACACATTAACGCGCCGAGCAGCGTCACATGTTGTCTCTAATGCCTCCAGCTGTCACTCCACAGTAGAGCTTCCCTCTGTTCTCTCCACAGAGCTGAAGGGTTTGGGCCCTGACTTCGTGTTCGGGTTTGTGCAGGCGGTGGACGGAGAGAGAGACCCTCGCAACCTCCTGCTGGCGTTCCAGATCGCCAGAAACATCATCCACAGAGGCTACGACCTCAGTGAGTACAGACCTCACAGGACACAGAGCTGCAGGACACAGACATAGCACCAGTACTGTGATTATACTGGACCATGCTGTGATGGCAGTGGAGGAGATCAGGGCACCAACAACGTGCTTTAGTTCTTGCTAAATCATTTTAAAAGTATTTGAGCAAAATTTTTCAGTTTTTTACCTACACATTCACGTCTGTGATACATTTGATAAGGAGAACTTTGACTTTGGGACAACTTACCCCTAAGTAATAATTGTAATTGCTATAATTACAATTATTACTATAAAGTCTGATAAATCAGTGCCAAACAGTATTAGTTCATTACAGTTCTGTGTTGTTTGAACTAGACCTAATCTAAATCTAAAAAAATCTACACATGTGAATAAAACCTAAACATATTAAAATATCTAAATATTTCAGTGAGATCTAAATGCCTAAATCTATAAAAACAACTGAAATACATAAAAATTAATTTAAAGAAAATGAATCTAAAATACATTTAAAAATCTAAATATATAAAAATTACATATTATTACATATTTTAAGAGAACTTTATTAAATACAAATCAGATTAAACACATATTAAAGAAATATCCAAATACTTGCATTTATAAATACGATCTAAATATGTAAAAATAGCAAAATATATAAATACAACATAAATGCATTAAAAAATCTAAATACAACCTAATACATGAAAATATCTAAATGTTTACATACAAAATAAATACATAAAATATCTAAGCACAACCAAAGTATATACATTTATGAAAACAACTTAAGTACCTAAAAACATGAAAATATATAATTAAAAGTTAAAATATAAATTAAAACATCTAAATACAACCTAAATACATCTGAATACAATTTAATTACTTAAGACATCTAAATATCTTAATATTTAAATACAACTGTATTATATAAAATATCAAATTATCTAAATACATACATACTACCTACATACATTAAAATATCTGCCTCAAAATAAATACGATTAGTGAAAAGAAGCTTTCAAACACTGACTAATTTATTTTAGACCATGAAGTAGAAAAATAAATATCAGCATGTTAGAATTGAATTTTTTTTCATTTGCATCACATCTTTGATACATTTCTAATGAATCTGCCAGTAAAAACCTCCATAACTGAACTGTGTTGAATGTATGTGGGGGATATTATCTGTAATTCTGATTGTGTACTTTGGGGTCTTAGCTGTAACGGTGTGTTAAACTAAGCATCCAGCTTATGTGTCTCAGAACACGACGTCTTCCTCTCGGCCTTCTTTAATAAGGACATGTGAAGGACGTTTTCCTGAGTCTGACATCATTTTAAAGTGATTAAAAACACAAGCGCTGCTCACTGCTGCTCATCTCACTCTGACTGGACTCACGTGATGCTTGTTGTCATGGTAACGTCTGCACTAAGCGGTTCTCTACACATGCACGTAATTTTGGGTCTGATTACTTGTAGTGAGCATGTAAACTGAGATTCTCCATCAGACTGTTGAGTAGAGTGAGATAAACACTTCAGTCTTAATCTGTTTAATCAGATTGGAGAAAATCTCTGCATGTAAACACAGACACTGTTTTTCTTCTTTAGGTCAGTTCACAGAGGAGCTCTTCGAAGTCACGTCCTGTTACTTCCCCATAGACTTCACACCTGTACGTAAGATTCCTGCTTCATTCTCACTTTGCAGTCACTTTAACTTACTTACTTTTTTACCTTCTTGATTACATAAATACACCGGTCAGGCATAGTTACAGACTGTAGTCCATCTGTTTCTCTGCATACTTTGTTAGCCCCCTTTTACCCTGTTCTTCAGTGGTCAGGACCCCCATGGACCCTCACAGAGCAGGCACTATTTGGGTGGTGGGTCATTCTCAGCACAGCAGTAACACTGACGTGGTGGTGGTGTGTTAGTGTGTGTTGCCCTGGTACGAGTGGATCAGACAGCAGTGCTGCTGGAGTTTTTAAACACTGTGTCCACTCACTGTCCACTCTATTAGACATTCCTACCTTGTCAGTCCACCTTGTAGATGTAAAGTCAGAGACGATAGCTCATCTGCTGCTGCACAGTTTGTGTTGGTCATCCTCTATCCTTCATCAGTGGTCACAGGACGCTGCCCACAGGACACTGTTGGCTGGATATTTTTGGTTGGTGGACTATTCTCAGTCCAGCAGTGACACTGAGGTGTTTAAAAACTCCAGCAGCACTGCTGTGTCTGATCCACTCAGACCAGCACAACACACACTAACACACCACCACCACGTCAGTGTTACTGCAGTGCTGAGAATGACCCACCACCCAAATAATACCTGCTCTGTGAGGGTCCATGGGGTTCCTGACCACTGAAGAACAGGGTAAAAGGGGGCTAACAAAGTATCAGAGAAACAGATGGACTACAGTCTGTAACTGTAGAACTACAAAGTGCACCTATATAGTAAGTGGAGCTGATAAAATGGACAGTGAGTGTAGAAACAAGGAGGTGGTCAGAATGTTGTGCCTGATTGGTGTATATATATGAGTTTGTATGCTGCTGTTGTTGGAACAAAACCAACAACTTTACAGGAGCAGGAAAAACGTACTTTAATTCTAATGTAAGTCAATGGAACCAGAATTTTTTCCAAGTCATTTTGGGCCGTTTCTTTTAGTCCATTCATCCTTAAATTTGCACACAATGTAAAGAACAACAGGCATTTTTAAAAACTGAAAAACGACAAAAGTGGAGGTATGAGGCTTTGTTTCGACAGCAGGGAATGTTTGTGATATTTCTGTCTGTTTATACAGCAGTGAGCTTCTCATCATTCACACATTGTCAGACTCTGCTGTGTCCAGTGTTCTTCGAGATTTCATGCTGTGTTCATTGTAAAACTATATGCACTGCATATAGTATATATTATTATATACAGCTATATAATGATATGCAGCAGTGGAAACGGCAATTAAATTACATTTATGTAATAATTAGTAAATATTTAGTAATTATTTTAAATAAAACCCTAAACTTAACTGCATTTATGGTGGCAAATAACGCCCCCTTTTACATACAGTGTCCTTTAGTGCCTCGAAGATGAAGCTTTAGCATTATCATTAGGTTTAAAGTAAACATGGAGGGAGGAGTTGAGGTTAACAATATACATCATCCCCGTAAACTTACCTCTGTATTCTTTTTGCTTAGTTAAGTATTCAAATAAGGATTTATGATTGGGAAATGCTGAAATACAAGCATCAGCGTTTAATGTTGTGTGATGTGGAAAAAATAATAATAAATAAATAATTTAATTTGTATTCATGTTTCACACACAGCTCTAAATCCAGTTAAGCAGGACTAATTATACCGTCTCTGTAATGAAACATGCAGTCGTGGGCTGGAGGTTAGGGAACCAGCCCTGTGACCGGAAGGTCGCCGGCTCGAACCCAAGTGTGCTCACTGCCCCCTAGTGTGTATGTGGTGTTTCACTGCACGGATGGGTTAAAATGCGGAGGTGAAATTTCCCCGTTGTGGGATTAATAAGGGTCACTTAACTATCTTAAGATCTGTAATTTGCTCAGAAAAGCTTATTGTGCTGTAATTTGCTATGGTAATGATGTGTATTGCCATATTGCTCAGCTCTAATTTAAATTGTAATCCTCTTCAATTTGCTGTAAGAGTGTTCATGTGAAAACAAATCGCAATGAAATATTAGTAAATGTTTAACTCGTTCCGCTCTCTGTGTTTAGCCACCCAACGACCCCCATGGGATCAGGCATGAGGACCTCATCCTGGCTCTCCGAGTCGTTCTCACAGGAACACCGCGCTTCGCAGAGGTAGAGAGAAACACAGAGTTCTGACAGCGTCCAATTTTGTGTTGTTGCAGACTGAACTTCATACTCAAATGAGCCACTGAAGGCAGCTGTACAGAAGTACAGTGGCGTTTCTTTGTTTGTTTGTTTGTTTGTTTATTTGGTGTCTCTGTGCCGACAGTTTCTGCTGCCGCTGATCATCGAGAAGCTCGACTCAGACGTCCAGAATGCCAAAGTGGACTCTCTGCAGACTCTGGTAAAGCAGGACTGTCTAATCAAATCTGCCTGAGAGGCCAGAAGGTTTTTATAGGTTTCCAAACTGTTTTGGAATTAAGGAATTAACTTGTTTACTGAAGTCTAGTTTATCCCGTGTGTGGTGTTGATGTGTGTGTTACTCAGTGGTCTGCTGGACCCACCGCATTATTGTTTATTAAATCAATACAGCCATAACAATTTATGTAAAAATACCAGATGTTTAAAATATCTCAAGTGTCCAGCGTAGGGTTCTCCTTTAGCAGCTGTAGCCAGTCAGCAGCCTGTTGTCCACCCATGTTGTCCACCCTCACACAGACACACACACACACACACACACACACTAACAGCAGGCCATGTAGGAGGAGAACAGAGTGAAGGACACAGCACCTCCACACTTTTACTCCCCGCAGGTTCACCCAACACCACATGTGTAATGTAAACGTGTGGGGGGTGAACAGAGTGAAGACACTGAAAATGGGTTATTTTATATGTTCTTCACAGAAAATGAGCAAAGACCAAGAATCTGAGGCTGAAATAATAATAAATCACATCATTTTTTCTTTTGGTAAACACTGAAAATGGGTCCCACAGACCTGAACACCACACAGGGGTTAATCAAAGATGCTTTTCCAGAATATTTCATTCGTTTGTGCTGCTGTACAGCAAATTATACACAGCAAAAAAGATATTATGCCAAGTGAAATCATCTAAAACCGAGTCAGTATGGGTGTTTTCACACTAGAGCTTTTTTCCAGACCCAGGACTGCTTGCTCTGCGAGTTTGGTACCTTTGGTTGAGTGTGAAAGCTGTTCTTGAGCCCCAAAGCGGAGAACCGATCTCTGGTCCTCCTGAAAACAGTGGTCTGGGGAACTCTAGTGCGGCCCACTGTGCGTGTGGAAGTTGTCCGCTCCCAGCGCCGTGCCCTGTAAAACCTGAGTTAAGTCAACTCAAATGATTTGAGGAAAAACTGATTATCTCAAATGTTTTAAGCTCAATAACTCATTTACACTTAAGTAAATTGAGTAAACTGCAGTTAAACTCCATTTGTTCTGTTGATATTAAAACGATTGGGGACTTACGTTTAAGCTGTTCTAACTCAAAGTAATGAAGTAATTGTAAACTAAATTCACCACTACGTCGTCATTTTGACATTCATATTGCAGAGATATGATCATAAACATTAGTAACAAGGTTTCGTTCACCTTGATGGCCCTACAGACCACCTCTCCCAAAGCTGACAGAACAGTCCAGAGAACTGATGTAGTCTCTGTAGTATTCAGCCACCGCAGAACCACTCAGCACAGAGGAACCCAGTAACTCAACACTGACGTCTGATCAGTTCTGATTGGAATGAGTCACAAAAGTTTATGAAATCTAGTCGACTCAAGGGAAGGTAGGCTGGGGAGAATGACAACACACAGACGGTGAAGAGACACGCCCAATATGTAAATATATTGACCAAACATTTATCAAGTAAGGCTGAGAGTCTAAACTAAACGGCAGTAAGTTTATTCAGCTCAGAGATGCTGTTTGATGGCATCTTTGAGCCTGAAATCATCAAAATAAAGTTATGAAAAAAGATCATTTAAATGTAAACATTTATGCTGGTTATTACATTAATCCTCTAGATTATCAACAGACTTTGAACTTGGCCTGTTTGTATTTTCATGTAAAGTCAAGTTAAATTAAAAAATGAATATAATACATTTAAATGAAGTTAGCTCAACTCAAAATAGGCTGAGTTACTGATGAGTTACTATCTCAACAATTCATTTTTGAGTTAATTTGATTTTTTCAGATTAAGTTACTCCAAATTTCTGCAGTATTTCAGTTGTATTAGCTTAATTCTTTCATTAAGATGAACAGTGGGTTTACAGTGTGGGTGGGGCTGCGTGATTAGATCATATTGAACTTGACTACTTCGATTTATCGTGTCACTTCCCTTTTCGAGTGTGGTGATGGGGGAGAGGACTGCTGCGGACAGAAAGAGCTGCTCTTCACCTTTTATTTTCACAAGGAAAATAATAGAAGCAGCAAATACATGAATCTGTACCGACATTCTGCAGACCTGCACACAGAAGACTGACGTATGGAGCTGCACTGTCTATACACAGTTATGATGAAACTATGTGTGAAAGCAAACCAGCGATAACGAGCCCCTCCCCCAAAACGAGCCCAGAATCGGTCCTGGGTGCGGACTGACATGTTCGCGACGTGTGAAAACACCCTGTATCTAGTATTTCTCACTGTGAGGTTGTTGTAAGATTATTTTAAGATGATTCCTCTTATTACTGTTTTCTACTTGTTTTAAGTCATTTTATCTGGAGAAATTGTCTTATTCATGAAGCTCATTTCAGGACATTTTTTTATTATTTAATCTTACAGTATTCTTAGCAGTCATAATGAAAAATAGATGTATCAATGAGATATAATGAGAATTTTACTTAATAAAATGACCTAAAATAAGCAAAAAAGTCTAGAAATAAAAGAAATAAATTATCTTAAATTGAGCTTAAAACAGTCTCAAAAGGAGAAATATTAGATTTATTGACTATATTAAAGATCATTTCACTTGCCGAAATATCATGTATAGGAAAAGCGCAGGTGGTTATTAACAGTGTTAAAAAAATCGAATTTCTCCTTTTGAGGCTGTTTTAAGCTCAATGTAAGAGATTTTTTTTATTTTATTTCTAGACATTTTTTGCTTATTTTCAGTCATTTTATTAAGTAAAATTGTCTCACTATAGTGGCAGATAACGTTGCTTGTTTTAAGAATTCGCTTAAAACCAGCAAACTTATCTGCCAGTATAGTGAGACAATTTTACTTAATAAAATTACCAAAAACAAGTAAATAATGTCTAGAAATAAGGTAAATAATCTTATAATAAGTGCATAAGCATCTAAAAATGAGAAATATTAGAAATATCGCCTGGATTTAAGATCATTTCACTTGACAAGACACGATTTTTTGCAATGTATTAAACATTCATGTCTATAAAGTTACTATTTCTTCCAAAAGGGTGGCCTGTAGCGTGTTTTTATCTGAAATCTAATGTAGAGAAATCTGATATGGTGCTGAAATCTAATCTGCAGAAGTATCGAAGCATTAAAGTAATCTCCTCCTGTTTGCTCTAGGCCGCCTGCGCGCCTGTATATGGACACAAGGAGCTGGCCGAGTTCCTCCCAGGCTTGTGGTCCTCCATACGCAGAGAGGTGAATACGTTTCTCTTATTTCAGCCGAACAGTAGCCTCAGGTAGGCAGTAGCTGCAAGGCAGTGGAGAACCATCAGGGCCCCCAGAGAACATCTAATGACTTCAGAGAAATAACAAAAATGCAAGTGTGTATTTTTTAGAGAGAGAGAGAGAGAGAGAGAGAGAGAGAGAACTTTATTGATAGAAAATAGAAATAAATTTACACGTAAGTTAAAGTACAAGAGAAATAAAATGGTATATCAGACAGATTTGTTGTATTTACATAACAGCAGGCACTGAGTGGTATGAGGTAAACTAAAAGCACAGATTATGGACAAATCTAACTCGGAGTTGCTTCAATATTTCAGTGTAAAGTGCTCAGTGAGAGTCATTAGAGAAATAGTTATGATATATTGCACAGTGTGTATTAACAGAGAGGAGATACAGTGATGAGGTTCAGCTCAGTTCAGACAGCAGGAGATCAGTGCCGTCTCTGCAGTGAGGAGACTCGCTGTAGAGCCGTATATCAGTGGGTAAGAAAGATCTCACACGGTTCTTTAACACAGCGCAGCTGGAACAGTCTGACCTGAATGGGCTTCTCTGTTTATCCAGTGTAGCATGCAGGGGGTGTGAGGTGTTGCCCAGTATGGCTAACAGCTTGTTGAGCATCCTCTGTTCTGCCACAACCTCCAGAGAGTCCAGCTTGACTCCAACAACAGAGCCAGCCTTCCTTATAAGTTTGTTTATTTTGTTCAGAGCACTGTTGTTAATGCTGCTGCCCAGAACACAACAGCACTGAGTAAAGCACTCGATACAGCAGAGTCCATAGGAGCTTAGTGCCCATACCTCAGGCAGCAGAGACGGCTTTGGCCTCTCTTGTACACTGCGAGAGTGGTACAGCTCCAGTCCAGCTTGTTGTCCAAGTTCATTTTATGAACAATGAATTTATATTTTATTAATGAAAAATGAATTTTAGTTCATTATTATTGAATAGAATCACCATATTTGTGTCTAAACTCTGCAAGTACGGTAGTAATACTCCTATTTCATGGTTAATCAGGATTGCACTGTCTGTGGTATTTAGGTAGATACAGCCAAGCTGCTCTCCCATTGGTCAGGACTTCAGGAGCTGGACTGAGGGCCTTAAACGTTAGATTAACTACCAACATCAATAGGAAGTGACAGAGGAACCGACCACTTTGATTTACACTGAGACCAAAATTATCACTCTAGTCCTTCTGGAAGTTCTAGATCTGTCACTGACTGGAGACAGGAGTCAAGGCAGGTTTGGGTTAGTTGTTAAGAATGGAATACAGAGGCGCCAGCTCTGTCTATCACTCTAGTCCTTCTGGAGGTTCTAGATACGTCACTGTGAATATGAGTCATAGTCTAAGCAGGTTCTGGTTAGTTGTTAGGAATGGAAACCAGAGGCGGCAGCACCGTCTATCACTCTAGTTCTTCTGGAGGTTCTAGATACGTCACTGACTGTGGATATGAGCCATGGTTTAAGCAGTGTTCCAGTAAGTTGTTAGGAATGTTAAACAGCGGCAGCAGCTCTATCTATCACTCTGGTCCTTCAGGAAGTTCTAGATACATCACTGACTGTGAATATGAGCCATAGTCTAAGCAGGTTCCGGTTAGCTGTTAAGAATGGAATACAGAGGCGGCAGCTCTGTCTATCACTCTAGTCCGTCTGGAGGTTCTAGATACGTCACTGTGAATATGAGTCAGAGTCTAAGCAGGTTCCGGTTAGTTGTTAGGAGTGGAATACAGAGGCAACAGCTCTGTCTATCACTCTAGTCCTTCTGGAGGTTCTAGATACGTCACTGACTGAGAATAAGAGTCGTAATCTAAGCAGGTTCTGGTTAGTTGTTAGGAATGTAAAACAGTGGTGGCAGCTCTATGCAGGACTCTTTACTGAAAGAGTCACTGTAACACTGATACACACAAACTCAGATATATGATAATGTCTGTTACAAGCTTCAGTTCTCTATGTGAATTGCTGTTAGCTTGATGCTAACACACAGTTAGAAATCACATAGAAGTGCTAGCAGAAATTAGCATTATCATAAAGGTGTTTTTTCCTTGTTTTTCTGCTGAGTTTTGATATTTCTGACCCAAGCTGAAGACCTACTTCTCGGAGTGTTTTCACACCTACCTCGTTTGATGGAAACTTATTGAACTTTTTCTTTAGTTTGGTTCGTTTTGACAGATGTGAAAGCTCTGCCTGTACTAAACAAATCAACTGCGTTCTGGTAAAAACCATAGGTCCCGGTCCGCAAGTGAACCCTGGTTCAGTTTGCTGCTGCTGGTGGGAACACAAGTTTGTGATGTTCTATACCAAACAAGGGAAAAGAACATCAGAACATGCTCTTCTGCTTCTTCTATCAGCACATCAGCGCTGAACTGACCACAATCTGTTTCACATCTGACTCATTACAGACGTCCGTATTGTTCCTGCAGCACGAGCTGCAGCTAATAACAGCAGGTGATCAATAAAAGTATAGTGAAGCAGTGCCTTTAATTTTGGCACATCGTATAAAATATTGCTCAGCAGCCTGATTGGTTACATTCAGATTGATGAGCCAGTCATAAAGAAGCAGGTATCAAGTAGAGTTTATTATTACTGCTTTGATTGTGATGCACATAGACAATACAAGTCTCTATTTTCGTGTAAACCTTCACAGAATAGATAGAAAAATAGAAATATTTTACTCGTGTGACTTTTCTGTAAGAGTTTTTGGCCCAAATGCTGGTAAATGTGAGAGTAACAGATCATTGACTCTCTGCAAAATCACCATTAAAGAAGCCCCCGCGTGTGGAGTTTGATGCCCTGCAGTGTGAAACTCTGGTGTGGACTTCAGCGAAGGTGTGAAAACAGCCTCAGTCCTGGTTTGCTGCTGCTAGAAGGTGCTTAGCTCATGTCTGTTTGCCTCATATTATGGTTTCCTGTTCAGTATTTCTGTGGCTGCACTTGTGGTTAACAAAATAATGATTAGAAGTCTTTCCTCCAATCACCACCGTCTCTCAGCACCACTTTCTCCATCGAGTGATGGAAAAACTCCACCACAGCTTTCAAAAACAAGCCTGCAGTGAGCACAGTGGCAGTGCATCAGTCAGAGTGGTTAGGGTGAGAAATGGTGAAAGGTGTTAGTGAGGAACCCTGTTCACTATCCTGTCCATCTGGAGGGCGGAGCTGTTTTTATTTCATCCCTGAAGCTCAAAAATGTCAAAATACTAACTGGCCCTAAGGTCAGATGGGTTACTGTGGCGCCTCTGGTGGACAGCATGGTGTAAAACTGTGGTGTAATGTCACATATAGCAAACATTCATCTTCTGTGTCGGCGACTGATTCAGCAGACTGTTTTTCCTTCATGTTAACAGCCTCTCTGTGGGAAAATGAACCTATTATATTCTCCCCTCACAAGATTTAAGCATTTAGTGAAGGTAGCAGGCCCCAGTCATGTTTGGAGAGTTTAAGGCCCAATCCCATTTCTCATTTTTACCCCTACCCCTTGTTTTTGAGTGTTTCCTTGCCCCTTAGAACTGAGTTAAAAGTGTTAGTGGTTGAAATCTTCCCTCTGAAATGGGACCCTCAAATAAAAAGAGCATCACTTCATTAACAGCTACCAGCGCTGCTCTGTAGGTGACCCTGCCAGTCTGCAGTGACAGCAGAGGAGGGTAAAGTTCAGCTCCTCACTGCTGGGCTTTAGTTACATTTAGGGCATCATATGCCTTCAAAGAGGGGGGCAATTATTTATTATCACCCACCCCTAATTCTTCAGTGATATGAAGCTGAAGTCAGATATTCACCAGATTCTTGTTCGAATTTTTCCATTCCACCTTAAATGGAGCAGCAGTTCTGATGCCTGAGGTGCCAGAATGTAACTGCTGCACCATTTAAGGTGGAACGGGAAAGTTAGCTACTCAGATGTCAGCACCACTAGTGTTTTTTTTTCCATGTGTTTTTAAGAAGAAAAGGACCAAAATACATTGAAACGACATTAAACTGAGATAAAACGATGGTTATCGTAATTTTTTACAGTGAAAATTCTCACATTTGTGGGTTTCTTTGGTCTCTTGTTCTCCATCTTTCCGGTTTTTCTTTTTTCTCATATCTCTCTGTTTGGAGTCTCTGAAAAACCTCTGTTTGGAGGGTCATGTAGTCCCAACACTGCACCCTCCCCCTTTATCTCAACAAGAATTAGGACACCCCACCCCTAGACGTGAACACACAAAACGGAGGGGTAGGGCTGAGTGGTAGGGGCGAGGGGTGAAATGGGACTGGGCCAAATCTTCACTGTAAGAGCACCAACTGGTTTCTAGAATCCAGAATTGTATCATTTTTTTGCTTTAAATCAATCTACATTCAAATGGTCAATTCTCAACATGTATATTTGCACTGAAGCAGAACCCTTATTTAAAAATACTTCCAAAAACGATGAATCCGATTAATTGTATTCAGTGTACAATCCAACATTGAGCTCTACTAAATCCAGTTAAACAGGACTAATTATTACTCTTATGCTCTCTTTATATTCAGTCGTGCAGTTGGTTGGTGTTTTAAGCACTGTTGATATCCAGGATACGCTCAGAAAAGCACATTGTGGTATAATTTATCACAATAATGATAAATATTGTCATGTTGCCCAGCCTGAGCTCTCGTGTTAAACCTGCAGGTCTTCCAGACGGCGAGTGAGAGAGTGGAGTCTGCGGGTCTCGCGGCTCTCGCCGCGCTCACGTCCAGCCTGTCTCGCTCTGTCCTCACGTCAGACTCTGAAGACGCTCTGCAGGTGTTCCTGGAACTCGTCCTCAAAGGTACCAGCTACCATCTTATGACCAACAGTTGTGTGCAAAAGTTTGGGCCACAGTTCGTTTGTTTATTTTTGAAGTGATATGAACCCAATAAAGCAGAACTAATAATCATAATTCTGCGGATGTTCATGCAGAGTTGCTTTATATTTGGTTAATGTATGAATGTATTTAAACGATGTAAAGTCTCAGAACTTAATTAACTCGTTAAGCCTTAATTGTCTGAAATGTCATTGAGACATGGCAGTTACGGGGAACTGCGGAAGTCAAGGCAAGAAAACTCTCTCTCTCTCTCTCTCTCTCTCTCTCTCTCTCTCTCTCTGTCTCTCTCTGCTGTTCTTTCTCTCTTTCCTCTCACTTTTTACCCCTCTCATCTCTCTTATCACTCTCCTCCCTTATTCTTCTCTCACTCACCCTCCTCTCTCTTTCTATCTCTCTCTCTCTCCACTCTCTCTCCTTTCTCTTCTTTTTCCCTCTCTGCTCTTTTTTCTCTTTCCTCTCTCTCTTCCTCTCTCTCTCTTCTCCCTCATTTCTCTCTCCTCTCTCTCTCTCTCTTCTCTCTCTCTTTTCTCTCTCTCTCTCTCTCTCTCTCTCTCTCTTCTCACTTTCTGTTTCTCTTTCTCTCGTCTCTCTTCTCTCTCCTCCCTCACGCTCTCATTTTTCTCTTTCTCTCTTCTTCCTCTTTTTATCACTCTAACTCTCTTCTTTCACTCTCCCTCTGCTCTTCTCTCTTATTTATCTGTTCCTCTCCCCCTCTCTTTCTCTCTCTCTCTCTTTCTCTCTCTTTCTCTCTCTCTCTCTCAGACTGTAAGCATCATCTCTGTGAGCCGGACCTGAAGCTGGTTTGGCCCAGTGCCAAGCTACTGCAGGCGGCGTCCGGCGCCTCCTACAGGTCCAGCTTGTTGGTGACGGCGGCGGTCCTGCCTGCTCTTCTGGAGCAGTACAGCTCCAGAACTCAGGTGGGTCAGGAGCAGTACAGCACTCATACATGGTCATCTATGGAGATCCGTTTTTATATTTTATATGCCACATTTGTCCAGTGAGAGCCTACTGTGGTCAGTCACTTACTCAGCTCACACCTCTGATTATTTGGGAAAGATTTAAATGTACACCACAAGGCCAAAAGTATGTGGACACCCTCCTAATGATTCGCTTTGGGCGTTTCAGCCAAACCCATTACTAACAAGTGGATAAAGTTAAGCACACAGATTTGCAGTCTCCATAGACAAACACTGGCAGTCGAGGGTCGCACTGAAGAGCTCAGTGATTTAAACATGGCACTGTCATAGGATGCCACCTCTGCCACATGATAGTGAAATGTCTGTCCTGCTAGATCTGCCCCGTCAACTGTAAGTGCTACTATTGTGAAAATGAAACACCTACAAGCAACAGCAGCTCAGCTGACTTAATAAAATCACCTAAAACAAGTAAAAAAAAGTTTGCTAATGAGCACAGAACACCTATCCTCTGTTACATCACTCACCACAGAGCTCCAAACTGCCTCCAGAAGCAACATCAGCACAAGATCTGAGCATCAGGATCTTCATGAAGTGGGTTTCCATTGCTTAGCAGCTGCACACAAGCCTAAGATCACTATGCCCAATGCCAAGCGTCGGCTGGAGTGGAGTAAAGCGCCACCACTGGACTCTGGAGCAGTGGAACCGTGTTATCTGGAGTGATGAATCAGCTTCACTATCTGTCAGTCTGATGACGAATCTGGGTTTGGTGGAGGTCAGGAGAACGTTACCTACCGGAATGCAGAGCCAACAGTAGAGTTTGGTGGAGGAGGGATGATGGGCTGGGCTGTTTTTCAGGGTTTGGGCTCTCAGTTCCAGTGAAGGGTGATGTTGATGCTGCAGCACAAAGACATTTTACACAGTTATCTGCTTCCAGCTTTGTGTCAGCAGTTTGGGGAAGAGCCTTTCCTGTTCCAGCATGACTGAACCCCTGAGCACAAAGCAGCTCCATAAAGACATGGAGTGACCAGTTTGGTGTGGAGGAACTCCAGTGGCCCTCACAGAGCCCTGACCTCAACCCCACTGAACACCTTTGGGATGAACTGGAACGTTGATTGTGAGCCAGACCCTCTCGTCCAGCATCAGTGTCTGACCCTACAGATGCTCTTCTGGATGAATGGACATAAATTCCCACAGACTCTCCAACATCTTGTAGAAGCTTCCTAGAAGAGTGGAAACTGTTAGAGCTGCAAAGGGGGACCAACTCCATATTAATGCCCATAGTTATGGTCAGGTGTCCACAGGCTTTTGGCTGAATAGTGTCTATACTTGCTATAAAAACTTTTACGATATATAATATATAATAACTCTTACAGATCCTCAAATATCAGTGCCTGAAGCATAAGCTGTATTTGTATGTACTTATATGTGCTTATAACGTGTCTCAAAGAAGCGTTTCCGAGAGCAGCGGTCCAATCTGAGCAACGTCCCAGCCTGTAATGTAATGTTCAGCTGTTGTGATGATTTTTATGTGTTCATGCTGCACTTCAAAAAATTTCTTGTAGGGGTGTAACGATACAATCGATTCGATTCGATTCACGATACAAAATTCACCATTTGATTTTCTTACGATATTTTAAACAAAATTTAAATGAACAAAAATTATGAACAACATTCCTTTTTTATTTTTTATTGAAGTTTTTACATTAAAAGTGTAGGTGAAATCGACTGCGCCCTCAGGTGTTCAAAAATGCATTTGCGTTAGATGGCATAATAAACAGAACAAACTTGTTATCGTCCATCACCACGATGCACATCGTCACATTTTTGCATCGCGATGTATCGTGTCACGATGTACTGTTACACCCCTCCTATCATGGCAAGTAAAGTTATCTTAAATATAGCTAATACATCTGATATTTCTCATTTTGAGATTATAAGTTCTTATAAAAGATTAGCTTATTTTGAGACATTTTGCTTGTTTTAAGTGATTTTAGAAAGTCTAATTATCGCTATAAATTGAGAAATTGATAATTGTTAATAAATAAATTGACTTGTATCAAGCAGGTTTCTTACAACTAGCAAAATCATCTGCCAGTGAAATGAGATAATTTGATGCACTAAAAGCGCTCAGAACAAACACAAACAAGCAAGAAGTAAGTTAAGTAACGTGTAACTCAGCTTACAACAGTCTCTAAATGAGACAGATTAGACATATTGGCAAGATTTAGGATGATTTCACTTGTGAAGATCTCACTTTTTGCAGCGTACTCGTCTGTGTATACACTGTATAATCACATTTTATTTATGTTTTTACTGTTCTATTTTGTCTGTGTTTGCGTAGTGTGCTCAACGGCGCACCCTGCTGGAGGTTTTGCACGGTTTCATCCAGCCCACTCCGAGCAGCCAGCCTGCAGAGGGAGGTATGTGCTAATAAAACATGCTCCGGCTCATCCTGCTCCTCCCATTACCCCCCAGGCTGTTCATGGATTCACCCTTACACTTACAGAGACACTAAATCTGTTACCTTCCCAGTGTTTAAATGCTTTTCTGCTGAGATTTGTAGAGACAGCGTTAGCGCTAAGCGCAGCACTGTTGGATACTGTATACAGACAGTCTGTATGTATTACTGTAGGTTACAGTGTGGTTCATGTTTGTTCTGTCGTGTCTATCAGAGGAGACCGTGCTGTTGCCGTTCCAGAAGCCTCTGTGCAGCGCCGTGTTCTCCGCTTTGGCTGAGTCCAGTGCCGGCCTCCAAATCACCGCTACCAAAGTTCTCACCACACTGGGGCAGCAGCCCGGTGAGTGGACACCCACACTCGGGCAACAAAGTTGCCTCAAGGCAACGTACTCCAAAAAGGACCCCTGCACACATTATATATATATATATATATATATATATATATATATATATATTATATATATATATATAATGTGTGCAGGGGTCCTTTTTGGAGTACGTTGTCTTGAGGCAACATTGTTCAGTAGAGGGTTAAGACTTTTTTAGCTTCTGCTGTTTAGTCACGTTTAAGAAATGTGGCAAAAGTAATCAGACCATATAATTTATATCGGTCAACATTGTCAGTTATCTGTTTTATCAGTTATCGATTATTTTTAGCTGCCAGAAATCAATATCAGTCACAAAATATTCATATTGGCTGAGTGTTCATATCGGGAGCTCATTTTAAATGATTTAAAGTAAGTAAAAATGAACTAAACTGAGTTTTCTAAATGTGAATTTGTGTCTATTGGGTGACGTTTACAGTACAGTCAGAACAAACTCTGTCAGGATTGTAAGACGTTCTTTTAGCTCATTCGCTTTGTTATTGTTAACAGATTCATTTTATTAATGTTGATGTTATTAAAGCCAACTTATTCACTTTATTTGTGCTCACTTATTAACTTCACCAATGATAACTTATTCATTTTATTAATGCTAATGTAAATATCAGTTTAAACTGCGGCACCACTTTGTCCTGTCAAGGCCTTCTAGCGGAGTCGGACGTGGAGATGGCGGTGGACCATCTGACCAGACTAGTTCTGGAGGAGGAGGACGCTCAACTCAGGTAGCTCCATCATCTTAGAGCAGAATGTAATTCTGGGAAATATCGGAGGTTTACCTGCAGGCCAGTGGGTGGGTTTCAGTCTGCGACTGCTAGTCTGATTTAAAGAGCGCTGTTCAGTAGCTGTGTTCTGATTGAAGCTCTTAGTGGACCTAATCTTAGTACATTTAAAGATCCCATATCCTAAACATGCACTTATAACATTTGTGTGTGTTCATGTAACGGTCAAATTTCATTTTGTGCCATGACCATTTTCCAGCCTCTCTTTATTGCTTGGAGTGTTAAATGGGCTGTTTTTTGTTACTGATGGGCATGAATCAGCTCTGATATATAAATAAACTAAACGGAGCCAAAAAACTGCTTTAAGATATAAAGGTAGATATATGTAAATATGTTGGATTTTGTGATTTGTGATGTCGCAAAAACACTGTTTTTCCATGATATGGGCCCTTTATATCGTAAATATCAGCATGGACTGAACCGTTTTAATGATGTTTATGAATATAAACACGTAGATCTCTTCACTGGCTCTGACGCAGAGTTTTAAAACTTATTATTATGATACTTTTTAGCAGTTCCACATGTGACGGCTACTCTATGACAAGCTAACGCTGAAGGGCTCTTATTGTTGAGGAGAAGAAGACATGTCCCTCATGTTAAACCCTTAGGGTTGGTTTCCCAGACCCAGATTAAGTCTAAGACTCGACTAAATGGGATTTTTAGTGGTGAAACACTTCTCACCATCGCCGTTCAGTTCTAATGCTGAGCGTAATCTCTGTCCCTGAAACTGGCCTTAAATCAGAAATAGATTAGACATGATTGGATATTTACATGGACTGCATACAGAATTCCTCAGGCAGCCCTTCTGATGACTGAATTGAGCTACGTTACAGGGCCACGTCATTGAAAACCAAAATTTTCCTTGCTTTTTTGGAGTAAAAGAGTGTTTATGAAGACACATCCCTCATGTTAAACCCTTAGGGTTGGTTTCCCAGACCCAGATTAAGTCTAAGACTGGACCAAATGGGATTTTTAGTGGTGAAGCACCTCTCAGTGGTAATCCTGACCGTAATCTCTGTCCCCGAAACTGAAATCAGAAATAGATTAGACATGATTGGATATTTACATGGAAAGAAATAGGAACATTCATACGTGTGTCATCTTCTTTGCATCCTGCAGGGGGCGTCTCACATTGTAGATCAGTCAGCCTGTGCTGGCGTGCACGTCAACAGGACTATAAATGGAGTAGTTTTTTATACGGCTCTGGTGAAGCTGTATTGGTTGGGTCCACTTTAGTCCGGTTGCCAAGTGTCGCTCGACAAATAAGCGCTGTAGGCTTTTATAGTCCTGCACTAGCAGCAAAGTGTCGGAATAGAACATCATCTGTAGTTTCTATGAAAACTCGTATGACGATGCAGCTGCTGAAACAGCAGTGAAACCGCACAGTGAGCACACTTGCGGTGAGCACACTTGCGGTGAGCACACTAAAAGGTTTCAAGTGTTTGAAAATGGAAACAAATTGTCTCATAAATGTATATCGATCCTAGTTCTGAATAACTGGCAACCCGCTCTGTTTCTGAAAGCAGCAGAACAGCAAGAAAGTAAACACAGTCGCACACAGTGACCACAGCAACAATCCAGCACGTAGTTTTTTTTATTTCTGTCTGATTGAAGTGTGTATCAGCGTCTGTGCTCTGTCAGATTTTCTGATGTACCTGATAAGGTCTGCGACGTCCTGGCAGACACACATTAAGTCTCTTGGTGTCGAGCGACGCTCGTCGTCTGGACTCTAAATTGGCCTTTAGCCTAAGAACTTGGTAAGTGTGCATGTAAACGTAGTTACTGTCTCCTGTCTCAGTTTGGCCGTAGTGGAGAGCGCAGGATCGCTGTCCCGTCTCCATCCCGCAGCCTTCGCCTCCCGAATGATTCCGAGACTGAAGGATGAAATATTCTCAGGTACCTGTTGATCTTCCTCCTCACACGGTTCATTAACAGCAGCAGCTTCTCACGTCACGTTTACTTACCCAGCAGGCATCATTGCGTGACATTCACGTGTATGAAATAAGCTACAGGAGCACAGCCCAAATATATCAACACACATATGACAAACAGGCAATACAGTACAATTCAAATGTATATAAAACCGTGTACTGCAGTGCAGAACTCTCAGAGCCTTCTAGGCCCTCAGCTGAGGCCTAAATATTTCTGGGAATGAAAAAAATACATGTTTGTAATGTTTAGTTCATTTTAATTTTAATATTGTGTGTCATTGTTAAGATTTGATTAGAAACATTTTTGAACTGCGCAAGTGAAAATGATCAAGTCAGGATTGTTTTTCTGTGGTATCTGGGTAGATACAGCCAAGCTGCTCCCCCATTGGTTAGGACTTCAGGAGCTGGACTGAAGGCCTAACATGTTAGATTAACTACCAGCATAATTAGGAAGTGACAGAGGAACCAACTAATCATGCTTTGATTTACAAAGGAACCAATTTCGTGAGAAAAATTCTCCTTTTGGAAGTTCCAGATACATCACTGACTGAATACGAGTCGTAGTCTAAGTAGGGGTGGGCGATATGGCAGAAATATTATATCACGATTCTTCAAGACATTGTCACGATATGCAACACATGCATCACAGTGTTTTTTTTTTTCTGAGATTTAATATTTTGGAATGGACGAAATAGAAGCTGTAGAGCCAAAAAATACAATACTAATAAAAAAACTACAGCTGTAACAATTTTTATTTAATGTTTTACAAACTGCTGTACTAAATCCAATTAAACAGGATATTTATATGGCTCCTGAGTGGCGCAACCGTCTAAGCATTGGCCCTCATCAGGAGATCGCGAGTTCGATCCCTGGTGATGCTACAGCCGTCCATAGCCGGGAGTCCGAGAGAGCACTATTGGCCTCGCTCTCTCTGGGTGGGTAGGATGGCCCCTCCTTCTCCCCCCATCACTCAGCGCGATGCTAGTCAGCGCAGGCGTCTGTTAGCTGACGTAGCAGATCTGGCGGTTGGCGCTTTCCCCTGAGCGCGTTCGGCTGTCCAGTGACGTTGCGTGAGCAGCAGCTCGAAAAGAAGCGTTGGCTGGTTTCACAGGTCTCGGAGGAAGCCTGTGTTAGCCTTCACCCTCCTAGCGTTGATAGTATCGTGTGATTGGGGGAGTCCTAACTAGTGGGTGGAATTGGAGACGACTGAATTGGGGAGAACAGGATATTTATACTGTCTTTGTAATGAAACGTAGTGGTTCAGTGTTCTTTAAGTACTGACCATATCACTATACATGTTCAGAAAAGCATATTGTGATGTAATTAATCAATAATTAAACAATAATGATAACACATCACCTTACTGCCCACCCCCAAGTCTAAGCAGGTTCCGGTTAGTTGTTAGGAATGTCAGAACTCTTTACTGTAGAGGTGATTTTTTACTTTTGTGGCCCAAACTAAGGGCCTGGCTGTAACGTTCACGAGGTTCTTTAGTCTAATGAACCGGATGGTGTTAATAAGCTGGTCTCCTCCACAGAACCCATGGTACAAGGAGACGACTCCGCTCCGACTCAGGGTCGGTCTAAGGGCGCTGCTCGGCAGCGGTGCGTGACGGCGCTGGCCTCAGTTTCCACTGAGCCCAGTCTGGTGCAGCAGAGCGCGCCGGTGCTGCTGCAGGTTTTAGCGTCTGTGCATGCAGGTAAACGGACCCTTCTCACGTTCACTAGAGCTTCATACTGCATACAGAATTCCTCAGACAGCCTGACTGATGACTGCATTGAGCTACGTTACAGGGCCACATCATGTTTTTTGGAGTGAAAGAGTGTTTTGTGAAGTTTCACAACGTACCGTTCACTCCTCAGTCAATTAAGTCCATATATGGAAACTAAGCTGCAAAAACAGCCTGTTTTAAAGTCACTGTATTTATGAGGTCACAAAAAAATAGATAATTTACACCCATCTGCCTATTCACTTTACAGCTGTTTAGCCCCGCCCTTCTACATTGAAGTTATAAGTAGGGTTTCAGCCCTGACTGCTTTTTAAAAGAGGCAGCCAATCAGAACAGAGCTCATTTACATATGTCACTCTTAAAGGTGCAGTAAGAAAAACTGAAAGGTTCCTGTAGAATCTACACACTTAAAAAGTTCAGGGGTTCTTTAGCAAATGCAGTGGTTCTGTTTAGAACTATGAGTTCTGAATAGAACCATTTGCATTTGTTCTCTGCATGGCGAATTGGTTCTTCAGATTGATGGAAAATGTGTTGTATATGGTTCTAAATAGCACCAAAAAGGGTTTTTCCTATTGGTACAAGCTTGACATTGTCACAATAGCAGAACCCTTTTTAGAAGGTGCTATTTAGAACCATATACAACACATTTTCCATCAATCTGAAGAACCATTTCACCGTGCAGAGAACCATTTAAGCATGAAATATTTCTATATAGAACTCAAGGTTCTAAATAGAGCCACTGCCTTTGCTAAAGAACCCTTGAAAAAACATGTTTTAAAGTTTGTCGCAAAAAAATATCAAATATGACTGTTTTCTGTGTCGTAAACTGCATTTGAGAGCTTTTCTCTACATTCAGAACCCAATACCTTAGTGTCTAGAACACTTGCTTTCATGTAAACGTATATGTTTATTTCTGATTCTGTTCTGAAAAATGTTCTCATGTATTGCTCATTATTGTATGTATCACTGTTGTCGGAAGAAAATCTCGTATCTCCAAAATGGTAACTTTACAGGAGAAAGAAAAAACCTACTTTACTTTTAATGTAAGTCAATGGAACCAGACCCCAAGTCATTTTGGACCATTTCCTTTGGTCCATTTATCATGAAATTTACACACAATGTAAAGAGCAACAGGTATTTTCAAATTATGTCAAAAACTGAAAAACGACAAAAATGGAGATACGAGGTTTTGTTCCGACAGCAGCGAGATACATATATGTATGTGTGTGTGTGTGTGTGTGTGTGTGTGTGTATGAATGACCTGAAATGTTTGATTTAAACAATAAAATAATGAGAAATTTAATAGTAGCTAGCATCTCATTTGTATATCTAAATGTAATTAATGGGAAAAACCTCAAATACAAAGAATATTTTCAGAATTTTAGTAATAAACTGATATAGATTCAGTCTCGATGTCTGTTGTTTTTCAAAAATAACTCTATTTGTCTCTATGCTGGTCTCCTCCATGCAGGTAGCAGCAGTTTCTCCACGGAGGAGGTGACCTCGGCGTGCCACAGTCTGCAGAGGATAGCCGATCAGGCCCGGGGTTCGGAGGAGATAGGCCGCTTTTTCCATGACGTCGTCATTCCTCGACTGCTGGGACTGGCTCTTCAGGCGGCTCTGCAGAGTAAACCTTACACTGTTTATATACAGTATTTATGTACAAGTGTACAAGTGCCTGACATCAAAGATTAATAGTTGTTGTTTGATTGATTGTCTTAATAAGTTCAAAAGTTTACAGATTTAACAAAAAAAAACTGCATAATTAAATGGTTAAGATATAAACAGAGTCATTCAGAGTGGTTTGGTGTGAAACGCTCTGTTCTAGAGAAATTTACAGTCAGAACTGTTCACAGTGGTGGTGATAGGAACCAGACGTCCACCTCTAAAAGCTCCCTCACAGAAAGTTCCTACATGAAATGGTTATGAATTCACTGCCTGATGACTGAGACACTGTTTTATGATAATTTTGAGAAGATTTTGGCCTTGAAATCCATTTATGGTGGAGGGATACATAATACTCAGGGTGTTTTGAGGCAAAATAGTCCCCAAAGTGAACTTAATTTCTAAGACGTATCACTATTTCACCATCATCAGCATTACACTGATGAAAACTCGCGTTCGCTGGCATTTGGAATGACTGTGTTTATGTTGAATTATGCAGATATTATGAAAGTTCAGTGAAATTCCAGTTGTATTAGAACTGTTTTTTTGTGTATGCAGGTCAGAAGTGCTCAGATCTCAGCAGCGCTCTCACCCAGGAGGCCGTGCTGTCGGCTGTAGTCCCTGTAATAAGCACAGCCTGTGCAGCGCTGCAGACAGAGTGAGTCACTCCGACTGCAGGAAAACCACACGCACTCTCACAGTTACTCACACAACTGCAGGCAGATTCAGACAGAGACATGTAAGAGAGCAGAAGCCACAGGAAATGAGTTTGATTCTGTTGAAAGGCTTCCCACAAAGACAGCTTGTTACTAAGGCTGGCTCATATAGCTAAAAATGTGTGTTGTTGCATGCAAAAAATGTCATGCAGGCCTGGCCAGTTTGCATATTTTGTTAATCTTTAGGTGAAAAGAAGTAAACATAATAAACTCAACCTCTTCAGCAACAGTCTCAGTACTTGATTAAGTCATTAGGCCTTAATTAACTCATTAGAAGAGGTTAAGCATGGTCAGCTGATAGTAATTCCTCTCTTTAAGCCATATTTTAACTTAAAGCAGCTGCCTGAAGATCTGAAAATGAAGCTAATTGATGCCCACAAAGACAATTAAAAGATATCAAAGCACTTCCAGCTCAGTTTTCAGTGTCCGAAATGTCATTAAGAAATGGTAATTAAGGGGAACTGTGGTAGATCTAGAATTCACAGATAGAGCTGCTGCCAGAAAGGAAAAGCAAAACCCCCACATGACAGCAAAGGACCTGCTCCTGCAAGGTTTAAGCCTTGGGTTCACTACACAACTTTTAAAGTCTTAACAGGTTCTAAAACACTAGGAATCTCACACTGTCACAAGTTTTTGGGACGACTGAAATATTGGGGATCACACACTACACAACTTTTCAGCTGTTGCTGAATGGAACTCACTGAACTCCCGTTACTAGGAGACCCAAGTAAACAAAGGTGGAGCTGCTGCTGCTGTTTTCTCTGCCATTTGTGCTGAAACAGTAAAGAAGCAGCAGGTAAACATGTTAAAGTGGATCATGGATTTAAATGTGATCAGAGTCGGATTTTTAGAGTTTTAAATGTACATAAACTCCATTGTGCCTTAAACTCAGCTCAGTAAAAAGCTTCGCTCCACTCACGAGAGACTTTTCACCATTTTTCTTTGTTTACTTGCTGTATTTTCTTCTTTCGTGCTCTCAGTTTCTCATTGGCTGTAGGAGGAGTCTGTTCAGGTTGAGTCGTTGATCAGTTTACATTAGATTTCACTCAGAGTCGGGTCAAAAAATCAAACGCTTAATAAACTCAGACTGGTCTGAAACGCGATCGGGAGGTCAAAGGAGTCTGTGGAGTCTGTGCCCCTCAAACACGACTCGACTCTCTCTCCAACTGTCGACTCTGACTGACCCAAAATCTGCAGACTAGAGCCGACCAGCTCAGACTCGGCCAGACTGAGAATCAGAGCTAAAGTCAGGGTAAAAGTCGTGTAGTGTAACCCCGGCTTTAGCTGACACAGCAGTGGTGGATCATCGTTCTTCTTTGCAGCATTACTTTCACAATCATGATCTTTGTAGAAGAGGCGTCAGAAGGGAGCCTCACCTGTGATCTCATCACAAAACTCAATGCCTGAAGTCTGCAAAACAACATTTAGATCAGCCTAAAGCATTTTGGAAACAAGTGCTGTGGATAAAGTAAAAATAGAGCTCTTTGGCTACAATCACGGAAGGTATGTTTGAAGGAAAAACAGGAGTAGCATTTGATGAAAGGAACACCGTGCTGACTGTTAAGCATAGGGATGGGTCTGTTATGCTTTGGGGTTTTGTGGCAGCCAGTGTCACAGGAAACACTGCACGGGTAGATGGAGGAATGGATTCCGCTGAATATCAGCAAATTCTGGAAGCAAATGTGAGTCAGTCAAGACACTGAAGCTAGAAAGAGGCTTGTACAGCAGGACAGTGATCCTAAACACACATCAGAATACACCTAAAGCTTTTGGAATGGCCCTCACAGTCTCCTGAAAGTCTGTGGGTAGATATTAAACATAGAAATGTTTTGTAAGGAGGTGTGGTGGAAATTTAAAAATCCTAATTGAATGTTTCCTAGCTGGATACAAAAAGCATTTAAAGCTGTGACGTCTGATGAAGGGGTGTTACTAAGTACTGACCAAACTTCTGCACATGCTGCAATCACTCTTGCTTTTTTTTTTTTTTTTAAGTTAATCAAATATAAAGTAACTGTGCATTCACATTTGCATAAAAATAGTTTGCTGTAGAGGTCAATTATATAGTGCAATTATATAGTAAATACTCGATACATTGTGCAGTCCTGTTTATAACCAGATAATAATACACTGTACAGCTGTGATGTGCTGTTTTGTGCTGTTTTGGTCCTTTTTAGACTGGCTACCCAAATGGCTGCCCAGGTCGTGTCCCTCTTCCTAAACGGAGATGTGTCCTTCCTCCCGGAAAATGCCTACCCGTCCCAAATTCAGCTGCTGAAGGTCAGAAGTTTGGCTCTTTTTCTGCTCATAGATCTACTTATTAGAGACAAATCTCGCCTAGCCTTGAATTCCAGGCCTGCACTCATATAGCTGCTGCTGCGGAATCAGCACAAAGGGTCACAAAGGCGCGTTTAATAGAGAAACACGAAATTACAGTGTAAAAGTGCGAGTATGGCTTTGTTCACATTTCAAGCCTCATTGCTTAAATCCAAGCTGATCCAAACTCTCTGACATGATGGTTCACTCTCATTGCGCATGAATTCCGATCTGAACGTCACATTGGCTGTGTTCACATTACCAGGTTGAAGTGGCACAATTGTTTTCCCTATGTGACTCAGATCTGATTGTTTCAGGGCTGTGGACACAATTTGAGCAACGAGGCTAACAATGTGAACATAGGCATTGAGGTCGCGTGGCCATGAATTGGATATGTATCTGATCTAGGAGCACATATAGAAGTAGCTTAGGTCAGATTTGAAAAGATCAGATTTGCATGTCCACACAAGGGGCTACATAAGGGGGCTACACCCCAAAGACTTTCACTCACCTTGCACCTGTGTAAATGTACATGGGAGCCTGAGAAGCAGACGCTGAGCGGATTCTTCGGCTGAGATACACTTTATTACGTTACTGTTCTAACCACGTTATATACGTTACACAGTAAGTCAGCAAACCTCGAGGCCAGCAGAGAGCTGGTGTGGCTTTAGCGTTGCAGCATTTGAACAGATTTTTTCATAATAAATGTATTGAAAGGCTGAATCCAGAGCCATTAAAAATGTCCAGGTGGTTTCGTCCTCCTGAAATGGCCACATTGCATTTTTGGATGCAGTACATCACAGAGAAAGCTCTGTCTGCATACTGGAACGTTTGTGCCAGAGCAGAACGTCACCTGGGTCTCTTTGGTGTACTGGCGAAATTCATCTTGGTTGCATTGTGCACACTACTCAATACTTTTTCGGCACGAGCAGTATGTAGTAGACTACTCTACACGTAGCCAGACCTTATAGACCTCATCTAACGTTCCTCGTAGAAACAGTTACTCAGGGCTGATATTTTCACAGTTGATCTGCTCTTAAAGCAGCTCAAATAGAGTAAGGCCCAGTCCCATTTCTTCTTTTCACCCCTACCCCTTGTTTTCGAGTGTCGCCTTACCTCTTGGAACTGAGTTACAGGGTAGTGGTTGAAATCTTCCCTCTGAAATGGGACCCTCAAATAAAAAGAGCATCACTTCATTAACAGCTACCAGCGCTGCTCTGTAGGCGACCCTGCCAGTCTGCAGTGACAGCAGAGGAGGGTAAAGTTCAGCTCCTCACTGCTGGGCTTTAGTTACATTTAGGGCATCATATGCCTTCAAAGAGGGGGTCAATTATTTATTATCACCCACCCCTAATTCTTCAGTGATATGAAGCTGCAGTCAGATATTCACCAGGTTCTTGTTCGAATTTTCCCGTTCCACCTTAAATGGTGCAGCAGTTACATTCTGGCTCTTCAGTATCACAACTGCTGGACTATTTAAGGTGGAACGGGAAAGTAAGCTAGCTAGCTACCGAGACATTAGCATACTAGTGATTTATTTATTTTATTATGCTTGTTATGAAGAAAACGACCATAATACACTGGAATTACATTAAACCAAGATAATACAGAGGTTATCGTATTTTTAATCAGAGAAAATGTTCCCATCTGTGGGTTTCTTTGGTCTCTTGTTCTTCATCTCGCCAGTTTTTCTTTTTTTCTCATAACTCTCTGTTTGGAGTCTCTGAAAAACCTCCATTTGGAGGGTCATGTAGCCCAAACAGTTCGCCCCTCTATCTCAACAAGAATTGGGACGCCCTACACCTAGACGTGAACGCGCAAAACAGAGGGCTGAGGGCTCAGTGGTAGGGCTGAGGGGGTGACATGGGACTGGGCCAAAGTTTCAAACATCAGAGCTGTGGACAGAAGCAGTTATGAAGCTCCAGCTCCTGAATTAGGCGGTGAAGCTCTCCATCCTCCTTTCACTTTTCCAAACTGGATGTGTTTTAAGGTGTCTTCTTCTTGCTTGAAGACGTTTTGCTGATTGCTAAAAAACGTTGCGGCGCGTCCGGCACGTCCGGCGTGTCGCTCTGATGTGAAAAATCCTATTTTGGTGGTGTTAATTCGTGCCGTGTCTGGTAACACCCTTAACCCTTCACTCAGGGGGCTCGTTTGAGGAGATTCCAGTCCGGTGGTCAGCATATCTAGATGATTCTGTTCAGAATAATCTGCTGTATTAGTCGTGCTCTGTTCTCTCGATAGTAAAACTGTGTGATATGGAGTGACTGTGCGCTGTTGCTGATATGTTGTGATGTTTCCTCTGTAGAGTCAGTCCGAGTCGTGGAGCCAGTCTCAGCTGGTGTGTCTGCTCATGGCCTGTGTGTGCTCTCTCCCACGCAGCGTAAGTTTACTCAGAAACTCTTCACTGTTAAATACAGGAGCGTTAGTGCTGTACGGTCAGATATCAGCACTGGTGAGTAATTACTTTGAAAGTTGTACATTTGATTTTAAATCCTTTAAGTACAGGATTGTGAATTAGTAAGATACTACTGAAATATACAAATTCATATGAATTCACCCTTTCATTTTTGTGAGAGTGTCCATACGTTCTATTTTGGGATGTATTAAATCTAAAGCCTATAAATCCTACATGTGAGTATTTTAAGTTTTTTTGAATTCCGTCAGAAGTGGGTACTATATATTAGGGCTGGGCGATAAAACGATAACGATAAGTATCGCGATATAACTTTTCCTCGATAGAGCGATAAGACAGGTTCGATAAATGTTCGATATAATACACCGTTCTCACACTTCCATGTTCAGCGAAAGCCCTGGTGGCGTTTTCTACTGCAAGGAAAGCAACACTACTCTGCTGTCGCCAGGAGAGGGCGCACTTCCGAATTTTTCGACTTGATTTGAGAGGGAGGGGGCCACGAGTAAAAAAGGGTCGCCAAATATACTTTAGCAACATCTGAAACGCGGAGTTATACAGTCCCAGTAGATCAGACACGACACAAAATCACCGCTTTCAGTTTAAACATGCCTAAAAGGAGGACTCTGTGACTGGTGTGAGAGATTCACACTGCAGATAATGCTTTTACACAGCGAGCGTCAGATATACTGCGGTTCAGCCCTTAAACTACTACGGTAGCATAGAGAAACCCAGTCGTCTAGCTGGTGTCTGAATACTGTGATCTGCTCTGACATGGATGTGGTAGGAGTGACCGCAGTGACCTCCCGAACCGAGTTGACGTTGTTGAGAAACTAAAGAGTTTAGCTCTGTTGTTGGCCACTTGTTTAGCATTTGTAGCGGGGTAGCCGAGCGCTCGTCACCAGACAGCTAAAATAATCTGTTTTCTTTCTTAAATCATGACTATTACAAAATTGCAGCTGTGCTTTTCCAGCTGATAAAAACAGCTCAGAAACTTTCTCCCACTGTCCCAAGACAGATTAGTGAAATGTTCCACTGTTTGCCGAGTGTTTGTCATGATCGGACCATAAGTGATAGTTTAAAACCACAGTTAACCACCCAGGAGCAAAATCAGCCTTCAAACGTGAAAGAAATCATGATTTGACATTTATCGCGATATGTATCGATATCGAACGATATGAGTTTTGTTTATCGTGATAACATTTTTGGCCATATCGCCCAGCTCTTTATATATGTAATATACTTACTGTCCACCTAATTTATTGGAGGCACCGCCAAGACATACTTCTTGCAGTCGTTAAGCTAGGATCACTCAAGAAGCAAGCAACAATTGTTTAAACAATTAATATATCTGCCTGCTCTTGGTTTTAGCCCTGGGGTTCACCTATTAAGACTACATTTGTTGCACCAAGCAACATGAAGACCAGTTATATGTCTATTGAAGCCATTTTAAAGCTGAGAAAAAAGGGAAAATTGTCACTGACATATCCTGTACAACAATTTGGAATGTCTTAAAAAGATTTAAAAAATTGTGTAGTAAAAACCAGACAAACATCAAAACGTCAGCCAAGAAAAACCACACAGAAACACGTGACAACAATCAGTGACATCACCAACAACCTCCACAGCGTAGGGGTGAAGTATCACGATCGACCGTTCAGAGAAGACTTCAAAAGCAGAACTATAGAGGCCGTATCACAGGATGCAAACAACTCATCAGCAGTAAGAATATTAGGGCCAGATTAGAATCGCAAAGAAATACAGAGATGAACCAGAACTTTTTACAAGCTGACCAAGATGAACCTCTACCAAAGTGATGGAAAGGCCAACCTGTGGAGAAAGAAAAGAACTGCTCATGATCTTGAACATACAAGCTCACTGGTCAAGCATGGTGGAGGTAGTGCCAT